>NC_081548.1:10054089-10084413 GCF_901000735.1 Corylus avellana | reverse complement strand
GCATCCCATCGTTTATCCTTTTCTTTTGTTTAATGTGTTTTCAGTTCAATTTTTATTTAGTTTTAGTTTTGTTCCTTTTTACTTGTTTGTGTGTTTTCTTATTTTGTAGGAACAAGTGTGCTTCACTTCAAGTTTAGGGGTGAACTATGAGCCATGCTTTCCAAGATCATATCAACCATCTCCCGGGTACATTCTTTCCTTTACTTAGACACATTGGGGGCAATGTGTCGTTTAAGTTTGGGGGTATGGGCACACATGATTGTTCACACACTTTGTCCCAATTTCAAGTTATTTGTTTTGTTTGTTTATAATAATGAAAAAAAAAAAAAAAAACTTTTACGCGGGTGTATGTTTGCTCTAAAATCTTAAGTTGATCTAAAAGAATTGTGGCATGAATTCATCAGTGAGCTTAAAATTTTGAACACATGATCTGATGAGTGAATCTGTTATTTTGGTTACTTGTTTAGGACAGTTGAAAAATCACATGTTTGATCTGATCACACAAGCACATTAGCACATAATCTATGAGGTAGGACATGAGGTCTGATATGTGTGTTTCTGCATCTTGGATGAAATTGGATGACTTATTAGATGACACAATGGCATATATTGTGATGAAAAAAAAAAAAGGATGTGAAATAAATGATCATTGATGGCTTTTCACTGAGTAACTGGACCTCTTGCCTCAAAGCATTGAGTGTTCACGTCAAAAGGTGAAAATTGTTGATTGGATCGATGTCATGGTTAGTTGGTTTTGTAACCTTTTTGACTCGAGTTAGTAGGTCCTTAGGTGCGTCTCTACACCTAAAGCCTTAAAACCACCTGGTTTGGGAGCCATTGACTTAACACTCGCTACAAGGGCCAATTAGAAAGCTTAAGGGAACCAACATTGCACAACTTGACCAAAAAAAAAAAAGGAAAAAAAAAAAAGAGAAGAGAAAAAATATATATATATATGCCATTGTGTCATTCTAATAGGAATTTCAGTGAATTTTGAGACAGTGAGACATTGCATATTGGAAAGATTTGGCAGCGTCATAATTTTGTGCTAATTCCTATACACTGTTTTCAAACTTGTGATGTTTTAGCATGTCCTTTGTAAGTAATTGCACTTTGAGATTCCAATTCATTGTGAAGATGGAGTTCAATCTTTTTAAACTTGCTAATGAATGAAAGTCATGATCTTGAATTGATACTTTAATTTTTTTGAAATAACATGAACTGTGCATGATGTTTGTGGGTAACATTTCTGGAAAACCCTCACGAGACTTCACTCGTCCACTAGGGAATTCCTAGGGGGTTAAAAGGCTTGTTGCATACGCTAAATGTAATCGTGCATCCCATAAAAGATAGATTTATCTTTTGTTTTCTGTTTTTCCATTTTTGTTTTTAGTTTTGTATTGTTAAGGGACTAGCAATATGTAAGTATGGGGGTGTGTTAAGTATTAAAATTTTGATATTTTCAGCCCTTAACTTGCATGTTTTAATCCTTTGGTTTTGATTAATTAGGTCATTTTAATTCCTTTTTGTGTTTTTCATACTTTTGTAGGCTTTTGGAAGAAAATGAAGTAAATTTAGATGATTTGGGCTCAAAGAGAGAAGATGGGAAAAATGAGAGCTCTCTGACATTGCGATCGATCGTAGGGTACCTGCGATCGAGCACAGTACCCGAGAAGATCAAACACAAATCAGGCCAGGAGCGATCGAGCGCATGACAGAAGAAGGATCGATCGCAGACCTGCGATCGAGCGCACACGGGTTGCGATCGATCGCACCCGTGCACATGAGACACATCAAGTGGCACCCAAAATGTCTTTCTTTCCATATTAGGGTTTTCCAACTCCCAATTGTAATAGGTTTTGAAACCCTACGAAATCCCTAGGTTTTCTACTTTGTCAAGGACTTCTAAAGCCTATAAATAGACCCTTAAGCCTCTAGAATAGATATACTTGGTAAGGAGAAGAATAGGAGCTCTTCAAGTTTAAGTCTCGGGTTTATTCTTTTCCTTTCTTTTCTTTTCTTTATGAAGATGTTTAACATCAATTTTATGTGTAACTAATTTAATTAGTAGGGTTTGATTGAAGCCCTAGTTATGTTTAGTTAATATTTCAATATTGACGCCCTTGTAATGATCTTGTTGTGCTATTTAACTTGATTAATACCTACTTGGATGAATTCCTCATATGTGTATGCCTGATCAACATATGCATGTGGTATGGACTAGTTAGTTAAATCAATTTGGATGGCCAAATCCTGGGTTTAACAGAAGTAACAAAAGAATCCACACCGTGATTCTTGGGTTAATCAACATGGGGAGCCGGGAGTATATGCCATGCCCTAGGCCTCATGTGTTTGTCGATTTCCATAGAATATATGCTTTCCTAAAGAACAACTTAGTATACATCATGCTAAATCCCTTAGAAAAGAAAAGAGTTAGAGTATACGCCATGCCTGACTCGTTGCTTAGGGAAATCTATAGCCTAAGGAGTATACGCCATGCCCTTAGGTTGACAAACATTAGATATGCATAACATGATCAAAGCATTGGCATATTGTTATATTAGCTAAATATAATTAGTGGTGGATATCAAAGCCCTACCTTTTATTATCATCACTTAGACAATCAATCTTTGTTTTACCTAAGGAATTTATTTTTAAACAAAAATTCAACAATCCTCGTGGGAATGATCATGTACTTACACCATATACTACTATGTGGACCTTGTGCACTTGCAGGTAAAACGTACAATTATTTACCTATTAATTTAGGTAGATATTTGCACAACATCACGCTTACTCTTCAAAACAAAAGCACACTTTCACAAGAGACATTGACCATTCTGCTGAACTCAGAAACTTACAAAACGGACCAAAATTAAAATTTTGGTTCAAATTCAGCTACTGATCTGTTTTGGTGCTGTCTGCGGAGATGCGTTCGAGCGTAGGTCAAAAGGGATTGATCGTAGATGCGCATGGGTCCTCAACTGGTGTGCTCGAGCGTACGTCTACATTGCAATTGAGCACAAGCTAGAACAGATTGAGCACAAATGCACTCACTGCTTACTGGGTAGAGCACGAGTGCGCTCGAGCGTATTGATGTAAGCTCGAGCTGCTTGGCAAGGAGTAGCTTTAGCAGAAACCTACTACACAAAAACAACACTTTTTTTTTCTAGTTTTTTTTTTTTTGTTAGTAATTGTAAACATAAACAAATAAAATAAAAATAAAAATAAAAAAATGCTAACTAAACTAGTAGAAAAATAAAATCAATTTAGACAAAAAATTTATTTTCACAAATACAAACAATTCCTCGGCAACGACGCCAAAATCTTGTTGTGAGTTTTAAAAGTACTCACAAGTGCACGAGTCGTTTGCAATATAGCTTTTGCAAGTACGAGATCGAATCCACAGGGAATTGTGTTCGTGTAAATAAATTTCTATCCAAACTAATCCTATTTTAACCTAGTTATGAACATTTGTGTGATTTGAATTGAAAACATAAATTGAAACAAAATGAAATTAAACAATGGATAAAATACTAAGGTATTGGAATCAAGCCTCTCAAACTCGTAGCAGCAACTTTCATGTTCATCAATATTTTTCGACATTTTAAATGACACATTTTATGTATGTTCTATTTTCGTAAAACAAATGTATCAAAACATCCAAAGTATCCGTTCTTTGTACAAATCACAAATGATATACGATTTAGTTCAAATCATCCAATGTATCTGTACTTTGCACAAATCACAAGGGATATCCAAATTAAACCAAAAGATCTGATGTATCCGTTGAACAAAAGACACTGGATATCGAATATTTAATCAAATAAACCAAGCAATCAATTAAAGTGATCAACAATTAATTGAAATAGAAACAAAACAATGAGAAAGATAATTCATATAACTGGAAAAGTATCAATTCACATGAAAGTCATCAGTTGCTAATCATTTGTAAGGCTTCATCCTCAATCTTAGGTGGGGGTTTAGCCTCTCATGAAAATGAAGGAGAATAAAACAATGTAGGAATTCATAGACGTTTAGGGGCTTACAACGAGAAAATTCCAATTAAAACCACCAAAAAAATTGCAAAACCCTAGTCTTTTTGCTCCTATTCTCTCCAAAAATTGTCCCTAGCAGCCCCCAGGACGGCCTCCGTATGAAGGCTCTTGTTTCCCTAGAACAATGTGATATTTATAAGCTAATTTTAGGGTTTCAACGCTTCCAGGTGAGCCGAGTGTGTTCAATCGCACACAAGGTGCGCTCGATCTCTCTCGGGCATCAGGTCTCTTGCGACGTAGCGCTTGGGCGTTGCTGGATTGATGTTGGGCACGAGTACACTCGATCCCAGGACGGGTGCACTCAAGCGCACTCGTGAATGAGTTTCTCTTAAGTGGCATAGTTGCGATCGTATGCTGTTGTGCCCATACAGAAACGCTCTTTTCTCAAATTCCTTGAATCTTTCACATTAAGATCGCAGTTTTCCCTTAACAACCTTGAAAACACTAAAACACCAAAACTAACACAAAACATCAGACTAAGACACAGCTAAAGGCTTAACAAATGTAAATTAAGGGGCTCAAATATGCAATATTTGGCACTCATCACGCATCCATACACACATTAGACCATAGAATCAAGTTTATATAGTAAACCCATGGCCATTATACAGCACGCATCGGTGTACCATGTCATACGATGTATCTAATCAACCAGTTATTAAGGCAGTTCCCAAGTTATACGAAAATATAGCCATACTCATATCATACGCATGGTTAGTCAGCTGACATATTGTACATTTTTATGGAAAATGGTCGTAAGTGTTTACTTACCTCGTGCACTCGCTTGAGTCATCCAACATCACAAATCCCTACTATAACAAAATACAACACATCGTTATATGCAGTACTAGAGAACTCTCCGGGTGACACAATAAGTTCTATCTAACGAAAGGGGCCTTGGGATCTTGTTCTTCCTGCCATTTATGACTTTGTTGTGTTTTGAATTTATGGATCATTGGTTTGATCCTCGTTTCCCATTGACAATTGTCACTCTTGGAAGTAATTAGGATCCAAAACCCTGCTAAGATAAAAGAGAGATTAGTAATGGAAGGCCTCGAAGTGGGGGGTGTGGTGACTGAGGATTGAATTGACCGAGATTGAGAGGAAGCTCTTTGATAGCCTTCTCGACTCTCTTCACCACTTCGGTCTAAGCAATCAGCTCCGGGTCGCCGTCAGTTGTGTTCATAACAAGGTCCATGCTTTCAAGCTCTTTAACACTGTTTGCTTTTATTTTAAAGCTGGAAATGGAAGAATAGAAGAACGTCGTGAATATTGTTGAAATTTTAGTCTTTGGGTTTGAATTTGTTTGCAGCTTTTAGAAAAGACTTATAAGACATTGGCATCGCATTGGAAAATATGATATGGAGTGAATTTGTTGAGAAGGTGACAAAGTACTTGTTGTGGGGAAGAAGTGCAAGGGGGCTGTTTGGCATTGGACAATTACTAAGATTTGATTGACGTGGGAAAAAGGTAAGAATATTTGGTATGTAAAAGTAAAATAATTTTGTTTTTTAGTATTTTTTTTATTTGAATAATAGTAAGAAATCATTGATGTAATGTAAAAAGTAAGAATGTTGGAGTTGATTTAAGATGAATATATGATGACTTTTTTTTGGCCATTGGCAAATATATCTAAAGGGTTGCAGGAGTGATTTTTTTTAAATTAATTTTATAAGTTTTTAATTTTTTTAGTTTTATATATTTTTTTATTAAGAGTGACACGTGTTATTATTTAATTGGTGCTGCCATGGCACACTAACAAAATCCGTTAAGTGTTTTGACGAAATTTGAATGTAGGGATTGAATTGTGATTTTAGCGTACTCTGAGGATTTTTAAATTAGTTTTTATTCATAGGGAATAATTTATAATTTAGGCCAACCAGGGAAACTGACTTAACATTTATTTCAAAATTTAAAAGATGGAGAAATTACCCTTTCTCCCCATGAACTATTGCGCGATGACCATTTTCTCCCATCAACTACCAACTTTACATAACGACCCCATCAAACTATCATTTCGTTACCAAAAACCCCCCTCCGTCAGTTAAGGTCGTTAAGTCGGATGGTCAACCATGTGAACAGTACCTATGCCGTGAACAGTGTCGTGAATAGTATAGTTGATTGTCCAACTTAAAGGCCTTGATTGACGGAAGGGGAGTTTTGGTTACAAAATGATAGTTTGATGAGTTCGTAATGTAAAGTGGGTAGTTGGTGAAGAGAAATGATCCTCGCGTGGTAGGTTATGGGGAATATAATTTCCCCTTAAAAGATTAAGGGATGTTTTCTATTTTTTAGGAATTTGATTGACATTTTACATAGAAATCCAACATGAATGACCCAAATTGGGCATCAAGAAAATAAAGAAAGGAAAATGGTAACCATTCAAAAATTGTGAAATTTTCAATCTCCATGTGAAACTGCCTCAAGTAGGGCTGGCAATTTTGACACGACCCGTGAACCCGACACGAATACGACACGAAAACCAAGTATTGGGTTTGTCCTTATTGGGTTCGGGTCTACCCGTTTAAGACCCGATTAATTCGTGTCTAGCGGGTCAACCCGGCGGGTTGACCCGCCAGACACGGTTACTGTTCGAGTCTAGCAGGTACTCGTTAGACCTGGTTACTGTTCAGGTTTAGTAGGTACCCATTAGACCCGGTTACTATCCTGGTCTAATGGGTTCCCACCAGACCCAGTTAAAAAAAAAAGAGTCAAAAAATGAGCAAATTTGTATTGTTTCATAATTCATATCTTTGATTACATGGGATGGATCATGGATCCTTCAAGACTTCAAGTGGACAAGTATTTTGTAATGAATTATGAATTTAATGTTGATGTAGTTTTGAGTTTTGTTTCTTTTTTTTTTATTATTATTATTTTGTTTTTGTTAGCTTTTTTTTTATTATCTTTTTCTTTATTACTGTGATGGAAATGTTGACACATTTTACCTCTCAATCTCATTCATATTTTGATAATTTTGAAATAGAAATTTTAGTTTTGTCCC
Organism: Corylus avellana; assembly: GCF_901000735.1. Classification (NCBI taxonomy): domain Eukaryota; kingdom Viridiplantae; phylum Streptophyta; class Magnoliopsida; order Fagales; family Betulaceae; genus Corylus; species Corylus avellana. Next base: position 10,077,351 of record NC_081548.1, on the reverse strand, counting down.
TACTTAGACTTTATGTTTTATGAGATATCGATGAGGGCCAAGTGGCTTACTAGTAACCAAGCGTCCAAGCCAACCCCTCGAGTAGGTCCGACTTAATAGATTCTGAGGCCTAAGACAACAAATTTAGGTAGGGCCTTTTTTATATTTAAATATTTAATTAAATGATTTTAATTTAAAAACATTCTTTTTGCCCTTAATTTTTTGTTTTTTCAAATGATTTGCAAAATTCATCTATGTTATGAGATATTTAATTTCAACAGATTACAGATATCATATTTTGTGTTGAAATATACATAATTTTTTTTTAGTGGAATGTAATTTGAGCAATTTCTTTATACTGAAAATTATTTTAATAAATGAACTTAGTCAATATGCTTACTTGTTTTAAGTTTAGGTAAAATCATGAGTTTAGTAATTTTTTTTGGAGTACAATTACAGTCACTTTCCATTTTTTTTTTCTTATCCTTTATTAAAGCCTTTAATATCTTGAAACTCAATTTTTTGCATTGACAATGTATTGATGTATTATTATTACAATTTTGAATTTTTTATTTTTTTATTTTTTTAATTTTTATAGTTTAGGGTTTTAACGGGTCGTGTCTATCAAATTAGACCCAGTTATTTTAAACGGGTAAAACGGGTCGTGTTGGGTTATCCGACTATTTTCGTGTCAGACCCAATTACCCGTTTAGCTAAACGGGTCATGTCTGTGTATAAGTTAATCGTGTAACAGGTACCCGCAAGTCGTAATCGGGTCGTGTCAGGTACTCATTTTGCCACCTCTCCTCAAGAAAAGATGCTTTTTCGCTGTGCATCCGGATCGACTTGGCGCTAGCGCATGACATTCAAATTGGCTCGTCGACATCGTATATGAGGCTCCGAGAGCACGCAGCAAAGAGATAGCAGGATTTTGCGGAACGCTCCGAAGCTCTCCGTCTTCGATCATGGTGTCTGGTTCGCCACGGACGCGCATCGATGAGGTCCATTTCTGATCCGATCTTACTATTTCAAAACTAGCCTCAACGGTCGTCTTGATGCACATTCTGTACCATCTAATACATTATTATTTTATTATTATTATTATTGTTGGGAATAAATTCACACTATAAGCCCACCAAATTCTAGGCCCAATGGCCAATGATAGACCCATGAAGATATTAATTAAATAGCAAGGACTATTTAATTAATTGATAGTCTTATATTCCAATTAGGATAATATTGGAATAAAGACGTCCTACTTATCTCTACAAGATGACTACTTAAAATTATCTCTACATGATATCTGTTGAATGTTTATCTCTACATGATAGCTGTTGAGTTCTATCTCAACTCTGGACTCTCAAACCAATTCAAATAAGAAGATCCAGTCCAAGTCTACTTCATCTCCCCGAGCCTATAAATAGGCCCCGACACAAGGTACTAAAGGATCTTGAATGCTAAAATATCCTCACACATATTATTGAGCGTATTGAATTATTGTGCACCGAAGCACAATATTTCTCTTAGAAACTTTCTGACTTTGGCATCGGAGTGTCCCCGGGGAACCGGGGACCCCCTTGACAATGCTGTCTTTTTTGTAGTGATTTGGAGTGCACGACGACGTATTGAAGACCCTGAAGAAAGCGCATCCACCGTATTGAAAACTGTTCTAACAGTTTGGCGCCGTCTGTGGGGACGACTAGTTCGTTTCTCATAAAAAAAAATTTATTTATCACGGTGTGCATTGCCATAGCAGATCTGCCTCTTACATCGCAGATTCACCGTTCACTGAAACCCAAACGTTCAGCCCGCGGCAGCCATCACTGATCCGCACGATCTGCCGAAGCAAGCCAAGTGACCGGCGTGACCCACCTCGCCGGAGACCCAACGCTGGCGCAACTCATTGCTGTTAGAGTGCCAAGCCCGCGACATCGACAAATCTCCACACTCTCACTGCTGCTGCCAGAGATCCGATCACACGTCCCAGACCCGTGACCTCCGATCTCCAGACGCGCCAAAGACCCAACATTGACGCAACTCACACTGCCGGACCCAACGCCGGCGTGACCCGCTGTTGCCGGAAGCCCGCAGCATTTCCGATCTCCGAAGCCTGCAGCGTCGCCAACCTGCCACTACCGGAGCGCCGGACCTGCACGCACCGCTGGATCTGCACACATTCGGCTACTGCTCGTAGAAGAAGAAGAAAGAAAAAGAAAAAAAAGAACAAAAAAAAATATAATAGCATGTGAAGGGCTGTACGTTGGAGGAATTTGGAGAAGAAAAGGGCGTTTGGTAATAGGTTTTTCTTATTCATTTATATTCCTATTTTGGTTTTGGAATAGCTTATCCTGATTTAAGTTTATATTCTTATTCTGATTTAGGAATAGCTTATCCTGATTTAAGTTTATATTCCTATTCTAGTTGAAGAATAGGCTATCCTGGTTCAAGTTTATATCCCTATTTTTGCTTAGGAATAGGCTATTCTGGTTTAAGTTTATATTCCTATTCTAGTTGAAGAATAAGCTATCCTGGTTCAAGTTTATATTCCTATTTTTGCTTAGGAATAGGCTATTCTGGTTTAAATTCCAAATTTGGTTTTGATTGGTTATGAGAATAAGGTAATTCTTATTCCAAATTATTACATTCCGGGGATACTCTATCCCAAATAAGAAGAACCGGGTATATAACTCCCGGATATGGAAAAGGAAGAACCGGGTATATCACTCCCGGATATTTCAAAGAAGAACCGGGTATATCACTCCCGGATATTTCAAAAAAGAACTGGGTATATCACCCCCAGATATTTTAAAGAAGAACTGGGTATATCACTCCCGGATATGGCAAAGGAAGAGCCGGGTATGTCACCCCCGGATATATCACCATCGGAGACAAGGAGAAAACCTTGGTTAAAAACAACTAACGGGAGACAACCCGGTAAAAAACAAGAAGATTTACCCCAAAGACAAGGAGAAAACCTTGGGTAAAAATAATTAACGGGAGACAACCCGGTAAAAAACAAGAAGATTCATTTCGGAGACAAGGAGAAAACCTTGGGCAAAAACAAGAATAGGGAAACAACAAGGACAAGGAGAAAACCTTGGGCAAAAACAAGAATAGGGAAACAACAAGGACAAGGAGAAAACCTTGGGCAAAAACAAGGATAGGGAAACAACAAGGACAAGGAGAAAACCTTGGGCAAAAACAAGGATAGAGAGACAACCCTCTAAAACAAGGACAAGGAGAAAACCTTGGGCAAAAACAATCAACGGGAGACAACCCAGTAAAAAACAATTAGCTACCCCAAGACAAACGGAGAATAAAGGTTAGTCTGTTGAAAGACTTGTGAATTATTGTTTAAAGATTATTATGCTTGGAGCATTTGAGAGATGACCGGGCATGATCCCCAAGTATCTCAAGGATATGACAGGCTTAGCTCCCGGGCAAAGGAAATAATTGGGGGGTACTCTCGACAATCATGAGACAAGGAGACAACCTTAGGCTAAAAACAAGCAACATGAGACAATCCAGTCACAAAACAAGGAATCACCCCAAGGTGAACGGGGAACAAATGTTAGTCTGCTGAAAGACTTATAAATTACTACTTAAAGGTTATTGTGCAGGTGTGGATTATTTTGACGACTTGGAGAGGGACCCGGGCATGATCCCTGGGTATCTCAAAACTAGGATGGGTTTAACCCCGGGCAAAGGATAGAGCTGGGGGGTGCTCCTGAAAACTCAGGCGATGCCAAAAACAGAGCTGAAGAGCTCCAACTGACAAGCTCAAAGTACACTCACTAGGGAGACACGAGTCTCGGACAAGGTTAAACAACAAGCCACCAGAAGGCTTTGACTAAATTCCCATTACCCAAGTACCTTGGCTAAGGGAATTGGGGGGTAACTGTTGGGAATAAATTCACACTATAAGCCCACCAAATTCTGTGCCCAATGGCCAATGATAGGCCCATGAAGATATTAATTAAATAGCAAGGACTATTTAATTAATTGATAGTCTTATATTCCAATTAGGATAATATTGGAATAAAGACGTCCTACTTATCTCTACAAGATGACTACTTAAAATTATCTCTACATGATATCTCTACATGATATCTGTTGAATGTTTATCTCTACATGATAGTTGTTGAGTTCTATCTCAACTCTGGACTCTCAAACCAATTCAAATAAGAAGATCCAGTCCAAGTCTACTTCATCTCCCCGAGCCTATAAATAGGCCCCGACGCAAGGTACTAAAGGATCTTGAATGCTAAAATATCCTCACACATATTATTGAGCGTATTGAATTATTGTGCACCGAAGCACAATATTTCTCTTAGAAACTTTCTGACTTTGGCATCAGAGTGTCCCCGGGAAACCGGGGACCCCCTTGACAATGCTGTCTTTTTTGTAGTGATTTGGAGTGCACGACGACGTATTGAAGACCCTGAAGAAAGCACATCCACCATGTTGAAAACTGTTCTAATAATTATTATTTGTTTTCTGGGTTTAATTCGTAGTTGAAGACAACGAGAACGAAGAATAGGTTGTTTTCGAATTAAATGGTTGCATAAATAAATTTGATAAAATTGGAAAGGCTGTATTATTCCATCGGACTTACTTATCAAAAAAAAAAATTGGAAAGGCTGCGACATTTCGTCTGGTTGCTGAGAAAACTGTGTGAGAAAGAAACGAATAGGGTGTGATTTAATTATGAATGCTTTTCCTTTTCATTTCCACACTTTCTTAGTAACCAAACGGTGTTCCTTTTTGTTTTCCTAGTTTCTCTGTAACCAAACGCGGCATAGTACTTCGTGGAAAGAATAAAATTGGAAAAAAAATTCTGGCTTTCAAATTGGGTTTGCTCTAAATTAGTAGTTTAACTACAAATTACATTATTGAGGTAATGCCCGGTTTAATGTAACTTGTGGGTTGCTGCCCAATTTTGTGGTTGGTGTTACGGTGTGCAGTTCTTTGTTTCGAAGGAAAGGAAACCCATATCACCTGGTCTCAAGTCTGGGAGAAGCAAAATTGCTGTAAAAACTACCCTGGAAGGGTCTCCGAGTGCCAAAGGTACTCTGGACAATTGCTTGGTGACTTCAGATGATGATAAGAACTCGGCTAAGCCATCATATTCAGCTGGTGATTCTGGGCAAGATGCAGTTAAAAGGAAGTTGGCATTGGAGATTAATAATTCTTCCAAAGATGAACTTAAGCGGCCCTCGTTTTCAGAACAACTGGACTCTCAAACTTCTGAAGCAGTTGAAGCGGCTCAGAAGGATGCATCTTTGGGATTATCTGGTATGGGTGATGTTGCTGCAGGAGGTTTTGTAAAGGGTTGCTCAACTTCTGAACAGGGTGTTGATAACTCAGCTCAAAAAGTTTGCTACTGACTTTTTGTCTTTATATTGTAGGTACTGTGCTATGAATTTTGGGAACCATTTTTTGTGTGCATCTTTTATAGATATCTGGCTTAGCATTTTTTGCCTACTTTAGAATTGTTCTTTCCACTAGTGGCATTTGGGATGAACTAGAAGTTGTGGTGCTGTTCCTTTATTTTCTATTTTTTGTTTTCTGATACTTACATTTCTAATCCTCCAAAATTTGCAGTGACTTTCAATCAAGTACAAATTCACAGTCAGAGCCGAAAGTGAATGACCAAAAGAGAAATCGTAGCCCCTCGTGCCTAGACGGGAAGGATAAAGCATGCAGGATGAGGCATTGCAATACTAACCAATCACATTTAGAAGGTGAAGTCACTGGCTCTAATAAGAAGGATCCAGAGGACATGCAGTCTGGTTTTATTGATAAATCCATGGTATCTGTTTTCAGCTCTTCGAGGGAGGTAAGGTCAAGTTTAAACAACTCAGTTATGAATCTTGTAACCAGATTTTGATGGTTCACATAATCTAATATTTATGATCATTATTGTTTTCCATGGGCAGGTTACTGATGGTAATGGTCCTATTGAGCTTCAACCATGCTTGAAAAAATGCGGTAATACTCCTAAATCATCTGTAAATATGACAGAATTCTGTACACCGGGTTCTTCGGCTGTTAAGGTATGTGTTTGTGAAACCCCCAAGTCAAGGCATGGAAGCTCCATATTTTCACCAGGAGAAACTTTTTGGAATGAAGCAATTCAACTTGCTGATGGTTTGTGTGTTCCAATGGTTAACGTTTCTGCTCAGGCTACTGAAGAAACTAATATTGTGAAGACCCAATTTCATATCATGAATTCATGCAATTTCAGAAATGGAGTCGATCATAACAAGTCAAAGGAAACATTGGATGAGGGTGAGAATAGAGCCCGACAAATGGAACTAAGTGCTTCTTTGGGTTCACTTGTGAAGCATACAAAAGATCTGGACAAAGAAGTATCCCTGCTTCCTGTTAAGCATTTGGACTTCTCATGTGAGGACAAAAATCTGGATGAAGGTACCCCACCCCATTATGCTGTTGATGATTCAGAATGTGCTACTCATAGAGGTGGTGAGCAATCTGAATCTGGTGCTGTAGATCACAAAGGGATAGAAAGTAGTAATATATTACTTCGATGTGGGAAAGCTCAGACAGTTGAAGAGATACATGTGGTACAGGGGATGACTTCTGTTCTTGCAGTAACCAAGGGGAAAGTGGATATATCGTGTCCAGAAACTGATTGCATGACATCTAATTCACCAGTTAATGAAATCAAGAATTCAATTCTTAAACAGGAATCTGATGAAGCAAGTACTCCTTCAAGTTTTGTGCTGCTTGAAGATCGTTTAGATCTAAACCGTTGGCTTCCATCTGAAATATGCAGTATCTATAGAAAGAGAGGAATTTCGAAATTGTATCCTTGGCAGGTAACTTTAGTCTTTTGATGAAGCCATGGCTCTGATTGCTATTAAATAAAATGATTTTGCAATTGATATGAAATTATTTCTGGTTTTAAATGGTTGCTGCAAGTGGTCAACTTGGATGTAACATATGATTAGTTTTTTCTTCTGCCTTGAGCTAATATATGTCTCTTATTGTTGCATCTCTGTTTGTGCTTTTCAATTGATTTTACCATTTATGTGATTTAGTATCATGTTGTAAGTTTAAAGCTATGTAGCAAGGGTACTTCTATATGGGAGCTCATCTTCTGTGTATCAGATATAGACACTTCTTCGATACTCCCTAGTACTTATATGATATTTAAAAATTTAAAATTTGGATGAGTAATTGATACTTTTTGGATCCTTTTGACACTTATTAGATTCACCTTTAATGTTATGATACATCAATTACCACTCTTATATTAAATAGGTGTTGCAATTGTATGTGAAAACATAGGAAGGATTTATGACCTAGGTTTACACTAGTGTTTGACTTACAAATGCTTGTGTGTTAAACTTTTATAAGTTGCACCTATAGATCATTTAACAATAGAACAAAATGAACTACTCCTTTTGTCCCAGTTTACATATCGTGCTTTCCTTTTTGGAATGTACCAAAAAACATGCCCACTTTCTATAAGTGGAAATTCTTTTCAATTTGTATTTTACCACTAAGCCTTGAGGTCAGGTTATGATTCAAACCGTCTTGAGGGAGCGCTTATGAATTCCCCATTTATGGGCCTGTATAGGCCCATCCTAATTGGTGCTCCAACGGGTAAAGTACTATTATGGTTACACTTAGGTAGAGATTTCAATCTTTGGTTGCACCCCTTACCCTTTATCCCTAAAAAAAAGTCATACCATTTCAAACTAGCACATATAAATTGAGACAAGGAGATTATGGGTATGTTTGTTAATGTGTTTTGGGGGTATTTTTTGTTTTTGGTTTGAAAAGTGTTCTGATTGACATAAAAGTGAATACAGTTTTTTGTGTTTTGATGAGTATTTTGTGTTTTTGGTTGTTTGTTAATATCTTTGACTTGAAAATAGAAAACAAAGTTGTTAGCAAACATGGTCATGCATTTCTTTTTTTTTTTTGGATAAATAATCAACAAATATCATTAAAAGTGTAAGGCACCCTAAGTACACATGATGTATACAAAAGGAACACTTAGAAAGAAGAAGCAAAAAGAACAAGGAAAACCCAATCAAAGAAACCTGCAAAAGCCCATAAGGAGAAAACTACAACGAAACTACAGGAACACCCCTATAAACTGCACACTGTGCAAAGCACAATTCTTTCCCTCAATCAACCCTCTCACAAACCAGGAGCACAACCTAGGCTTCAACATAACACTGAAAGAACCCTCTTGCCTTTACCACGGCTTGAGCAATCACCTCTTGCATCAAGTTCATGGAGCATTCCAAATTTCTTAGATCCCTACTACCTTTCGTACCACGTCTAGAAGGAGTAGCCAAAACTTCATGATGGTGTTCCTCTCCAAGAACATGGCCTATGTATTTCATATTTGCAGTATCCCCGGTTTATATAACCTATTTTTTCAGTATTGACTGTACTGATGTATATGTATCATATGGGATTAAAATTAGGTACCTGTATTCCTGCTTCCTAGGTTTAAAATATAACCTACATACTTTTCCATTTTTAGGTTGAGTGCCTTCAGATGGATGGTGTTTTACAGAGAAGATATCTAGTATATTGTGCATCTACAAGGTATTTTCCCTTGTATTTAGAATTCTTAAATTTTCTATCATACAATCCTCTCTTAATACTTGTGGTTACCCTTTTTTTTTTTTTCTTTTTTTTTGTTTTTAAATGCTTTTTCATATTCTTATAGTTCTTCAAACCTATGTGAATAAATCAATATAGATGCAACTCCTTGTATGCCCCACGCAATTAGATATTGAGAAATCACAGCTAGCTAAGAAAGTTTTTGTGGAAATCATTAGTGATTCTCTCTTTTCTGTGTTCTTGATTGGGCCAATGAGCAATTTAAAGCTTCTAGCCATAATTTTTATTTCGTTAACATATACCCGATTATTTCTTAATGCATTGGAGTGTGTTTATGTTACTTTTGTTTATGTTATAATACAATTTTGTTTTTGATTCAAATTAACTTTTCACTTCCGATTGCTAGTTATTTATTTATTTATTTATTTTTATTTTTATTTTTAAAACCTTTTTTTTTGATAACCTTGTCATTGGCAGTTTTAATCCATATCCACCAGAAATTTATTCTCCTATTACAAGCTTTTGTTTTTCTTTTTGTGTCTTTGTTTTTTTTTTTTTTAAGATTTTTATATTTGGTATACTGAGGATGCATGTGTTGTTTAACATTGCTTCCTATGCCACAGTGCTGGTAAAAGTTTTGTTGCTGAAATTTTAATGTTGCGGCGGGTCATATCAATTGGAAAAATAGCACTACTTGTGCTTCCTTATGTATCAATCTGTACAGAAAAGGTGCTTTACCTTTATTTATTTTTATTTATTTATTTATTTATTTATTTTTTTTGAAATTGAATCAAGTAGATATTAATTACAGTTTCCTTAATTTATATGTATTTCTTGTCTCTGTCCTATTGGGTGCAGGCAGAAGATCTGGAGGTTCTTCTTGAACCACTTGGCAAGCATGTTCGTAGTTATTATGGAAACCAAAGTGGTGGAACACTTCCTCAAGATATTTTTGTTGCTGTCTGCACAATAGGGAAGGCAAACTTTTTAATAAACAGATTGCTTGAAGAGGGTCGCCTGTCTGAAATTGGAATTATTGTGATAGATGAACTACACATGGTATTTTAGTCAGAGCTTGTGATGGGGTTTTTAATTAACAATTTTTTTTTTTTTTTTTTTAAGATCTGTTGCAAGTTTTACTTTATTTTTTATTTTTACTTTATTTTATCTTCCAAAGGCCTTTTTCCGTTTAGTTTTTCTGTTTTAGGCTTTAGGGTTTTGCTCTTTGATTGAATTACATGGTAGGTTCTCATGCATATATTCATTAACAGGTTGGTGATCCGAGAAGGGGTTATATTTTGGAACTTATCTTGACAAAGCTTCGCTATGCAGCTGGTGAAGGAAATTTAGAGTCAAGCAGTGGAGAAAGTTCGGGTATGAGCAGTGGTAAGGCTGACCCTGCTCATGGTCTGCAAATTGTTGGAATGAGTGCTACCATGCCAAATGTGGCAGCAGTTGCTGATTGGCTTCAAGTAAGTGGAACTATAAACCATTACTCATATTATAATCGTTCACTTTAATCTAAAGATCTGCTAGTGGCCAATGAGCTCTTGCTCAAATTGCAACCTCCTTCCCTTGTAGAACAGGATGGAGTATGAAGTTGTGAAATCAAGATCCATCTGATGTGCATAACTTTCCAAAAAAAAAAAAAAAAATGAGCGAAAGTGTAAAGATCTGCAAGTGCCACCATTCTTACATAAAAAGGGCGTTAATGCTTGAGAAGCGTCCCAAATGCCACCTAATTGTGCTTATGTGGACATATCACTAGCCTAATACTGGTCTGGAATACAGAGGCTAAGAGCTAAAAATGGGCAATGATTTAACTATAGGCTTGAAAATTGGTCCATAGAAGCTTGACTAATATGTTACTCATTTCATTAATTATCTTAGTCCTTTTTTGGATAACCATTGTGAGCATTTAGTCCTCTCTCCTTTTCATTTATAGGCTTAAGAGTGATTGACAATTAGCTGAGTGCATAGAAGCTTACTCTAGGGTATCTGTACTTTAAATCGGACTAAAACTTATTAGCATGAGGATGTCAATGTTGTTGATTTTGACTTTCGTGAAACCGAGAGTTTGTTTTGTGTGGAAGGAAATTTTGGACGCAAGTGACTCAATTTTTGGACATCTCTATCATCATTACATTTTAGGCTTTACAATGTGTTGGGAAGACCCTGCAGTTGAAAGGCTTTCTTTTAGGGTTTTCAGTTATATGTTGCCTTTAGGTTAAAAAAACAATTTTTTTTTTTTTTTTTGATAAGTAAGAAGCTGATTTTATTAAAAGCAAAAGGCGCCCCTAAGTACACTAGAAGTATACAAGGAGGATCACCTAACTAGAAAGGGAAAAACGTACAAGGAAATCATCATAGCTAACCGAAATCGGGAAAACAAACGCTACAGTCCAAAGATACAGAGTATGGAACCAAAAGGATAAAAAGTCCTCGAAAGACCTCTCCACATCCTCGAAGCACCTATTATTTCTCTCTCTCCAAAGACACCAAAAAAAGCAAATAGGCACCATCTTCCAAACTGCAGCACTCCCCCCTCTTCCTGCAGACCACCAACAGGCTAGCAACTCAAAAACCCGACCAGGCATCACCCAAGATAACCCAAAACGGCCAAAAAAGGCACTCCACAAAGCAGACGCCACCTCACAATGGATAAGAAGATGATCCACTGTCTCCTCACTCTTCTTACACATCCAACATCTGTTTACGACAATCACATTTCTCTTTCTGAGGTTATCTAAGGTCAGAATTTTCCCCCAAGCCGGCCGACCACGCAAAAAATGCTGCCCTTGGAGGAGCCTGAGTCCGCCACACACTCTTCCAGGGGAACCTCCTCCCTTCCGAGCATGCCAAGGAGAGAAAGAGAGACTTGACCTTGAACGTACCTCTTTTGGAAGGGTTCCACCATAATCTCCGACCCTCTTCTCACTCCTGTAGAATGTAACACCTGGAAAAAGGAGGCAAAGGCCTCCACCTCCCAATCATGAGCCTCCCTCGAAAAGCTCACGTTCCACTGGTTGGACCCCCCTAGCATCTCCACGCTATCCGCAATTGAGGCTTCCTTCGCACAAGCAATACTATAAAGGATTGGGAAAGCTATCTTGAGAGCTGAATCTCCACACCACCAATCATGCCAAAAGCTAATCCTAGACCCATCCCCCACTGCAAATCTCGTAAAGCCTTTGAAAGTTTCCCACCCTTTCCTAATATTCTTCCATAACCCTACCCCAGATGTTCCTCCAGGCTCAACCGAACACCACCCTCCCCATAAGCTTCCAAACTTCGCATCTATCACAACTCTCCACCAAGCTTCTCTTTCCGCCCCATAGCGCCACAACCATTTCCCTAAAAGAGCGTGGTTGAAGACCAATAAGCTCCTGATCCCCAACCCTCCTTCCTTGATCGGAGTGCAAACCTGCGACTACTTCACCAAGTGGTATTTGAACTCTTCGCCTATCCCTCCCCAAAGAAAATTGCGTTGAAGCTTCTCAATACGCTTAGCAACACTCACCGGAATAGGGAAAAGAGACAAGTAATAAGTGGGCAGGTTAGCAAGAGTGCTCTTAATAAGGGTGACCCTACCCTCTTTCGACAAATACAACATTTTCCAGCTGGCTAACCGATATTCAATCTTCTCAATCACTCCATCCCAAATATGCTTGGACTTATAAGAGCCTCCCAATGGGAGACCAAGGTACTTCACTGGCAAAGGAGCTGCCTCACACCCTAAAATACCGGCTAACGAAGCCACTTGCTCCACATTCCCCACCGGAATAAGCATCGATTTAGCCAAATTAACCTTCAACCACCGGAATAAGCATCGATTTAGCCAAATTAACCTTCAACCCGGAAGCAGCTTCAAACAACAAGAACAAACTCCGCAAGTAACGTAGCTGGGCAGGCCTAGCATTGCAGAAAATCAAGGTGTCGTCGGCAAATAAAAGATGAGAGACTGTAGTGTTGCTGATTTTGAAACCTTCTAACAACCCCCTATGAACCGCCGCCGAAATCATCCTACTCAGAACCTCCATCACAAACACAAACAGCAAAGGAGAGAGAGGATCCCCTTGTCTCAAACCCCTAGAGCTACTAAAAAAACCTTTAGGAGACCCATTACCATAATCGAGAACCGCACCGAGGAAATGCAATGTTGAATCCAAGAACACCAAACCCCTCCAAAACCACACCTCCTTAGCAAATACATCAAGAAGCCCCAATTCACATGATCGTAAGCTTTTTCTAAATCTATTTTGCAAATGACCCCTGGCTCCCCAGATCTCATCCTACTACCAAGGCATTCATTAGCAATCAAGATAGGATCTAGAATCTGTCTACCTTTGATGAAAGCATTTTGCGACTTGGAGATAATCTTGTCCAACACAACCTTCAATCTATTTGCTAAAACCTTGGCAATAATTTTGTACATACCTCCCACAAGACTAATCGGGCGAAAATCTTTAAGGTTGATGGCACCGGGAATCTTCGGAATAAGCGAAATGAACGAAGCGTTGAGGCTCTTTACAAACATCCCGCCAGCATGGAAAGCACTGAAGACCCTCATAATGTCCTCCCTCACCACATCCTAACAAGCTTGGAAGAACGCCATAGAAAACCCATCGGGGCCCGATGCCTTGTTGCCATTCATCTTAAACACGACCTTTCTAACCTCTTCCTCTTCAAAATCTCTCTCCAACCAGCTGGCCTCTCCCTTCGAGATGGAATCCAAGGAGATACCATCTACCAAAGGCCTCCAACTGTGTTGTTCAGCAAAGAGCTTTTGGTAGAAATCCACAATGTGCTCACTAATCTCATCCTGATTTGAAGAAAGATTATCCCCAATCATAAGATTCTCTATCGAATTATACCTTCTATTAGAGTTGGCTATGGAATGAAAGAATTTAGTGCACTTGTCCCTTTCCTTTAACCAAAACACCCTCGATTTCTGTCTCCAACTAATCTCCTCCATAAGAGTACACTTCTCTAATTCTCGAACAACCTTGGCCTTCCTCGCTAATTCCTCCTCGTTCAAAGCCCTACTTTCTTCGTGCTCATCAAACACCCGAAGATCTTCAAGAAGAGTCCGCTTATTCCTCTCAATGTTACCAAACACCTCCTTATTCCAAGTCTTCAAATTCAGCTTCAAGGCCTTGAGTTTGCGAGCAAGAACAAAGCTCGGCGTACCTTGGAACTCATAAGAATCCCACCATTGTTTCACTAAAGCAACAAACCCTTCCTCTTTAAGCCACATATTCTCAAACCTGAAAGGCCTTTTCCCCTGGGAAACCTCCCCCAACTCAAGCATAATTGGGAAGTGATCCGAGCAAAGACGTGGAAGCCTCTCCAGGCTTCCAACTCTGGAGAAACAAGAAACCGATCAATCCTAGACCATAGTGGAGGGTCTTGACTCTTGAGAGACCGACCAAGTACAAACGCCCCCGACAAGGGGAAGGTCCATAAGCCCTTGTTCAGAAATAAAATTTGAGAAACCCATCATAGCAGAATCCAGACGAGCTCCACCAGATCTTTCACTAGGGAATCGAGTAACATTGAAATCTCCCCCAATACACCATGGCAAGTTCCACCAACTAAGAACGCCAGCCAACTCATCCCAAAGGAGCCTTCTATCCCTATCAATATTCGGACCATACACCCCTGCAGACGCCCACACAGAGAGATCTGCCACGTTCCTGAAAGACAAAGCCAGGGTAAAATCCCCTATACAGACATCAATCTTCTCCACCACCCTAGTATCCCACATGATTAAAATACCTCCCGAGGCCCCATTAGAATCCAAACAGCACCAATCCACATGATTTCGCCTCCATAAACTGCGAACAATGCTTCTAGACATACCCTGAATCTTGGTTTCTTGAAGACAAACAACATCTGCATTCCAATCCCTAAGCAAATTACTCACCCTCAAGCACTTATCCCTCTTATTCAACCCTCTCACATTCCAAGAGATAATGCTTATCTTCATGACACAACTACATTCCCCCTCCCTTTCCTGCTTCCCTGAATCGAGCTCCCACTTCTGGCATCATAATTCACCGAACACTCCAAATTTCTCATCTCTCTTTTACCCTTAGTGCTGCTACTAGAAGTAGATACCATCCCATTATTTCGGCGCTCCTCTTCTAGAGAGTTTAACAATGCTAACAACTGTAGCTTATGACCGGCAAACGAAATCCCCACGATCGGATATATCTCATTGGCACACTGAATAACCCAATCGAAAAAGCCTGCTGCATCCCCTGAATTAGGACCATAACTGTTCAAAGGCGAAGGCCCCTCTGTTCCACACGCCTCTGCCCTCCCGTCTTCCTTACTCTTATCATCAACAATGACTTCACCCCCACAACTCTTAGCTACCACCTCCTGCCCAGCCTCGCTAGACTCAACCAAACCTGAACACCGGAATCCAATAATTGAAGGATCATCATCCCAAACATGCAGCCCACCAGTATTCCTTAGTTCCTGCTCTTGACCCATTCCCCCACTAGCCTGACCGTCAACCTGGAACACTTCACCGCCATACCAAGGAACCACCTCACTGCCCTCACCCATTGTACCTAGCATCACCTGCATCTTCTGGTGCGAAACAGTATCCCCACCGCCCAAAACCACCATCCCCGGTACTCCAACAGCTCCAGATGTCTCCCCAGACTCGACCCACTCAAGTTCCTCACCGGCGGCGACCAAAAATGGCACCTCCGGCCTTGTCTGGCTTGACCGAGACTCCCCCCCGTCCGAAATCACAACTGTCGGAGCATTGAAAAACTCGCTGGCCATCTCTGACTCACCGGCGACAACCACCAACGGCATCTCCGGCTTTGTCTGGCACGGAAACACTCTCGCCGGCGTGCAGCAGCTATTTCTGGCCAGACTCGACGCTTCTTTACCACCAGAAAGCTCACCGGGACCATCACAAGAAATTTCCACTGTAGCCGGCGATCTCTCCTCTAACAGCGTCCCTACTGCCGCCGCCGACAATGCACCTGGGTCACCTGCCGGAGACCTTCGGCATCCCTCCTGCAAGCCGATCGTGTTAAACACCTCCGGCGCTCCCTTGGGTCTTGCCCCTTCTGGATCAGAAGCGCTTGGGCTGGACTGACCCAGACCCTGGCCCATCTTCCTACGCCTATACACAGCCACCACCTTCTTCTTTCCCTTAAACTTTCTCTTGGGCCGTTGTTCTTTCCCCTTAGACCCATCCTCCCCCTCCAACTCCCTAACCTCCATGTTAATCTTCTTGGGCTGGGCCTCCCCTTGCTTGAGAGAGACCTCTTCTGCCAGACCACACACGCACGCCCCGCCAGACCTTGTGTACCAACTCCTTTCCTCCAGATTTTTTATTAAAAAATCAAACCTCTCTAGACCCACGTCAATCTCTCCCCTCAACCTGTTCAACGACTCTTTCGCATTAATGAGTTCAGATTTTACATGAAACCAGGCCTGCGCTTCGAGCCTACCTACCCCCTCCCATCCCTTCACGTGATCATCTCCAAATTCCGATGCTGCCATCATTGCCGAGGCATTCAACCTGCTTGCCGGAAACTGATTTCTGGTCGCCGGAATCCTGTTGGCAACACCCCGAGACCCCCTTGCCTTTAGGTTGCACATTCCTTCCTCACCAAAGAATTGGTTCTTCTTCGGTCCCTCCACGCAACCGCCACCATTCCTCACCTGAATCCTCTCCTTGTGCGTACCCACCCCCTGTTCCGTGGAAGCACTGTATTGTTTATCCTTCTTTGCAGCAGCCTCCTTCAACCATTTAGGCACCTTGGCTATTGGCTCGGAATAAGCATCAAAACAGTCATCTGTCGGTTGCAACGACGACCCCAGCACTTCCGCGAAACTCCTCCTTCCCACCCCCTCAAACTTCTTCTTGTCTACCGTGACCTCCTTGACCTCGCACAGTGAAGACTTAGCCAAACGCACCTCCGAGATGAAACGCTCCCAACCTTGACCAACTCGCCCTTCTGGTATAATAATCGATCCTCTTCCTTTGCCTTCCATCAAATTCTTCTACCGTCAGAAAACGTCCATTCCTGTTAGAGCATTTTTGCGCAATTATCCGAGGAAGCCCTGCTCTGGATTGGTCCCAAAATACCTCCGAAGTTTCCACTGCCACCAAGTCCTCCACAATGCGCCCCAACCACAGCAACTCATCCTTCTTCAAGAAAATGGTTTTTTGTATCCTATTGCTTCTTTCAAAAATCCTCACCCCTGAGCTTTTTATCAGTAACTCAAACTTCTTGGACTCGACAGACCACTTCCTCGATTCAGCCATAACACTAACCAATCAGCTAACAAACTAGACACCCAAACAGGTCACACGTGCCACCCACACGCCTGCACTCAGGCGTGGGTGGATGAGAGAGAAGAGAGAAAAGTCATAGGAGATGGTCTTTACGTTTTTTGGTCTAGTACTTATTACTTGAGGTATATTTCTTATAATTAAGTGCCTCATTGATTGGTGTTCTTGAATTGTTTTTAGCTTTTTCTTGCCTATATCTCCCAAGATTGACTTGTCCATTTGACTTAAGAAAACCTTTTGTTTGTTCTTGTACAAAGTCAGATAAGAGGTCTGAGATAGTTCATCTAGGTGAATATGTGAATGCCTCTTATCGTTATCTTGGAAATTTGGAGGGGTCAATTGGGTAATAGGTATGCTTTGCGTATGTGGAGGCTCGTCCCATTATGTGTGATGTGGTGTTTCTGGCGTGAACGGAATGCACACAGCTTTGACGATAAGGAGAGCGGCATGATTGAGTTGAGGAAGTTGGCGTTACATACTTTGTTCTCTTGGAGCGGGACTTGGTTGAACTCGCAGGAGTCCACCTTTTCTAATTTCTTAGAGCTTTGTAAATCATTTTCTAGTCAATAGGGGTTACCCTTTATACCTCTTGTATACATGGGTTGCGCCCTTCTACGCGTTTTGATAATACACTTCTTACTTATCAAAAAAAAAAGAGTATTGTTGCTTATTTTGGGATAAAGATTTAAAAAAAATGGTAACATGCAGAATAGTTGGGATCCTGTGGTATCAATGCAAAGCATAGTTTCCACTTCTGAAATGCCACATAAGGATCTTTATATCATGTACATGTTTTCTTTAAACAATGAAATAACTGGTTTCTTTTGGAATGTCTCATTTGGACTTAATTGAGGTTGCTATAATATGAAAATATAACTCAATCATTTCGTACAGTTATGTTAATAGTATTGGGGCCTCTTACTAAAATTATTGTAGTTATTTTTATTTTTTATTTTTTATTCAGGTTTGGTGTAGTAATCCAGTTCTAAGAGATTGGCTGAAGGAGCATGCTGATGCATCAGAATTAGACAAGTTAAAATGGATGTATTATGTGATTAATAAAAGTCCATGGTAAGTCTTCCTCAAAGAGACCCACTTTAAGCTTTTTCAATGGTGTTTACACACTCATGCAACTCTTGAAATGAACTGGTCGTCATTGTTTAAAATGTTTCTTATGGAATGTTTGTTATAGATATGAAACTTTGAATAAAATTATGAATCAAGTTTATTCTTTTCTCCGGTAAGACCCTTAAACTTTAAAAAGAGTATTCATTCCTTGAGAGATAGCCCTTCCTATGGAGATGGGATCCTTCTTTCTTTGAGCTTCATTTTATTGATATCCTAAACATAATATATTTCATTTATATAATACCATTAAGGAATATTTTTCAGCTTTTAAACAATTTAAGCAAAAAAAATAATAATATAATAAATAAATGGTGAAAAGAAGTGAAAATGAAACTGAATGCCCAACATTAGTTGTGTTAAACTAGAGCGTCCATAATGTTACATTTTGAATATATGAACAATAAGGATAGAGGAGGAGATAAAATTGAAACAATTTAATTGGCGACGGGGTTGGGGAGGGAGGAGGGAGAGAGAGAGAGGAGGGGGGGGGGGGGGGGGGTAGCTTAGGCAGTGGCTGGCCTTCCTCCATGCAACGTCCGCCAGAATGCCTTCTTGGCTTTGGACAAAGCCAAGCAGATACATATGATGTTTCTACTCTCTCTAATTCCTCCTTCATCTTTGAATCAGAACTCTGTAACTTCAATGGTTGGATTGGCAGACCATCCTTGTTATGATTTTGGTATTCCCTCCAACCCACCTACTTGACCTGGCACTTTCTTCTATTTTTTAATTTGCAATTAAGGCATTCCTTTGACCTCAATTATCTCTGAATCCTTTAGGAAAACACCATATTCTTTGCCACCACCTCCTCCCGTGAGTGTCACCAGAGGAGGAGGTATGGCTTTTTGTCTCCATCCTCCATCCTTCCTCTTCCCTTTTGCGTCCCCATTTCTCTCTTTTCTTTGGTTTCTCCCTTTTCTCATCCTCTAATATCACTCTGTGGCAAATGTTTTCCTGACTTACAAATGCCACATACTGTGATGGGTCTATTTGACGCGTAATTAGAATGCTAGAACATTCTGTAGTATTCTAGATAGTCAGCTGTCCCTACCAGCTTTCGTCTTTCAGAATATTTTCCCAATCATTTGTACCTAATTCTCCTATATATTTGGAATGGATTGAGGGCTGCAGAAATATGAAAATAGCCCTTCTTTCTAACTTCTTCTCGGTGCTTTCACACCAAAGAATTCGGTAAACTTTGGTACTTCTTGGGAATTGAGGTTGCAAGGTCAAAGATAGGCATCAACTTCTCTTAGAGGAAGTATGTAGTTGACATTCTCGAGGAAACTGGATTGTTGGGTGCTTGACTTGTTGATACTCCTATGGATCCAAATCATAAACTTGTGTTTTCCAATAGCGTCGACTAATTGGAAAACTCAATTATCTCACCATCACAAGGCGTGATGTCTCATATGCAGTTAGTGTGGTGAGGCAGTTCTTAGAGGCTCCGACTCTCACATTGGAATGCCACTGTTCGTATTGTTCAAGACCTGAAGAGAGGTCTAGGATGAGGCATATTGTTAGAAAAAATGATTATCTCAAAGTAAAAGATTTCACTGATGCAGACTGGGCAGGATCACCTTCATACAAAAGGTCCACTACGGGATATTGTACTTTTTTTGGGAGAAAGTCTTGTAACATGGAAGAGTATAAAGCAGAAAGTAGTTACACAATTAAGTGCACAAGCATAGTATAGAGCTATGGCTCATACTGCTAGTGAGTTGACTTGGTTACAGCACTTTCTTTAGAAGATAGGCTTCATAGCACCTATTCCTATTTCATTGTTTTGTGATAATCAAGACGCTCTATATATTGCCTTAAATCTTGTGTATCATGAGAGGACTAAGGACATTGAAGTAATTATCATTTGTTCGAGATAAGATATTGAGTGCAGACATAGGACACCATTTGTAAAGTCTGAGAACCAACTGGCTGATATTTTCACAAAGTCATTATATAGAAATCATTTGGAGTCAATTTGTTCCTAGATGAGCTTATATGGCGTATATACTTATTTATCAAAAAAAATATGGCTTATATGCTCTAGCTTGAGGGGGATTGTTAGATTGCTTGAATAGTTTGTACTATTATAGAAGGCCAGCTATCCTCTTCAGAATATTCCCCCAATCATTTGTACCTAATTCTCCTACATATTTGGAATGGATTGAGAGCTGATATATGAAAATAGCCCTTCTTTCTACCGTCTTCTCCTATTTTCTATATCTGTGTATATGGAAAATCACGTAAAGTTAGATCTGGTTGGTGCTTTTGTGTAGGGTAGGTTGGGCTGGACCTTTTGCATTGTCTTCTTCTCTTCGAAGCCAGTCCTGAAAAAGAATAGAAAATTTCAGATACAGTCATCTAGGTCTTATTGTTAAACATAAGAACCACCCCGCCACAGCAGGCAGGCTGGTTTCTTTGTCGTCGCTGGGAGCTCTTGGTGAGGAGACCTCATGATAAGTTGCTAATAGAAGTGAGTCACTTCTTGCTTGGCTTGTAGTCAGTCTTTTAGCTTATGTAGTGGTTGGCCTTCCTCCATGCACGTGTCCGCCAGAATGCGTTCTTGGTTTTGGACAAAGCTAAGCAGATACATATGATGTTTCTACTCTCCCTCTCTCTTCTAATTCTCCATCATCTTTTGAATCAGAACTTCTATAACTTTAATGGTTGGATTGGCAGACCATCCTTGTTGGGTATTTTGTATTCTCCTTGACCTGGCACTCTCTTCTATTTTTTTTAATTTGCAATTAAGGCATTCCTTGACCTCAATTATCTCTGAATCCTTTTCTTAGGAAAACACCTCTCTTTGAGATTTTCACCACCTCCTCCGTGAGTGTCACCAGAGGAGGTGGTATGGCTTTTGTCTCCATCCTTCAGCCTCCTTAACCCACCAATCTCCCCCCCCTTTTTTTTGGTGTCCCCATGTCTCTCTTTTTCTTTTGGTTTTCCTTTTCTTCATCCTCTAATATCATTCTTATCGACAGGTCTTGCCTTGACGAGAATGCGGCATTTTTGACAACTGCAGATTCAGCTATAAAGTTGCTTCCTGAGGCCACAAGGCGAGTTACTGGATGGAAGGGTCTCGAGTATAGAGCTGCATTTCCCATGGTGAAACCACCTGGTGCAAACTTCTATCCTCCTGACATGGACAAAATGGTATTCAATGGGATGTTCATGATCTGCATAAAAGAAAAAAAAAAAAGAAAAAAAAGAAAAAGAAAGTGTTTTACATATATAATACAAATAAATTTCTCTTTTACAGGAATTTGAATCATGGAAGGGCAGTCTAACAGAGGATCAACAAAAAGATGCAACCAGCTTTTTTAATGTTATCAAAAGGCATAGTGAATTTGGTCTAGAATCTCCTCTTTCTAATGATACGGTTGATATAGCAAATCATATGGTCGGTTCCGCCCATGATCTGTACTTTGTTCCTTTCTCTCAAGAGTATAATCCTTTCCTCAAAAGAGCAGCTGAATTATTGCATAAAGCTGGGGATATGATCAGCTCCCCTAGGTAATATGTTATCAGATTTCTGTTGATAGTTCATTGGTTAAGCATATGCTGATTTTTATTCTACTTCCAAATATTTGCTGAATCTTTCTTGACTTTTGTAGTTTGAAGAGATTGCTGCATAGCAAAGCCAGTGCTTTCCTTTCAAATGATTATTATGAGTCAGATATAGCCTGGATGGAGTTGGTTTGTACTTCGTACATAGTTCTCCTTCGTAATTCTGTGCATTATAATGCATGTGGTTCCAACACAAAGTTGTATGCAATAAGGAGAATGATATGTGTGTGTGTGTCTGTCTATATATATATATATATATATATATATATATATATATATTCTTTCTGAAATAGCTTCTTTCATGCAAGTTTTCTGGTATGTCAAATTTGATATTGGAAAACCAGATTGAAGTATTAACATTCTGATCTTCTTGATTTTGTCCTTTACATCTGAAAGTCTCCTAGAAGTAATAGATTTCATCAACATGCCTGTTTAATCTCTCTCTCTCAACACACCAACACGAAGATAAACACACACTTTAGTTCTTCATCCTTCTTTTTCTAATGGATTCATTGGTTCTTTCATCTGTTAGTACTGATTCGCTGTAAAGTTCTGTTAGAATGCTCCGGAAGTATACAATAGGGCCCAAGTATACAAAAGCTTTTAAGCTGAGAATAAAGCACATAAATGTAAGAATTCAGCAAGCATTAACTCTTGCGACGAATGCCACATTACTCTCCACGAGTAAAGTGTTTGGAGTACCATTTTCTTCAACTCGATGAGTTCAAGTTCACG
Organism: Corylus avellana; assembly: GCF_901000735.1. Classification (NCBI taxonomy): domain Eukaryota; kingdom Viridiplantae; phylum Streptophyta; class Magnoliopsida; order Fagales; family Betulaceae; genus Corylus; species Corylus avellana. The sequence goes on along the minus strand of NC_081548.1, from coordinate 10,055,000 downwards.
ATCCTCAAAGCTCCGTGCATTTTTTTCTCTCCATAGACCCCACATAACATGCAAAGGAACTATTCTTCAAATTTGCAAAACTGTACGGTTACCCCTTTGTCCCCTCTAACTTCCCAAATAGTCATTCATCCTACTTGGCATCACCCACGTAACACCAAACAACTGAAGGACCATGCTCCATACCTCAATAGCAACCTCACAATGCAATAATAAGTGATCAATTGATTCTCCATTGTGCCTACACATACAATACCACTCTATCACTATAATGTTCTTCTTATGTAAATTGTCCAATGTTAATATTTTCCCCAACACTGCCGTCCACACAAAAAAAGCCACTCTCGGAGGAGCTTTACTCTTCCAAATACTCTTCCAAAGACGAATAATTGGTGCCGGATTAACCATTACTTGATAATAGGACTTCACTTCAAAATTCTTCCTTTTCAAGGGGATCCAACAAATTTTATCCACACCACCCTGCCTAATATGTTGGGAATACAGTAACTCGAAAAATTGTGAAACCACTTCAATTTCCCAATCATGAACAGGTTGGGTAAACATAACATTCCAATGAATAACACCACGTGCTATATCCATATTCTCCCCCACCCATGCCTCCTTTGCGCATGCAATAGAGAACAAGGCTGAAAAAAGAATCTTCAATGGTAACTCCTCACACCAAACATCATGCCAAAACAACACTCTAGAACCATCCCCTACCTCATATCGCACATGTTGCTTAAAATTATCCCACCCCCTCCGAATACATTTCCACACTCCCACCCCATAGGATCCCCCTACTTCCTTGGAACACCAACCACCCCTCATCATATCATATTTAACTGCCACCAATTTCCTCCACCATGCATCTCCACCATTGGCAAGCCTCCACAACTATTTACCTAACAAAG
>NC_081548.1:10029486-10053989 GCF_901000735.1 Corylus avellana | reverse complement strand
TATTTATTTTATTTTTTTTTATAGTATGCCAAAGTTATTCACCCAATATATCACCCAACAAAATTCAAGATATTGAAAACAAACATAATTGGTCTCAAAATTCATACCTCACAAACATGTGCTAGTGTGCTCAATATAGATTTAAATTGAAATAAGAAGTATCTCATGTTGCCAAAAGTAAGTAACAAGACTTAAAATCCCTAAGTCATATGATCATGTGTTCATAACTTTAAGCCTATCAATGAATTTCAAACCAAAATCAAAGCTCAACCATATGCTTAAGAATGACATAATAATAATAATGGATTGTGTTTTGTTTTTCCATACCCCCCAACTTAAATCATACATTGTCCTCAATGGATGTATAGAACTAAAGAATAAGATCAAGAGTATAGGAATACCTGAATGAGCAGATGTGGGCATATTATACCCCCAAACTTGAATGCAAAAACACATGTCCTAAAAATAAAGTGATACTCCATCCAAATACCAATCAAGTGCACACATTGTTGTAAAAAGATAAACAAAGAATGAAACAACAATGGATAAAATAAACCTGGATGGAGATCATTTGCCCTGGTGGAGTGGAGGGTCAAGCGCACAGGGCCTGCACTTGATCCTAGGAGGTATTTCTCAATGTAAGTCCGAGTCCTGAAGGATCTTACCTCGATCCTTCAGAAGTCCAATCAAGCTCTTCCATCCCTTCTTCTTTATGATCATGTAGCACTCCACAAGGAAGAGGATTCTTCTTAACATCCCGAAACTGCCTCTCCCAGCGAATAGGTCTTGATGCTCCCCATGATAATGTTCAGGGTGTTTGTCCCGAACTGATTTCATGATCAACCTCTTGTCTCTATGGGAGTTCTCAAAAACTGGGGTAGCCAGGGAATTTGCAAAAAAAATTTCCACCCCAATGAAATTAACTTCAGCAACTTTTGAATGAAATATGTCCCCTGTGGGGTTGTCATCAGGTGGTGGAGTACTTGAAGTGAGAGGCATTGGCTCCGATGGGTTGCTCCATGATGGGGCTCTAGATGGAGGATCAGGAAGTGGGTCTTCAACAGTTTCTCCAATGTCATCCAAGAGGTAACATGCATTCTGATCAGGAGCATTTTGGAAGGCATTGAAGATGTTCAATCTGATCTTCATATTTCCAAAGGAGATCTTCATTACTCCGGTTCGGCAATTTATGCATGCATTGGCTGTGGCAAGGAAAGGTCGCCCAAGGATGACAGGAATTTGCTTCTCTGGATTTGGGACCGGTTCTGTGTCCAAAACTATAAAGTCAACTGGATAGTAGAACTTGTCCACCTTGATAATGACATCCTCCACAATCCCGCGGGGTTTCTTGATCGAGCGGTCAGCCAATTGCAAGACAGTACTTGTCGGTTTCAATTCCCCTAGGCCCAGTTTTTGATATACCGAGTATGGAAGCAAATTAACACCAGCTCCTAAGTCGAGGAGAGCTCTCTCAATCTCGGTGTTTCCGATAACGCATGAAATTGTAGGCGCTCCAGGGTCTTTGAACTTTGGAGGAGTGTTATGCTGAATCAGAGAGCTTACTTGCTCGGTGAGAATGACCTTCTTGGGAATGTGCTTCTGATTCTTCCTCTTTTGAGTGCACAGGTCTTTAAGAAACTTTGCATAGGCTGGAATTTGCTTGATGGCCTCAAGGAGTGGGATGTTGATTTGAACCTGCTTGAAGGTTTCCATCATGTCTTGTATCTTCTCTCCTTGTTTCCCGAAGTGGGAAGGTGCCTTGAGACGTTCTGGGAAAGGGGCCTTAGGCTCATATGGTACCTCAGGAGTGGGGGTAGATGATGAAGATGCATCGATGCTTACTTGTTTACCCTTGTCCTGATGCAGATTCTGTGGGGCCTCGATTTGCTCATCCTTCTTTTCTTCCACATGATTGTCAACCAGTCTTCCGCTTCGCAATGTGGTGACGGCTTGAACTTGCTCCAGTTGAGATGTGCTTCCTTCTACCATGTATAGTCCCCTAGGGTTGGTCACTGGCTGACTTGGAAGCTTTCCTTCTTCCCTCCTGTTAAGGGTATTGGCAAGTTGTCCAACTTGAGCTTCTAGTTTGGCAATGGAGTGGGTATGTGAGTTTACTCTTTCCTCTTGAGATTTGATTGACTGCTTTATCTCGTTGGTTAGCTCATTCACTGCTTTTAGAATCCGATCCTCAAAATTAGACTCTGATGGAGACTGGTAGTGCTGCTGTGGAGGCTGGTAAGTGGATTGAGGTTGGTAAGGTTGCCTGTTGGATTGAGCTTGATTGTATGGCCCTGGGGCTGAGTTGCCCGAATTTGAGTTCTTCCATGAGAAATTGGGATGATTTCTCCACCCGGGGTTGTAGGAATTGGAATACGGATCATTACCTGGTTTGGAGAAAGCTGCATTAACCTGCTCATTAGCAACATCAATATAATTTCCAACAAGAGGGCAATTATTTTCATGATGCATAGGACTTGAACAAAATGAGCAAGATTTATGTGGTGTGTGCCTGTGAGCAGTATTAGGAGTAAAACCAGCAGTCATCAAAACTTGATCTAGCTTCTTGGTGATAGCCTCAACTACTTGGTTGGCTATGTTTGGGGAATGGCCTGCTTCATACAAACTCTCCATCTTGGGTGCTTTAGGTGCTGGTGCCCTTCGTCTGGCGGAAACCTGCTGAAGAGAATTGTTACTTAAGTTTTCAAACATAGACCATGCTTCATTTTCACTTTTCAACATGAATGTCCCCCCACATGATGCATCTACCATTTTTCTATTGGACTCGGTCAGGCCATCATAAAAACACTGCACTAGCTGCCATTTTGGGACAGCGTGCTGTGGACATGATCTAAGCAAGGTCTGCAACCTATCCCAAGTCTCATGGAAATCCTCTCCCTCGTACTGGGAGAATGTAGTAATGGCTCTCCTAGTATCATTGGTCATGCCTATGGGAAAGTACTTCTTAAGAAATTCTTGTTGCAATTGAGCCCAAGAAGTGATAGAATTGGGTGTTAAGGACTGGAACCAATGTTTGGCTTTTTCCTTGAGGGAGAAAGGAAAAAGACGCATCCTTAGGGCATCCTCAGTGAATCCATTCATTTTAGTGGTCTCACAGATTGATTCGAAATCACTGAGGAATTCATAAGGATTTTCAGTGCTAAGCCCTAAGAAGGAAGGTAAACTTCGTATAGTGCTAGGCTTAATTTCATAATGGGTTGCCGTAATTTCCGGCAACCGAAGACATGTGGGAGTAGTGTAAGTGGTAGGAAGATAGTGATCTTGCAATGCTACGTGGTTACCGTCCCCCATGGTCTCAGTGGAACGCTCTTCTAGCAAATTAAAGTTCTTTTGGGATCTAATTCGTCTAAGAGTGCGTTCAATTTCAAGGTCGCAAGAAATTAATGGAAAAGATAAAGAACGACGACCTAGCATAAACTAAACAGAAATTTAAAAGAAAACAAAAAAAAATTAAGCTAAAACAGAAAACAAACAAGCTCACAAACGGCCTTAGTGTGCACTTAGGGTCTGGATGCAGGATGCCGCAAGTGCGCTCAATCGCACGGTAGGGTGCGTTCGATCGCAGTCACAGAGAAGGCAGCTTACGGACCTGTTTGCAGTTTCTGAAAAAGAATAAAATCAACGCAAAACAGAATTAAAATTTAGCAACTTAAAACAGGAAAATAATTTATTAAGCTAAAGTTAATCTCTAAAATTTGACAATAAAACCGTTAAGCAGTCCCCGGCAACGGCGCCAAAAATTGATGTGGTATTTTTGTGACCAAAAATATCAATTATAAAAATAACCACTCGCAATAGGACGAATCTTTGTAGGATACGGCTATAGAGAGGGTGTCGAACCTCAAGGACTGCAGGGGTTTTATTATCAAAATTTGAAAGATTAAAATTAACTTAATTAAAAAGATGTTTGATTTGATTTTCTTTAAAACTAAAGTGCATGAAAATAAAAGAGATATAAAATAAGAGAGAGAGTGTAGGGTATTGACTTCACCTCTATCCGCACAACAATGGCTAATCATAATTAATCCCAGAAATTCATTCTATGCATGTTATAAATAAACAAGAAACTACCTTATTAAAGAATAAGCATAATCTATCTTCGGTTGGCACGGATCGTCCACCTAACCACTAAGATGCGGTACGACCCGTCTTCCCTAGGTATAAATTATCAAATTCTATAACAGGATACATATAATCAATGAATAAGTGTAACCCATCTTCGGTTGGCACGGACTGTCTACCTAAATTACACTAAACTAGGGTGTAGTACAATCCGTCTTCCCTAGGCATGGCCTATCAAATCCTATTGATCATATGTCAATTAAACCCATTGTATAACCATCATCCTCATAATCACAGAAAACAAGAATGATTTGAGATCAATAAAAGTAAAATACTTTCTAAGACAAGAGAAGAATTTCACAAATATTGATATTGGAATTTAAGAACAATTGCATTTAATAATTAAGAACATAAATCAATTGTAGCAATCCTCATAGTTATACAATCAACATGCATAAATTGAAAATCTAGAAATTAAATACAATCAAACATTGTGCTTGGATAGGGTTACATCAACACCCCACGAAGGGGTTTAGCCGCTCATGATCTCCTAAGCTCCACAGACTATTTTACTGAATTTTTGCTCTAGAAGCGGTGTGTTTTTTCTCAATGCTTAGAGGCCTATTTATAGGGCTTAGGAGAGTCCTAGAAGCCCTAGGAATCCTATAAATTTCGGAGATTTAAGTCCAAGTCCAATTATGATAAAGAAAACCTAAGTCCAAATCGGAATAGGATTCGCCCAGAATTGCGTTCCTATCTTGCGGGGCAATTTTGGCAATGCGGCGCTCCGAATTAGGAAAATACTATTTCACAATGATTTGTAGAAATTTGAGTTAGCTTTCCAGTGCCGCTTGAATCACCTCAATCGGATATTTGAGCTGAAAGTTATGGCCAAAATACCGAGACGTATGCAGAATCCAAAATTGAATCCAATCCGATTTTGACTCCAATTTGAGAAATTCCGAATTAATCCTTTTCTTTATTTGATTTAAACTTAACCATGATTGGTTAAGTTTAACCATATCTTCTAGGTCTTCTCAAAGTGTGCTTTTAAGCCCAAAATCAATGGAATTAATTGCATCTTGATTTATATCCTGAAAACACAAAAACAAAACAAAATCAAACAAATAACAATGCTAAGGAATTAACATATGTAAATTAAGGGGCTTGAATGTGCAACATTCGACGCTTATCACTGATAACCAATTCCAAGCTGTAAAAGGATTCTTGCCGTGCACTGTACGCCCGTGTGCGCTCGAGCGCAGGCGCGCTCGATCACGGGCGTGCTTGATCGCAAGTGCAGCTGCGATCGATCCTAAGTCCAGAATGCCTCTACCTTTTCCTTTTAAGCCCAATTTTCAATGGTTTGCCAAAACAAAAATCAAAACAAATAACAATGCTAAGGAATTAACATATGCAAATTAAGGGGCTTGAATGTGCAACATTCGGTGCTTATCAGCCTCTATTTTTCTCTCACTCTGCAGCACATTTTTCTTCTTCTCTTTTGTTTTTGGGTCCTCCAAAAACACCAAGAAGAAAAACACACTTGATGCCTTGCACACACTTTTGATCTCTCTCTCATGCAACGTACTCACCTCTGATTGAAGCTACGCGGCTTGTGCTCTCTAATTTTCCACTTGTGCACGTCGCACTACTTGAAGAACAAAGGACCTAAAGCTTGCCCTTTATATAAAGCCTATAAGTCGGTCAACAAATCCTAATTCGTATTTGACTTGTACAAAATCTCCAAAGCCAAGTAGAACTTGGAGAAAGGTTATAGCCAACCATATACACGCACAAGCCAACATAAAGTAACACTTTGGGCCCACTCTTCTTAATGGTGGAAAAGTCACACTACAGCAATCTCCACTTTGACTTCAAATCCATCAAGTCTAATAAAACAAATCTCCCACCATTATGCCTCCGCCCATTGCCACCAAGAGCAATCATACTCCACAAGTGCCACTCAAGTCCAAGAGCCTCTTGAACTTGAGCATAGGCGCAGGTTTAGACATACCATCATACTTTCTTACCAATCTCATCGGCCATAAAGCTTTCTCTCATGACTCTTTCTTCCTGCAAACCCATTTGCACCTTTTAGCCTTCTTTCCCTTAGGTAATTCTGTCGATTCCCATGCTTTACCTCTATGTAGTGACTCCACCTCTTTCGGCATACCATCTTGAATAGACGATGGATCTCCACTACCAACTGTCAAAGCAAAAGAAACCATATGCTCAAAGTCATACCTCTCTGGTGCTTTTCGATCACATTTCTCTTTGCCTTTTGCTAAAGAATAAGACTCTTCCCAGTGCTATGACTCTCTTGAAGATTCTTCGTCATCACATTCGTCCGTAAGTGAATATTGTTTATCAAGCTCCACCTCCACGACATGTTTTTCTTTCAGCACTGTACTTTTAGAAAGCTCATTTAAGTTAACGAACTCAGTCTTCTTCGATTCTATAACATTAGGTTCTGCACTTGATCTATCCTTGTACATAGCACACTCATTAAAAATCACATTCAGACTTCTAATGATCTTCCAATTTTAATCACCCAAAAACCTATAACTGAAGGCCTCATCTCCATATCCAATGAAGAAACACTTTCAAGATTTATCATCTAGCTTACTCCAAGCATCAGCATCAATATGAACATACGAAGTTATATTTAAGTAACACTAAATCATATGGTGTGTTTAAATATGGCCATGTTTCTCTTGAACATAAAGATCTTGAGGATTTCTTTGTTTTTACACTGCGTAAAAGATTTTTTTTTTTTTTTTTTTTTTTTTTTAAATTTTACACAATAGATCCCAACAAATCAAGGTATATCACCGCGATTCAATGTATAACAATCTTTCTCAAAATAGAATGTCCAATTCCATTTACCAACTAAAAAATTTCTATATTTAAGTAGGAGTGTCAACCCGGCCTGGTTTTCTGGTTTTTGGCCAAAACCGAGAACCGGAACCAGGGTACCCCGGTTCTCGGTTTTGAGAAACCGAAATCGAAACCGGGACCCCGGTTAACCGGGGTCCCGGTTCCGGTTTTACTCGGTCCGCTGACCAGTTTTTTTAAAAAAATTGGTTTTTGGGCTTATTTTAGTTATTGGGCCTAAAATAAGCCCATTTTTTTCATAAGTTGGCCCATTTTTTAAAAAATCTATTAGTCTCTTTGTCTAAATTAAAGGGGTTTTGTTATGATTGTTCCAAATAATTAAAAAATAAACCTAAAAAAGTCCAAAAATCCTAAAAAATCAATGTTTTTGCCTATTTGGGCATTAGAAATAAAAATTTAATTTTTTAAAATACCCTAAACCTAAACCTAAGTGTAAAAAAAAATATATATATATATAATGGAAACCTAGTTCCGGCATTCCCGGTAAAAATCAGGTACCAAAAAACCAGTACCGGAACCGGGGTACCCGGTTTTTGGATTTTTCAAACCGGAACCGGAACCGGGACCCCAGTTTCCAGGTTTTCGATTTTTCAGTTTCCCGGTTTCCCGTTTCTGGTTTCGGTTTCTCGATAATTTTTGACACCCCTATATTTAAGGATACTAGGATTATGGATTAATCGCTTGTGTAATAACCACGTTACTCACACCCATAGATATATTCAATGTAATCATAAGATATTTCACATGCATAATAAATATAATGAACTTTTGATAATAAGCATGTAAAATATATTTTGTATGCCATATGCTCAAAATGATTTAATCCATGAATAAAACTTATATTCATTATAAACATTGAATGTCAACATAAATATAAATTACCAGTGTAACGACCTAGATTTTAAAACTCTTATTTAAATAATATTAAATAGATTAAAAATATAATCGATAAATTAGAACAATGATATGTGGATTAATGATATTAAATAACTATTTAGTATTAAAGGTATATTACATTGATTTTTGACCTCTTATGTATATTACTTCAATTCTAAAAATTTAGCTTCACTAATATGTTTATGGGCATAATCAAACCCAATCTAGTGAATAAATTATTTATATTGGTGTTTAGCGAAGTCATAAATTAATTTGAAGCTTTTCAGTTTTTTAGCCTAAAAAGCAGTGTCTTAATTTTCATACTATTTAAATGAGATTAAAACTGCTAAAGAAAGATACCAAGGCTAGCCACCTTTGTTGAAAGCTTAAAGTCTTCTAGTAATGATGATTATAGTAAATATCATGATTATAATGATTTAATAAGGCAAGTGGCCAAGTGGAAATGCAAATAGTTAAAGCCTAAGTTGAATTGGAAACTTTGTATGGGCCAAAAATAGACTCAAACGAACTCGGATGAAGTCGAACCAAAAATATAAAATGTTTGTCTCGGAGTCCTCTATCTACTCTCAAAAGTTCATGTCAATCGGAGTACGTTTGGATATTGAAAAATGGATCGGGATACACTGCCCTCATTTTGGACGAAAATACTATTTGGTATAGAGCATGAAATATGGACTAGGTTCATTCTTTTGGTTAAATCCATCTCAACCCTTAGATCAAAGGTTTAAAAATAAATCCTAACCATTCATTCTCTTATAAATAGAGCCTTAGCTAAATTCACTTTCACTTAAGTTTTTACAATCTTAGAACAAGTAAAATTGTTTGCTCCTCCTTTCATTTTATTTCTTAGTTCTAGTCAAATACCATATAGCCTAGATCTTTCTTGTAGTGTTCAAGCGTTTTTCTAAAACTAGCTACCTAGAGAAGATTTGGTGGAGTTTTACTTCTAAAGGATTATTGGGTAAGTGTTTCTTGTATAAATATCATGATTTATTGCTTTTATTACTTGTCCTCATTTAATTGTTTAAAGACCCAATAAGCGTATAATGTAAAATAAAGTAATGGATACAAGTGAATTAATAATAAAGAGTTAGTGGACAAAATCAATTAAGGACTTATAATATTATCTATATATTATTTACTTTACAGTATTTATATTCAGTCATTTCTTTTATGTCATTTAAATTTCTGTTCATATTTCTGGCGGTAAGGACCATTTGATCTCATCCCCGAAATATGCATTATTTACATTCAGTTATTTTTTTTATGTCATTTAAATTTCTGTTCATATTTCTCGCGGTAAGGACCATTTGATCTCATCCCCGAAATATGCATTATTTACATTCAGTTATTTCTTTTATGTCATTTAAATTTCTGTTCATATTTTTGGCGGTAAAGACCATTTGATCTCATCCCCGAAATATGCATTATTTACATTCAGTTATTTCTTTTATGTCATTTAAATTTTAATTCATATTTTTGGCGGTCATCCCCAGAATATGAATTCAGTATTTACATTCAGTCATTTCTTTTATTGTCATTTAAATTTTGATTCATACTTTGGTAGGTACGGACCATTGGTCTCATCTCCAAAATATGAGTCATGTTTTATATATATTATTTATAATACTTGTTTGTATTTAGTGATACTGGCCATTAGCCTCGTCACCAAAAATGAATTCAGGCATAAAGCTAGTTATAAGTAACTATCTTAGATTAATATAATAAAATGAGTAAGTAAAGATGAAGTGACGGATAATAAATAAATATAAAAGATGAGGGTCTTTAAACAATGATATTATTGGAGAATGAACTAAGTATTGTTTGTATGTATGTATTATATGCAGAAGTGGAGCAGAATACTACACTAAGGAGAGTAAGTATGGATATACTTACTGAGTACTAGCTTTGTTTTATTGTTGTAGGAATTCTTATTTTGTCTTATGAATATAATTTTGCAATACAACTGCTGCATAATGTGTCTAATAAAATGGGCTGATAAGATAGCCACCTTAAGAACAAGCTGGGTGGATTGCCGCGAGGAACTGTCGGTATCTCAGTGGATGGGGGTATATAACCGTCCAACAGGCCTAATATATAACTAAGCTGGGACGGTGTAGTTGCCAGCACCAAACAGGTAAACCTCTAAAGTGTGAGGGACATAACGGACGTAAGCGGGCTGAGAGCTCATGAGAAGAGGTCTGAAGAAAGATTATCATAAAACACAAACTAATCTGTCATTACGCTGCATTCACAACTCATTCATTATTATATATTTTAGTCTTTAATCTTATTTGTTCAAACTAGTCTTTTTAGTCTTTATATCTAGGAAAATAGATTACTCACTTGTTTGCCTATGTAAATATGATAACGTCATCTTTACATAGATCTTGATGCAGGGATAGAAAGTGAGAACAATGGTCCTTTTACTGGTTTTGATAGTTGATAGACCATCTGCTGCAGGATTTATGTTTACTCTATGGAGCAAGTCTCATTTATGTTAATCGCTTTTATTATGTATGGTGATGTGTGTAAACTTAATACATATTACTATGTTAATTTAGGTGCCGTCTGTGGCATATATTTGGTACACCTAGTGTGTACATATGTTGTAATGAAAACCATGTTTCTATTTTATTTAAATAATATATCACCTCGAGGTATTTCAGTCAGCTCAACTGTGTTGTGTAAGTTATTCCTAGGTCATAGAAAAAGAAAAAAATATACATACTCCACTGTAAGATTGTATTTTCTAAGGTTGCAGCGTCACAACTTCGATATTTGCTAATTCAAATATCGGGGCGTTACAACCCGGATTTAGGGCACAATCCCAACACTATACTAGATAAAGAAAAGACTCGAGAAAACTTTTGTTATAAAACACAAGCTTATTTTACTTTCCTTGAATACAAAAGAGTTACATGCACTCTTTTATAAAAGAGAGAAAGATAAGAAAATGAGTAGAATGTCTATTATTTGTAAAGATAAGTTCTCGTAAAAGTTTAGAACTTTAAAGGAAACCCCTTTTTTTTTTTTTTTTTTTTTTTTTTTTTAATAAGTTGGCTAAATCAAATTAAATTGGATCTGAAATGGATGAAACCGACGGTACACCAAAATGCGTTTTGAGTAAATTCCATGGTCAACTTGCAAATACTTCTCAAAAATAGTGGTTTCACTTTTCCACCTTTGGAGACCTTGAGTTGAATGTCAATTGTGAGCTAGACCGAAAGTGCTCCATAAAATAATTTTTTTTTTAAAAAAATTAATAAGCATTCTTTTAGAGTAATTATTACGCTTACACTTCACATTTAATGATCACTAATAATCGAGTTTTTTGCTTTCCTAATCAATGAATTAAGATTCTCTTAAGAATATCCAGTTAGTTATATTAGAGGTGTATTTTTGTTTATTTAAAAATTAAAAAAAAAAAAAACAAAAAACAAAAATACTCCTTAAATATAACTAACTAGATATTTTTCAGTTTGAATGAACTAAATAGAATCATGTTCCCTAGTCGGTAGGGAAAAGGCCAAAAAAAATTTAAAAATTTCAGATTGGCCACTTGGTGGGTGGCAGAACTATCTCTATGGCCCGCTGTAGGGGGCCCGAAATTCCTTCATGCCAAACCAACCCTAAGGGCATTGGGAGGTGGCCATTTGAGGGTGACAGAATCACACTCAAGGTTGACTTGCCATAGGAGGCGGCTCTACTCACCTCCTTGGCCAGCCATCCCATTTTGCTCAAAGAGATGGTGGGTCACCCCATCCCATTTTGCCTAAAGGGTGGCTCACCTTCCTTTTTTTTAAGAAAAGCTTTTTAATTATTTTAATATTTTTAGTTTTTAGTTTTTTATTTTTTTTTTAAATTGTTAATGAGTTTTTTAATTTTTAATATGACATATGGCTATGTGTCAGTTTTTTATTAGGTTGACGTGAGCTTCCATTAATTTTATAGATAAATTTTGAACGGAAGTACTACAGTATCGGAGAATAATGAGCGTTTTAACTCCAAAAATAAAGAACCAAAAAAAAAAAAAAAAACTAAAAAAAAACCGCAGGAATAGTATGTTATTGTTCAAACGTCCCTATTCATGCGTAAATATGGACGTGTGAACAGTAACACTATTTACACATCCCTATTTTTGAATATGGATGTTTGAACAGTAAAATGCCTCAAATTAGTAACAATTTCCAAAAGTAACCCTATTTCAAATGCTACTAATTGAGGATTTTTTTTTTTTTTTTTTTGTAGTGAGTATAGCAAATGGTCCCTTTTGATAGCTCCTTTAGTGGGTGTTATTTGTTGATGAGGAAGTTGATGGGTGTTTTATTTTATTTATTTATTTGTAGTTAATTAGGAGGTTGATGGGTGTTAATTGTTGATGAATGAGATAAGGCAGGCAGATACCACTTACAATCAACACTATAATATTAAGTGGCCCCATTGTTCAGCCACCTTAAATTTTATATACACCATAAAACAATGAAATTTGTTCTTTCGTTTATGTGATCAGGTATTCAAGTTCACCAAAGTACATCAAATCTAATATGGACAGTAAATCGTGAAAAGGACACCATCTTATTCAATGTCACATGGAACAAAACAATTAAGACTTTTCCTACTTTCTTTCCGGCACCGCTGCAGTATTTGAGGCTTGGGTTGATTATGAATGTGTTTGAAATTGTGTTAAAATGTTTAAAAACTACTTTTAATATATAAAAAGTTGACATGTTTGGTCAAAAATTTTAAAAGTATTTATTTAAGTTTTTTTCATTTTAAAAATTGTCAAAATGCATTTTTGAAATGGAAAAAGAAAAATTATTTTTAACATTAAAAAGCTTTGTTTTCAAACAGAATCTCGAACATACTATGTGTCATCAATACAAAAAATCACAGGATTAGTGGCGTATCTACAGTAGACACTTTTTTAACACATCACCAATTGGTGACATGCTATATATTCACGAGTCACTAATTTAAAAACTAATAAAAAATTCGTTTTGTGACAATTGATATATATATATATATATTAAAAACTAATCGGTGACGTGTCAATGTGAACAAGTCACCAATTAGTGACGTGGGCAAATTACCACGTCACTAATTGGTGACGTGGTGTTGTAGCACGTCACCATATGGTGACATGGTGTTTTGAACACGTCACCAAATGGTGACGTGGTAATTTGCGCATGTCACCTAATGGTGACATGTAAATGTGACACATCACCCCTTTGATAGGGGCGAAGTGAAACAACTCAGGAAAAAGCGCTAGCCACATCTGCGCTATTACTCTAAAAAGACTAGTCAATTTTGAACTTCCCTATTATTCATTATAAAGCCCTGTTTCACCTAGTAAATAGGCAATGTGGGACTTAGCACCCATGACCATCTTTATAAACCACTCACTCTATGTGGGCTTCTTCTCATCTTCCCAATATGGGCCGGGGTGTTACAAACTCCCCCTCTTAAATTCCTGACGTACTCGTTAGGACCGCATCATGCAATGCTCCAGTACCACATGACTTGGCGTTACTAGGTGGCTCTGATACCACTTGTAATGACCCAGGAAAAAGCGCTAGTCATATCTGCACTATTACCCCAAAAAAACTAGTCAATTTTAAGCTTCCCTAAAATTCATTATAGTAACTAGGCAATGTGAGACTTCGCACCCATGACTATCTTTATAAACCACTCACTCTATATGGGCTTCTTCTCATCTTTCCAATATGGGACCGGGGTGTTACAAGCTCCCCCTCTTAAATTCCTAACATCCTTGTCAGGACCACGTCATGCAATGCTCCAATACCACATGACTTGGCGTTACTAGGTGGCTCTGATACCACTTGTAACGACCTAGGAAAAAGTGCTAGTCACATCTGCACTATTACCCCAAAAAGGCTAGTCAATTTTGAGCTTCCCTAGAATTCATTATAAAGCTCAGTTTCACCTAGTAACTAGACAATGTGAGACTTAGCACCCATGACTATCTTTATAAACAACCCACTCTATGTGGGCTTCTTCTCATCTTTCCAATATAGGACTGAGGTGTTACACGACGTGTGGCAGCTTAACACGTCACTCTATGGGTGACGTGTGTACCCTTAACACATCACTCCATTGGTGACGTGGGGATAACTAACACGTCACCAATGGGTGCTTAGGGAATATGCGCGCGCAGGCCCGTCTTCTTTTCTTCTCTCTCTTCTTTTTTCTTTCTTCCTCCTTCTCTGCAGCCCGCATCTCCTTCCTTTCTTCTTCTCTCTCATGCAGTCTCTCACTAGCTCTCTCACACACATTTTCGGCAATCAAGCTCCATCTCTCAGTCTCTCCAGCCTTCTCTCAGTTTCTCTCTGTCGCTCTGCCGCCGTCGCCATCCGGTTATCTCCGTCGTCTCTCCGGCCACAATCTACCCATACTCACAATAGCTATATATATATATATATTCAAGAATATATATAATGAAAATAAGATACATGAAAATAAAGACTTATGAAAATATGATGCTGTAAAATTAGCTTGAAAAAGCTTTCATTAAATGAAACATTCTGTAATACATAGATGAAACTCTGACATACATATTGTGAGATTTCACTAATGATCAGAGAGGGAGAAGAGAAAAGAGTAGTTCAAAGTTCGGAAGAATCCGATCTACGTTTACAAGAGCTGAAGGGGCTTTAAATAAAAAATTAAAAGCTGAACATTGTAGATGAACAATGATTTGTCGGGTGAATAATGCTATGAACAGTGCTGAATAGTGTTGAATAGTGCTATGAACAGTAGTTGCCGACATGAACAGTACGTGAACAGTAATGGCCGCCAAACAGTAATGACCGCCAAAACAATGACATGAACAGTGTTGTATTTGGGAACAGTGTTTGCTATATTTTGGAACAGTGATTGTTGTATTTTGGAACAATGATTGTTGTATTTGGGCTCTCTAAGTTTCAATCTTCACCAAGATCATAGGGGTCTTGGGCATCCTGGTAAATGGGTTGTACTTGATTTGTCGAAGAGGAGGACGAAGCTGGGCTTTGTTCTCCTTGTTCTTCAATGCTTCTGCTTTAAGGAGAAGGCTTCTGCAAAGGTCCTTGAGGTCTTCTTTACATTGGACCTGGGCCATGGCTGCTGCAATTTCTGTCTGTAGATGTGATTTGCTTGCCAAGAATTGGCTTTGAGTGGTGAATGAAGGAAATTCTCTCTGTATTGAAGAAAGGATTTTTTGAATGTTGTATTTGTCCCACCAACGGACATATCTGTTTAGTCTGCAAATTCCTTGATCAATGACATAATCCCATTTGAAGAGCCATGGGATTTTATATTTCTTTGTCATATGGAGCAAGGAAGGAAATTGACTTTCTGCTTCATTAACTATGTAGGCTGTAGAGAACTGCTGTAATGCATCTGCAAGTTCTGGGGGTAAAATCTCGGGAATCATCCCATGACTTTGTAACCATCTGTTGAACCAAATAGGGAGCTGACTGCTGAAATTGTTATCAAAACAAAGATACCACGAATGGCTATTATTATTGTTTTGATAAAGAAGTACTTTTGACCATGCTTCAATGTAATCATAGTAGCTGTATTGAACTTGGTGACCCTGCAGGACTCTTAGATTAGCTAGGTGACCCCATTCTTTTGCTGAAATGATTTTTGTGATATACATTTTATCAAAGATTATTCTCTTGTGTTCTGGATCATATTTGTCTGGGACAGATTCTTTGGTAATTGATGCTGTTTGGAGTAAAATGTCTCTGTAGAAATTTATGGATTTAGATGGGTGAAATGGAATGAAATTCCATTTAGGAGGGAAATAATTCTTTACAAGATCCAAAGGATTCTTGAGATGAAGCTGGTCATGTTCTACAAAAAATAGGTTTTCTATATAGGTTTTTTGGACAAACTGAGATCTATTGGTATGGGTAATTGGCTGGTTGGTATGGAATTTTTGCTGCTGTATGAGTTTTGAAGAGTTCTGTTGGGTAGGGATAACGGTTGTTGTAGGACATTCTACCAACTGGTAAGGATCGATTGGTAGAATGGTAGGTCTTGGGGAACCAAGAACCTGAAACTTGTTTAACATGTTAATGGATGAACATGTGTCATAGGGATTTACATTTCCTAGGCTCAGGACTATATGGTGACTTGGTTGTGACTTGATGGAAGATGTTTTATTTTTGTTTTACTGGATTGTGGCTTTTCAGCCATCTTTTCCCTGCAAAAATTCACGAGTGAGGAAATCAGGTATAGAATTTTGATCTCCTTTGATGTATTCAACATCAAAATCAAATATGCTTAAAATTGATTGCCATCTGGCAAAAATCTGTTTACTTGCTATATTTTGAACATCTTTTTCTAAAACATGTTTTGCACTTTTGCAATCGACTCGAATTAAAAATTTTTGGTTTAACAAATCGCTTTGAAACTTTGAGATGCATAATACTATAGATAAAATCTCTTTTTTAATAGTACTATAATTACTTTGTGTTGAATTCCAAATTCCTGAATGGAAACAAACAATTTGTTCAGGAGAATCTGGAGAGATATTCTGTTTGAGAATACCCACATATCCAATGTTGGAGGTGTCTATTTCTACAATTTTGAAAGCTTTTACGTCAGGAATGCCAAGACAGGGCAAAGTCTTGACATATTTTTTGACTTCTTGGACAATTGAAGTATGAAGATCTGTCCAAGGCGGAGGGTTGCTTTTAAGACGATCATACAATGGTTTACAATGTTTTCTAAGATTTTGATAAAATTCAGCAACATAATTTAAAGATCCTAGGAACCTCTGGAGCTGATTTTTATCAAGGATGATATCAGAAAATTTGTCTGCAAATTGAATGGCCCGATCAATGGGTTTAACCATTCCTTGACTGATGTTGAACCCTAGAAATCTGATTTTTGTTTGAAACAAGTTGATTTTTGTAGCTGAAACAACTAAACCACTAACTTTGATGATACTAAGAAATGAATGAAGATGTTTCCAGTGTTCATCAATTGAGTTTGAAAATATGAGGACATCATCTATATAAACAATTGAGAAATGTGCTATAGGTCAAAGATTTCATTCATGATGTTTTGAAATTCACTTGGGGCATTTTTTAACCCAAAGGGCATGACATTCCACTCATAGTGGCCAAATGGTCTAACAAATGCAGTTTTGTATCTATCTTGTTCATGGATTTGGATCTGCCAGAATCCACTCTTCATATCAAATTTTGAAAAAACATTGGCTTGACCTATTCTGTTTATCATGTCCTTTTTGTTTGGAATTGGATATCTTATCCATTGTAAAACCTTATTAAGAGGTTTGTAATTTATTACTAATCTTCGAGCTCCTCTTTCTAATTCTGCATTTTCCTATACGTAAAAGGCTGAACAGGACCAAGGGGACTTGCTTTTTCTAATTATTCCTTTGTTAAGCAATTCTTTAATTTCAATTTTACAAAGTTCCATTAAATCTTTATTCATTTGGATTGGCGTAGCTTTAGTAGGAATATTTCTTTCACTGAAATCTTTTACATACGGAAGTTTTACAATATGCTTTTTTCTATGCCAAAAGGCATTGGGGAGATCAGAACAAACTTCATTTTGTATTTTCTCTTTGAATCTTTCAATTTTCTGGAAACGAATGTCACTTGATAGTTGTTCTTCTATTCTTTTATGTTTAATTTCTTCTTTAAGGGAGTTCAAATGCTTGCTCTTATTCTGTAAGATGATAATTGTTTTAAAAATTGAAACTTCTTTTAAGATATTGAGATCTTTAATATGTGGCCTTTTGAAGAATTTAAATTTTACTTCCTCTCCTAAGACTTCTGTGGTAATTCCTTTGTGGTCTGCAGTAAAGGGATACAAAAGACATAAAAAGGGATTTTCTAATATGACTTTTGAATCAGGCATGTTTTTTATTAAGACAAATGAAGTTTTGAAACAAACATCATCTTGACAGACATGTGCTTTAGGCAACTTGTAATCTATCTACATTTCACTGCCATTGGCTGATGATAAATGTTCTGTAGTTTTTAAATAGTATTTAGTAGGTACCATTCCTTCTTGAATACAGTTTAAATCTGCACCTGAATCGTTTAAAGCTATAACTTCAAATTCGAATTCACCATTAATAATTATTGTTATTCTAGAGTGCCATTTTTGGAAAATGATTCTATCAATTATGTTTAAGTATTTTTCATCTATAGTGTCTTTGACGATTAAACTTTTGGTTGAAGATTTTGTAGATTTTTCGTCTTCTGATTCTTGTTCACTCTCAGATTGACTTTGTTCAGAAAAAATTTTATCAATCTTTAAAATCATTACTTCTTGTTCTAATTCTTTGTTTTTGGCTTCTAAATCTTTTATTTCTATTTTGATTTGATTGACTTCATACTGTAAGTCTTGGAGGGTTACTTCCCTTTGTTTTGATTTAAATCTGTTGAGGATTTTATCAATACTAATTTGTGGTTCTGTAATTTTTGTTGGTCCATTTTTTGTTTCATTCTTTATTAAATTACTCTTGAATTTTTTAAGGTATTTGGCTTTAGTTTCTGGGTCTTCTATTCCTTCTATCAAATCAATTAGCATTTCTTCATGTTTCGTTAGTACATTTATCTTAAGTTTTGTTTTACAACATGAATCTTTGCAACCTAGTTCTACCTCTGAATTACTAGAATTTTGACTTGATTCATAATCTATTGAGGTGCTAAAGATTTCATCTTCATTATTACTAGAATCTGAATTTCTGAGTTCTAAGATTTTATACAAATCTTCTTTTTCTTTGTTGGAAATTTTTAATTGATTGATTTTATCTTTTACTTTGTACTCATTTTTGTAATGGCCTGTTTTTCCACATTTGAAGCATTTTACTTTCTTTTTGTTATATTTTGTGTTTTTTGGTTTTTTGTAATATTTTCTTGCTGTTTTATTTTTCTTGTAATATTGATTTGGTTCAAAGTTTTTGTTGCTTCTATAACATTTTTTGTAGGGCTTTCTAGTTTTTGCGTATTTATCCTTATGTTTCCTTCTAGAGGGTGGTATAGGAGGTAAGCCATATTGTTCACAAAAATTTATCATTTCATATTTTGCTTCTCTTTTTTCTTTGTTCAAGTTTTTATTTATCTTCATATCTATACACATTTTTAATCATATTTTACTTATTGTACTTATGATGTCTCCGTAGGTAAGCTTATCATATTCTATCATTCCAATTTTGTTACTTAATTCTTCACGGATTTTATGGGCAAATAGATTGGGTAAACCATTGATAAATTTTTCTTTCCAGAAGGCATTTTTACAGTCATCTCTTCACATTACTCTTGATATAAAAACATCTTTATACCATCTAAAATCATTTAAGGTTGGACACCTAAGGTTACTTAGTTGGTCATGAATTCTGGATGTAACATTACTTGGGATTCTTGTAAAATGTTTCATTATGGTGTAAATTAAAACATTAATTCTATCTGGGATTCCTCTGTTATGTGCTTCATCATAAATTGGGATTCCTTCTTCATCTTTTTGAACTGCATATTTTATTTCAGTACGATCTGCTTCAGTTAGATATTTTTCCCACCAAGCTTTTAGTGTTCCTGTAAATCCTAATGTTAAAATCTCTACAATTTCTGCATTAGTTTTTTCTAAATTTGTGAGGTAATTATTAGTAACCATTGACATGTGCTGTAGTTTATTTAAAATTTCTTGTTCAGACAAACCGTCAATATTACATTCATAAATCTTGTCAGTAAAGACTGAGAATTGGTTAAAAACATTTCGTTCTTCATATTGAATATCTGGTGGTGTAGGTCTAGTGTACCAAGTGAGGGCGTTAGGCGTTGGTCTAATCATTCTATTAATTTGGAATTCACTGAATTGCTGTTCAATTTGTTGTATTTCTTGATCTGTAGTTTGTTCAAAATCTGAACTTTGTGTTTCACTTGTTGTTTCATATATAATTATTTGTTTGCCTTTTTTAATGACTTGGACAGTTTTAGAGGGGGAGGCTTCACTTTTGACATTTTCAAGTTGTTTTAGCATATAATTGACCCTTTCAAGACAGGTTTCGTCTTTATCCTTTAAGTATAACATCTTGGGTTGTGAAATTTTTAAGAGGGGTTGTTCGTAATGGGGTTTTTTCTTTTCAGTTTGAGTTTTAGTTGGGGGTGTAATTCTGTTTTCTATTCGGTCTAACTGTTTTCCTATGGTTATGAGGCTTTGGTTTGTGTAATTGTTTTGTTCCATTATCTTTTTTATGTTTTTGTCATCTTTGGAAGTTTTAAAAGGGGAGGCTAAAATTTTTTATCCTTTAAAGTTTACAAAGATCGGTTCTTTTGGAGGGTGACTTGCTTCTATTATTGTTTTATCTTCTTTTTCCCACTGGGTTAACATGTTTAACTTTTTATTTTCATAAATTTTTATAAAGTCAAAGAATTTTATATGTAACTTATGTTCATTCATAAATTTTTCCCATTCTGTAAAGATTTTTATTTTTTGTTCTTTTCTATATTTTAACTTATATTTTTCTCTTTTTTTCTGTATTCTTGGTAGAATTATAGTTTTTTATTAAGAGTTGGAGATCTAAAGTAAATGGTTTACTTATAGTCATTAATTGTGGATGTAAAGGAGGTTCTTCTATATCTGTTTGTGTTGAGGAATTTGGTCCTTCTTCTTCAAAATTTTATTGATTAGCTGTATAACATGGGAAGCTTATTACAGATTCTATTTTTATACATTTTAACTTTAAATTTTTATCTCTTCTTAAAAGTTCAATATTAACGGAGGAAGGGGTAGAATTTCTACGGCTTGTATCTTGTGGATTTCTATGGCTTGTTGGTGTATCTCGGAAAGCTGTTTCTTTTATCATAAAGGGTGGTTTGCTGAGTCTTAGTCTATCAAAACTTAACCTAACAGTACCATCTAATTATTGTTGTAAACAATTTAGATCAATGTATTTTCTGTTTTTGTTGGAATGTTTTCATTTTCTAATAACCATTCTGATGGAAGTTCTACTTCAGACCAAACTACTGATTTTGGTACTCTAACATTTGCATCACAAGAATGTGTCTGTATAAGTAAAGTTTTATCTTTGGGACTTTTAACAAGAGCATACACATTAAGATTTGTTTTCATTGATTTATAATAAAATCAATAAATTAATGCTAAAGGTTGGCTTCCTTCTAACATATCATAACCTGCTATTTTAATGTTCAAAGTTAAAGCTTTTAAAATCTGTGGATCACTTAAACTTAAAGTGAAGTCAGGAAAATAGTCGAAATGAATTGGTCCTTTATGAAGACTAGATTCAACGACTCCTAACATGTTAGTGTTGTAATCTTTATGTCTTGCATCTCTTAAACACAAAAGTACAGAGGCATTAATTCCTAGACGAACTAGGAGTTTTACAGCAACTTGGATTAATCCTACATGAAGGAAATTCATTTTCTTTTCTCTAAGTTTTTTAATTACTTCTTTAGAAAGTAATTGACATGTACTATGATGTTTATCTAAAGCATAAACTTGTTCAACTGTTTTTACGTTGTAATCATTGCTAAAAGACAATGGTGAAAAACCTGATTTATAAATTTCTTTAGTTGGGACCTTGGGTATGTTCCAATCAAGTGAATCTATATTTTCTTCAGGAATGTTATATTCTTCTTCATTAACTATATCAGGTAAAGAAGGTAAACTAGATCTAGAGCTCATAGAAGATGTGGATCTAAACAATCTAGACATAATTCAAGATATTTGTTAAGGACAAGACAACAAAATTGAAGACTTTCTACTTCCAAATGCTTCTCTTTAACAGGTCTTTAAGTGTTCTGGAATAGCTATTTGTGTGTCCTACTGTGCGTCCTCCCGACTTACAAGCCTACCCAGCCTAACTGCGCTGACGGCACATTGACGGCACAAAGCGTACATCCCATAAAACTTAAAGATTTTACTAAAGATAACATCTGAAAATATACTTGTTTTACAATTCTATTTTCTGGAGTTAACTTATATATGTGTATATATATATATATATATATATATATACACACACATATATTTATTTAAAGTGTGTATATTTATGTTTGTTAATTTATTTATTTGTTTGTTCGAAATATATGATTTTTATTTTCATTTTTTAATTTGGTGGTGGGATTGTTATATATGAACATGCATGCAAAATATATAGACAGAAATTTCCTCTAAACCGATTTGGAGGAAATATCCTTCAACCCACATAAAATGGTGCCAAGTGTCTAAGCATTTAATATGCACATTAAATATTAAAAGTCATTCATAACAGTTTACTACTTAACTAAGCTTAACCTTCTTTCTTTTTTCTCTTGGTTAAACATGACACTAACATTTTGTTTTTTCACCAAGGTTAGAATTAACGTTAAAAATTGAAGACGTAACGTCAAAAAAAATAAAAAATAAAAAATAAAAAATAAAAAAACCCAAAAAAAAAAGGTAAAGAGCTAACGTTGGCTTAGAAGAAAAAAAAAAATCACATCTAAACAAGGTTAGAAAATTTTAGTAAACCTAAATAAGGTGAAGTTGATGAGTCATATTAGAAGAATACCTTTTTTTTCCATTCTCTGTTTCTCAAGTTCTCTGCATATGCGGCTAAAAGACTGTTGCTTTAGGAGAAGAAGGGATTTTTTGGCATATACATGAAAACTGCTATCATATTAAAGTATTCTTCTTGATATTTTAACAATTAAGTCTTCGTGTTTTGGATAGTATTTTGATTCATTTTAATCTCTATTCAGTTGTCCCATTAACAAAGAGTTATCTAACATTTTCAATTTTTTTTTTTTTTTCCTTTTGTTTTTTTTCTTGTCTTTTAATCTAACGCTGTTGTTTTTTTATTTTTTATTTTTTACACTTCAATTTTTCTTGTTTTACATCACTTTTATTTTTAACGGATTTTGACTTCCTACAACCCACTCAAATTATTCTACTTAGTCATTTCAATGTGTCACGTGTGGGTCCTTAGAATGCAACTTTTATATATATATATATATATATATATATATATATATAATTAAAGTAGAGGGAAGAGAAGATAGACAGTAAGCAAAAGATCGCAACTCTTATGGCTTTAATACCAAGGAGGGGTTGGAAGCGCAATAATTAAAATGTCAGAAAATATTATGCAGGGTAGAGTTTTAACATGAGTCTTAATCTCTTTAACAATTGAAGTGTGAATATATATATATATACATTCAAAATCTATTGATGAACACTGGAAACACTTGAACTCGTTTCTAGACACTGTTAAACACAATGGACTTGTTGTCTCTGCTAAAAAGATTAAAACTTTTTCATACCAAGATTAGATTCCTTGGTTTTGATATTTCTGAAAGGCAAATTCGTCCCATTGATAGAGCAATTCAATTTGCTAACAAATTTCCTAATATTATCACCGATAAAACCAAAATTTAGGATATATATATATATATAACGTTAGGTCTTCAGTTTTTAACGTTAATTCTAACCTTGGTGAAAAAACAAAAAGTTAGTATCATGTTTAATCAAAAAAAAAAAAAAATAGTAAAGTCCACTTAACCCCCCTCAAATATATATATATATATATATATATATATATATATATATATATATATATATATATATATATAGCGTTAGGTCTTCGGTTTTTAGCGATTAATTCTAATGTAGTGAAAAACAAAACATTAGTCTCATGTTTAATCAAAAAAAAAATGGTAAAGTCCACTTAAACCCCCCACAAACTATCACTCTAATGACAATTTACCCCTCAAACTATTAATTGCGACAATTTACCCCCTTAACTACCAAAACAATGACAATGTACCCCTACTTTTAACAAAATGACAAAATTACCCTTACTAAAATAAAAACAAAAATACTAAAAAAAAATCAAAATCAAAATTTTAAAGGTATTTTTGTCTTATTGAAAATTATATTGGGGTCATTTTGTCACTTTGCTAGTATTTTGGGGGGGCTTGTCATTGTTTTGGTAGTTTGGGGGGTAAATTGTCGCAATTGATAGTTTGGAAGGTAGATTGTCATTGGAGTGGTAGTTTGAGGGGGTTAAGTGGACTTTACCTAAAAAAAAAGCTTAACCTTAGTTAGTAAACTGCTACTAATGACCTTTAATATTCAATGTGCATATTAAATGCTTAGACACTTGGCACCATTTTATGTGGGTTGAAGGATATTTCCTCCAAACCAGTTTGGACGAAATGGAATAGGATCATCTCCAATCCATAATGAATTGGAGAATATCCAGTTCATGGCTGAGGAATACATTGTCATTGTTTTGGTAGTTTGGGGGGTAAATTGTCACAATTGATAGTTTGGAATGTAGATTATTATTGGAGTGGTAGTTTGAGGGGGTTAAGTGGACTTTACCTAAAAAAAAGCTTAACCTTAGTTAGTAAGCTGCTACTAATGACCTTTAATATTTAATGTGCATATTAAATGCTTAGACACTTGGCACCATTTTATGTGGGTTGAAGGATATTTCCTCCAAACCAGTTTGGACGAAATGGAATAGGATCCTCTCCAATCCATAATGAATTGGAGAATATCCAGTTCATGGCTGAGATTTCTTCTTAGAAATCCTACATCCAAAAATAGGACACCTAACCCACTACAAAAAAAAA
>NC_081548.1:10029315-10029466 GCF_901000735.1 Corylus avellana | reverse complement strand
ACATTGTCATTGTTTTGGTAGTTTGTGGGGTAAATTGTCGCAATTGATAATTTGGAAGGTAGATTGTCATTGGAGTGGTAGTTTGAGGGGGTTAAGTGGACTTTACCTAAAAAAAAGCTTAACCTTAGTTAGTAAACTGCTACTAATGATC
>NC_081548.1:10025907-10029105 GCF_901000735.1 Corylus avellana | reverse complement strand
AGAGCCACACCACTGGCCGGCGAAGGGTGGCCGGATGTGGTCCGGCCACCCCCTAAAGCCAAACTAAAAAAAAAATTGTTTGGCCCTTGGGTGGCCAGACCACCCCCAAGGGGGTCTAGGGTGGCCGAAGCCACCCCCAACCCCAACTAGGGTGGTCCGGCCACCCCGTACCCCCAATATTTGGGTGGCCAGCCACCCCTTAATTTTTTATAATTTTTTTTAAATGTATGATATTTTATTATTTTTTTTATTAATGAAACAAATGTCCTATTTATGGCCTTAGTTAAATAGATCCTGACCATTAACTGAATATTCTCCAGTCCAAAATCGATTGGAGAGAATCCTGTTCCGGAGGAAATTTTTGTCCATATATATATAATGATCTTTAATATTTAATGTGCATACTAAATACTTAGACACTTGGCACCATTTTATGTGAATTGAAGGATATTTCCTCTAAACCAGTTTGGAGGAAATTTATGTCCTATATATATATATATATATATATATATATATATATAATGTTAGGTAATTAGTATCAAACTAGATTTTTAAATTTTGTTTAGGTTTGAAAATTCATATTATGTAATTTTAAAAATTTTTTTTTAAAAAAAAAAAACGTACGTGCATGCTGGGTGCTGGATGATGATTGTCCCTAGCTAGGAGCCTCTTTGTGGCTCATTTACTTCCCTAGCAAACTTGAGAAGAAAGGGAAGCGTGAAGTCCAACTTCAAGTCTTCAACCAACATGCATTCAGAGCATGAGAAGCAAAAGTATAGTAATATCAATTATGTTCCCATGAATTATTGATTCATTTATTTCGGATACTTTCTTTCTCCTTACGTAGCTTTAGGTGTGAATGAAAAAACCACTCAATTTAATGTTATCTTCAACTAATGATGATTCACGTTCGATCCCCACCGTTAGACAGTACACCAGAAGATGAACTTCAAAAATGGGGGAACGATATTTGTTGTAGGAAATATCCCACTTGATTTTGTTTTGTTGTGCTATTTTAGGAAATATTCCACTTCAGTTCAAATAAACTGAAGAGGATCATGTTCCCTAATCGGTAAGGAAAGGACAAAAGGCCAAAACAATTTTAAAAATTTCGGATTGGCCACTTAGTGGGTGGCAGAACCATCTTTATGGCCTGCTGTAGGGGGGCCGAAATTTATTCATGCCAAACCAATCCTAAGGGGGCATTGGGAGGTGGCCATTTGAGGGTGACTAATCACACTCAAAGTTGACTTGCCATAGGAGGCGGCTCTACTCACCTCCGTGGCCAGCCATCCTATTTTGCTCAAGGAGATGGTGGGTCACCCCATCCCATTTTGCTTAAAGGGTGGCTTACCTTCCTTTTTTTTAAGAAAAGCTTTTTAATTATTCTAATATTTTTAGTTTTTTATTTTTTTAAAATTGTTAATGAGTTCTTTAATTTTTAATATGACATATGGCTATGTGTCAGTTTTTTATTAGGTTGACGTGAGCTTCCGTTAATTTTATAGACAGATTTTCAACGGAAGTACTATAGTACTTGAGAATAATGAGCGTTTTAACTCAAAAAATAAAGAACAAAAAAAAAATACTCAAAAAAAAACGTGAGAATAGTATGTTACTGTTCAAACGTCCCTATTCATGCATAAATATGGACGTGTGAACAGTAACACTATTTACACGTCCCTATTTTTTGAATAGAGACGTTTGAACAGTAAATGCCTCAAATTAGTAACATTTTCCAAAAGTAACCCTATTCCAAACGCTACTAATTGAGATTTTTTTTTTTTTTTTTGGTAGTGAGTATAGCAAATGGTCCCTTTTGATAGCTCCTTTAGTGGGTGTTATTTGTTGATGAGGAAGTTGATAGGTGTTTTATTTTATTTATTTATTTATTTGTAGCTAATTAGGAGGTTGATTGGTGTTAATTGTTGATGAATGAGATAAGGCAGGCAGATACCACTTACAATCAACACTATAATATTAAGTGGCCCCATTGTTCAGCCTCCTGAAATTTTACATACACCATAAAACAATGAAATTTGTTCTTTCATTTATGTGATCAGGAATTCAAGTTCACCAAAGTACATCAAATCTAATATGGACAGTAAATAGTGAAAAGGACACCATCTTATTCAATGTCACATAGAACAAAACAATTAAGACTTTTCCTACTTTCTTTCCGGCACCGCTGCAGGATTTGAGGCTTGGGTTGATTGTGAGTCTGTTTGAAATTGTGTTAAAAAGTTTAAAAACTACTTTTAATTTATAAAATGTTGACATGTTTGGTCAAAAATTTTAAATGTATTTATTTAAGTTTTTTTCATTATAAAAATTGTCAAAATGCATTTTTGAAATGGAAAAAGAAAAATTATTTTTAACATTAAAAAGCTTTGTTTTCGAACAGAATCACGAACATATTATGTGTCATCAATACAAAAAATCACAGGATTAGTGGCGTGTCTACAGTAGACACTTTTTTAACACGTCACCACTATATATTCATGAGACACTAATTTAAAAACTAATAAAAAATTCGTTCGGTGACAAGCGATATATATATATATATATATATAAATTAAAAATTAATTGGTGACGTGTCAATGTGAACAAGTCACCAATTAGTGATGTGGGCAAATTACCACGCCACTAATTGGTGACGTGTAAACGTGACACATCACCCCCTTGATAGGGGCGACGTGTGGCATCTTAACACGTCACTCCATGGGTGACGTGTGTACCCTTAACACATCACTCCATTGGTGACGTGGGGATAACTAACATGTCACCAATGGGTGCTTAGGGAATATGCGCGCGCAGGTCCGTCTTGTTCTCTTCTCTCTCTTTTTTTTTCTTTCTTCCTTAGTCAGTAAACTGATATTAATGACCTTTAATATTTAATGTGCATATTAAATGCTTAGACACTTGGCACCATTTTATGTGGGTTGAAGGATATTTCCTCCAAACCGGTTTGGACGAAATGGAATAAGATCATCTCCAACCCATAATGGATTGGAGAATATCTAATTCATGGCTAGGATTTCTTCTTAGAAATCCTACAGTCAAAAATAGGACACATGTCCCACTACAAAAAAAAAATTAAAAAAAAAAATAAGGGGTGGTTGGCCACCCCATCTTGGCCATAGGGGGTGGCCGGACCACCCCATTTTAGCTAGGGGTGGCTTGAGAGCCACCCCAATG
>NC_081548.1:10023697-10025636 GCF_901000735.1 Corylus avellana | reverse complement strand
CAGCCACCCCTTAATTTTTTATAATTGTTTTTAAATATATAATATTTTATTATTTTTTTTATTAATGAGACAGATATCATATTTATGGCGTCAATTAAAGAGATCCTAATCATTAACTAGATATTTTCCAGTTCAAAATAGATTGAAAAAAATCCTATTTCGAAGGAAATTTCTGTCCATATATATAATGAGCTTTAATATTTAATGTACATATTAAATGCTTAGACACTTTGCACCATTTTATGTGGGTTGAAGGATATTTCCTCCAAATCAGTTTGGAGGAAATTTCTGTCCTATATATATAATGCTAGGTAATTTGTGTCAAACTAGATTTTTAAATTTTGTTTAGTTTTGAAAATTCATATTATGTAAATGTTTTTTTAAAAAAAAAAAAAAAAAAATTGCTAACGTGCATGCTGGGGGTGCTGGGATGATGATAGTCCCTAGCTAGCCTCTTTATGGCTCATTTACTTCCCTTGCAAACTTAAGAAGAAAGGGAAGCGTAAAGTCCAACTTCAAGTCTTCAACCAACATGCATTCGCCATTCAGAGCATGAGAAGCTAAAGTATAGTAATATTAATTATGTTCCCATGAATTATTGATTCATTTATTTCGGAAACTTTCTTTCTCCTTACGTAGCTTTAGGTGTGAATGAAAAAACCTCTCAATTTAATGTTATCTTCAACTAAATGATGATTCACGTTCGATCCCCACCTTTAGACAGTACACGAGAAGATGAACTTCAAAAATGGGGGAACAATATTTGTTGTAGGAAATATCCCACTTGATTTTGTTTTGTTGTGCTATTTTAGAGTTTGAGAATTTTATGTCATGTCACTCGTAAGATTGTTGATGGTGATAACAAAACAGTATGATCAAAATCAATTGAAATGCCCCACCCGCCCGCCATATACATTTAAGAAAAATGCTAGAAAATGCATTTTATTTAACAATATTGAGATGTGGTAACATTGGCCAATGGGGTGGTTTCGGCCACCCCATTTTGCTTTTTGAGGGCGGTTGAGCCACCCTTTTGTTTTAGTTTTTATATATATTTTTTTTAATTTTTAATATTACTCATTGCCACATGTCAGTTTCGTATTGGATTGACATGGACTTTCGTCAATTTTTTTATGAAAGTTAGACAAAAGTACTATCTCTTTCTTTAGCCATAAACCATGTATCTTCTGTAATACAAAATAAAATCTATATAGGTAAGAATAAAATAGTTAAACCACATGGGGCAAAAACATATTTAACCTTTTTTAAAAAAATATAAATTGATTTAAGGATTAATAGAAAGTCTTACATCAGCATTATGAGATAATTATAGAGAAGTGCTACACTTTCCAAAAACAAAATTTCAAAATATGGTCCCAAAGAATGTGTCACAATATTCTTATGTAATCCATTATTTTAGGAAATGTGTTACCATTTCATGGGATTGCGACACATTATTTAAGAATCATATTTTGGAAAAAATAAAAAATAAATAAAATAAAAAATTAAGAAGTATAGTGTTTCTCATTCCATATTAATACTGACGTAACGATTTTAATTATATCTTAATTGATCTAAAGATTGTTTAAAACTGCTTCGTCTGCGGATAATAACAACAATATGATGGTTGTAGCTATACGTATATAATGCACGTACCATTATTGTCCCAACCCCTTGAAGTCAACATTTGGTATAACCTTATTATGAAAGATGACGACTCCCAACTCCCACTAAACCCTCATAAATTTTGGTAGTTGTTTGGTTTTTATGTCCATATCTCCTCCTTCTCCTCAGTGTGAGTGAACACTTTTTCCATGTTTTCCGCCACACAATGAACAATGCAAATCTGATTTTTCCCTTGTCTTGTCTCTGCCACAGCCTGACCTGCCCACCCCTGCATCTCTCCTCTCCACCTGTCCCAGCTGCCATTAATGTCTTC
>NC_081548.1:10021388-10023597 GCF_901000735.1 Corylus avellana | reverse complement strand
AAATAAAAACCAATTTTTAAGGATATTTCTTATTTTTATAATAAAATATAGAAAAAAAAATTAAAAACGAAAAAAAAAATCCGATTTATAAGGATATTTTAAAAAATTAATTTAATTTTTAATTTAAAAAAAAAAATAGAAACAAGTAAAAAAATTATAAGAAAGGGAAAAAAAAAACAATTTATAAGGATAGTTTTTTAATTTTTGGTTATTTTAAAAATATTTTTTTAAAAAAAAATAATAAAAGTTTATTTTGTCAATTTGAAACTTTTGTAGGGCATTTTTGTGTTTTGGCTGGTCTTAAGCGAGACATTAACATTTGTTGGTAATTTAGGGGGAATATTGGCACAATTAATAGTATGGGGACATTAACAATGGATTGATAGTTTGGGATCAAGATTCCTTACAATTTCTTTAAAATTCTTTTTAGGTATCGAAATACTTAAAATGCTACCTATTCAAAATGCAGCATGTTAAAATAAAAAGACAATTTTTTGCTTAAACCTTTTTTACAATATAGAGAGTGCATACCACAATTTTAATAAGTAGTATTTTTCAAATATTTTTATGCATAAAAAAGCAAAATAGCCCAATTTAAAAATCTACTATTTTTTTAAAAAAAAATTGTGATGTGAAGTGATAACGACCACTAAATTACAATATGGTTGGTTGATACAATCAACTCCATGTCATTAATGGTACAACAAATATGGTCCCTTAACTTTAACATATATATCCCTCGCGATCAACTTCTCTACAGCAAACAAACTCCAACATCCATATATTTCTTTAGTCCTTCAAAATCTCATTGTCTTCATCTTTTTCTCTCTTCACTGTGAGCAAAAAATAAAAAATAAAAAATAAATAAATAGAAATCTCTATTGCACTTTGTACTCTCCCTAAAAGTTTCATTTGTAGTTGCAGTTCTACTGTCGAATGACTGCTGGTTGTATATCATATTATGTTTGGATCATTTGTTCAACTAAGCAACATCCTGGGCGATTTGGGAGACTGATTTATCATTCATAGGATACACCGCA
Source organism: Corylus avellana (assembly GCF_901000735.1). Classification (NCBI taxonomy): domain Eukaryota; kingdom Viridiplantae; phylum Streptophyta; class Magnoliopsida; order Fagales; family Betulaceae; genus Corylus; species Corylus avellana. Next base: position 10,022,557 of record NC_081548.1, on the reverse strand, counting down.
TTTTGCTACACAGTTCCATTTCCAATTAAGAGAAATGCTACATACACACTCACGCTCACACTTAAATGAATACAATTTGACGTGACATTAAAAATTGTTAAATTTTTCATTTAATGATAATTTTTAGTGTCGCATTAAAGAAAGTGTAGGATTTCTCATTATTAATGACACTGTAGAGATATGAGGAAAATGAAGTTGAAAGTCATTATAAAAATAGGGAATGTTAGTATTCTCCCAGGAGAATAACTTCAATGTGGTCAATACACAAAACTCCTGTTTTGTGCTCACCATTCAGTGGTTGCCGTATCAGCTGGAACACTCTGAGAAAAAACACACAACCACACCTAAATATATCAAGTTTTATTAAATTTAAAAAAAAATAAATAAATGTAGAGAGTGGCAGATGGAGGTGGGGGCAGTTCGCCGCCATCCTCAGCCAATGGAGGTGGCCTGCAAGCCAGCCCCAGTGGCCTCCCGGGCCAAGGGGTTGCTGCGCGCCACCCCAGATGGCCTTGGGGTGGCTTGCGCGGCCACCCCAGTCCATCTAGGGTGGCCTGCGCCACCCCAAATGGCCTAAGGGAGGCCGCGCAAGCCACCCTCGGCGGAGAGAGAGAGAGAGAGAGAGGGAAAGAGATCCGGTAGCGGGGCAGACAAAGGCTGGCGGTGGCTCAATAAGTGCATGAAAGGATTAATCCTATGTTTTGTTATCATGCATTTTTCTTGAATTAATGAGGTGTCTCACTCTGAGTAGTGGGCACAAAAGCCCCATTTTGTGCCAAGACCATATAGAAGACGCTCTCATTCTCCTAATATTCTCTGATTCTAGGTGGTTATTATTTTCTAAATAAGTAAAAATAAAAAACTTGGCTCTTACTGCTCTCACTAGATTTTTAAAAAATAATACCCACGTATCACTCAAAAAAAACCTAACATTTTCCTAAAAAAATAGCGGACGGTAGAATGTAGTGTCTTGTAAAAAAACTGTGGCTGCTTAGAACCTAAGGAGGCTTTCACACCACACATGCCATGCTGCATTGGGAGCCGCTCACCTCCAATTGAGTTCTGCCACCTATAATTTGGCACCTCATTTAAATTTTCATTTTACAAACACTATAAAATTTGCTAAATAACTTTTATAAACTGCCAAATAGATTTTTTTTTTTTTTTTT
>NC_081548.1:10013397-10021288 GCF_901000735.1 Corylus avellana | reverse complement strand
TTACTCATTATAATTAGTTCATTACATTTGATTTACAAAGTTGACATCATATTTGCAGATTTCGCAAGATGCTGATGCTTCTTCTAGAGGTAGAAGGAGTACTAGGGGTAGGGGTAGGGGTAGAGGTAGAGGTCAGTTTCAACCTACCCCAGAAGGGCCCACTGGACTGCAAAGAGGTGGACCAAGAACTAGGGGAGGGCCTACTGGGCTGCACAGAGGTGGACCAAGAACTAGGGGAGGGCCCACTGGACTGCATATTAGTGGACCTATGACTAGGAGTGGAGGTAGAGGTCAGTTTCAGGGTACAGTCCACACCGTCAGATTATATGGGCCATCTCAACATCAAACCCCACAGTCTCAGGGCAATTCTACTGTGAGCACATGATTATAATATTACATTTGGATGACATAATAAAATGTTATTTCAAATATTTAATATTGTGAAATGTTACAACGTTTCAGGGTACTGGTACTGTCAATACCGTAAGGTTATACGGACCTCCTCATACACAGTCCACACAATCTCAGGGCCTTTCTAGTGTCAATGTGAGTACTTCACACACTAAGTGTTTATTTTGGTATTTTTGGAAATAAACTTGTTATTACTAGAGAGAGTCTACTATTCTTCTATGTTAGAATCCAGTTGTCTGTTCATATTTTGTGGACACGGATATATGATCTAAACTAAAGGTTATGGATTGCCATTGACTTTATGAACTTATAGAATTATTACCTTGATCATTGTTTATGATGATGATTAATTCATGTTTCCCATATAACATATGCTGTGTGACATTAAATAGCTTGTCTATTCAACAATGTACTCTTTGGTTTGCTAGTCCCATGTGAAAGTGTGTCTAGTACTTTTGAGGGTGATGTATAAAATAGCCCAAACCCATGAAAAAGGAGGACCATTCCTGTGAATGCCCCATCTGTTTTTTGTTTTCTTGGTCCTTTCTTTGTTCGGGCTTCCGTATGATTAAGGCTTGAGTAGAATGAGGAATAGAAATCAAGTAGCTGACCTTAAATCTTTTAATTTGTTGGGGTGCTCTTGGATTCACAATATATATATATACCTGTTAAGAAAGAGTGTTGCTTGCTTGATGGTGTATGTATGTATATATATATATATATATATATTGAAACGCTAATAGCAATATATTTGCGTAGCAATATATTTGCGACGACAACAAGGTGTGGTCGTGGATGGTGCATCTAAAAACAATTAACCGCATATCAATGAAGAGAATTTTAGAGATGATATATATACATGTCATCGTTGATGGTATATTGAAAAAAAAAAAAAAAATGAAACGCAATTACTCCATAATCAAAAGATAAGGTAATTTTACTTTGATTAGGTCTATGTTGGACTGCATGAACCACTCCTACAGTTTATGATGTGGAAAAGGCAAGAGGGTGTAGGGTTCTTTGTGGTTTTTGGGTTCCGTGTCTGTTTTGGGTTGCTTTGGTGGTTTTTTTTTTCTCTTTAGCATAATTTTGGGCTGTCTTTGGTGGGACATCAAAATCATAATTTCTCTTTAGCTGTTGCTATTTTCTGTTTACTATAACTCGATGTGCTTGGGCAAAATACATATCTATACCATCACCATTGGATGGATCAGTAGCGGTTGGGCTTTGGACACTCACCAACCAACCTACGATTCCACCATGTATGTGTTTTGAATTGTTTGATAATGTGTGTGTATGTGTTTTGAATTGTTTGGTAACGTGTGTGTGTATGTGTTTTGAATTGTTTGATAATGTGTGTGTATGTGTTTTGAATTGTTTGGTAACGTGTGTGTGTGTATGTGTTTTGAATTGTTTGTTAATGTCTTTTGTCTTCTATATATATATATTTTGTATTAAACGTATCTACAATTTTGGGAATTTTTTATTTTTTATTATTGGTTCCCCAAATGTGAGCCCACAGTTGTCGACGCAGGAACATGGAACATCGCACCTAGAAGGGACTCCTTTACCAAGCGGATCTTCTCAGCATTCTCAACAACATTTGGGGCGTACTACTGCATGTACATCAGCACCTGCCAGAAGAGGTAAAACGATTGTGCCGACTGTGGATAAGGCAATTGCAGTCATGGAGTCTAACAAGAGAAAAAGGAAGAAGCCAGATTGGCAAAAATATTAGACACCAAGAAAATGGATTACGAACATCGCACATTGATCGTTGTGGATGTGTATATATATATATATGTATGGTTAATGCTACAATTTGGTTATTTTGGATGTGTAATATGTATATAGGTGATGGTAGACAGATTAACCTTGTAGCCGTTACAATTTGGTTATTTTGGATGTGTAATATGTATATAGGTGATGGTAGACAGATTAACCTTGTAGCCGTTACAATTTGGTTATTTTGGATGTGTAATATGTATATAGGTGATGGTAGACACATTGACCTTGTAGCCGTTACAATTTGGTTATTTTGGATGTGTAATACGTATATAGGTGATGGTAGACACATTAACCTTGTAGCCGTTACAATTTGGTTATTTTGGATGTGTAATACGTATATAGGTGATGGTAGACACATTAACCTTGTAGCCGTTACAATTTGGTTATTTTGGATGTGTATTATATATTTGGTTTATGTTTACAACATGTACCTTGTGTATGAAACCATTATATTTTTGATAGAAAATTCATTTTTATCAAATTATATCATGAACAGGCTCTTAACTACAATTGCACGAGGAAAACACCAATGACACCAAGACTAGGTGTAAACGCTACTTTATAGAACACAATCAATGCAATTCGGTTGGAATAGGTAAATGTACAAACAATTGAAACTCATCAAATTGTCATATTAGGAAATTGAAACAAGGTTTCGCACTTTAACATAGGTTTCACACTTTAATACAACATACTAAATAATAGTCCTTAACGTACATAGGTTTCTCCCTCTCACGGCAACATTGCCCTACTAACAGTGCAATGACGTTTCTCCCTATCATTAACAAAACAAGACAACAAAAAAAAAGCTAAGATCAAACAAGTGGCCAATGACATCCTTAAGTTTTTTTCAATGCTATTATTTTTGTACTTTTCAGCAGCAATTTGCAACGTCAACTTTGCCACTTCAGTTTCAAAACCTTTCTTCTGATCAGCTAGTTGGGCATCAAACTGTGACACAGGGAGCATAGCTTCTTCGTCAACCCACATAAAATAATCACAACCCCGATCACTTTCGCTCTGCATATTTCATAAATGAGAATTACTAACCAATTCACAAACAAAGTGTAATATAATTCACAATGGAGTTCTTCAATGTTATTTGATTTAAGAGAGTCAAAAACAAAAGAAGACAAATAAGACAACAACAAAAGGAGACCTTATGAGATTTCAAACTATTTCTATTTATGGAGTGTGAAACATTTACATCCCTAATTCTAATAAAAAATAAAATAATAATAAGAATTAAAAAAAAAAAAAAAGAGTCTAAAGACCCACCTTTCTAATTAACATTATCTTTATTTGCTTAGAACAATAAATAATTGCTGTATGCTCTAAGAGAGAGCTAAAACAGTCGCATAGAATGGGAATATATACCATGTTATTATTAATTATTATTATTGGGAATAGATTGACATATGTTTTCATCATGTACATAAAAACGATGTCATTAAACTTCAAGAAGCAATTAACAAAATTAATAAGGCAAAAGGGGATAATAATTAAACTTATGCTATTGGGATACAGAGTGATGAATGGGATACAAAGTGAATATGCTATTGGGATACAAAGTGATGAATGGGTCTCAGAAAATGGGGTCCTGCATTTCAAAAGTAAATGAATATGTTCATCAAATATCTTCTTCTTTTTTTTTTTCTTTCCTTAATTTTTTTGGCAGCTTACTTATTCAAACAAATTCATATTAATGGGTGTAAGTCTTCTATTCTCATCACATAAGCAAATGAAAAACGTCTAATATAAGTAGTCATCATCAAAAACATCAAATGGAACCCACAAAAAAACATTGGCTACACAACATGGAACACATCTCTTAGAATAGACCCACAAATCCAAACCAGCAATCACTGTACAGATTTGAATCAAATGGAGAAAAGCATAAAGAAAGTAAGAAAGAAAGAAATCGAAAACCCCTAATTTTTAAAACCTAAATTCGCACCTTATATTTACCGCATCCAATAAACCTTCTACCAAGATTTTTCTGCGTGCGAGAAGTCATCACTGGTGATTCAATTCCGCATAGGCATTTCGTACACGTAGAGGTAGACTTTGCCGGCGAACTTCCCACCGACAGTACACAGCCATTCGCATCATCTTCGTCGGCAAACTTCTCCATCGTTGACGATGGGACCGGCTGCGTGACATGCATTACAACAAGGGGGACCACAGAACAAAGGGAAGGCAGAATGCAAAATTTTAAACCAACCCATCCGACAATAGGCAAACAATATACACATCAACCAATACCTTTCAATGTTTAACCAAAAAAAAATTCACAGCAACCAATAACTTTCAATTTTTAACAACAAAAAAATTATATTCAAAACCAACGGGTCTGCTGCAGACAAGGCAAAAATATAGAGACAAAAATATTCTAAACATAGGGACCCATATCACTTTTGGACACTATAAAGCGAATTCTCCTTCGCACTTAATCAGAACATCAATACATATACAAAACAACCAAACCCATTCTCCACAAAATGTGAAGGAAAACAACCAAACTCATTCTCCAAAAAAATCTTCTACAAACAAACCAAACCCATTCTCCACAAAATCTTTAACAAAACAACCAAACCCATTCTCCACAAAATGTTCTGCAAAACAACCAAACCCATTCTCCAGAAAAATCTTCTACAAACAAACCAAACCCATTCTCCACAATATCTTTAACAAAACAACCAAACCCATAGGAAAAACTCAATCGGGAAAGTGGGCTACCTTCAGGATGACGGGACCGGATGCGTGAACGGGGGGCTGCGTGAAGGGACTGCGACGACCGGCCGGCAGCGTGCGAGGGGGGCTGCGTGACCGGGGGATGGCTACGATCGGGCGGCGCCGCGTGCGAGGGGGGCTGCGTGACCGGGGGATGGCTACGATCGGGCGGAGCACCGTGCGGTGGGGCTGCGTGAACGGGGAAGCCGAGAATCGGGCGGGGGGATGGGTGAACCAGGGGAACGGATGCGTGAGCGTGAGCGTGAGCGTGAAGGAGAAGGAGGCCAAACTGTTACCTATTAACCTAAGCAAAACGGCGCCGTTTTGCTTAGGGTTCCCTAACCATAAGCAAAACGACGCCGTTTTGCTCCAGCTTTAAAAAAAAAAAAAAAAAAATGCCATAAGGGCGATTTCGTAACTTAACCCTAATAAAACGGCATCGTTTCGAGGTTTCCGTCCAGACTAACGGTTTTGACTAACGGAGTGGCCAAAATGCAAAATTTTGGTAGTTTGGGGGGCTACTTTATGAGTTTTGGAACATCAGGGGGCTAAATCGCAAACGGCTGGTAGTTTGGGGGGCTTTTTTATATTTTTCCCTAATATCAATTATGTTCCCATGAATTATTGATTCATTTATTTCGGAAACTTTCTTTCTCCTTACGTAGCTTTAGGTGTGAATGAAAAAACCACTCAATTTAATGTTATCTTCAACTAATGATGATTCACGTTCGATCCCCACCTTTAGACAGTACACCAGAAGATGAACTTCAAAAATGGGGGAACAATATTTGTTGTAGGAAATATCCCACTTGATTTTGTTTTGTTGTGCTATTTTAGGAAATATTCCACTTCAGTTCAAATAAACTGAAGAGGATCATGTTCCCTAATCGGTAGGGAAAGGACAAAAGGCCAAAAAAATTTTAAAAATTTCGGATTGGCCACTTAGTGGGTGGCAGAACTATCTTTGTGGCCTGCTGTAGGGGGGCCGAAATTTATTCATGCCAAACCAACCCTAAGGGGGCATTGGGAGGTGGCCATTTGAGGGTAACTGAATCACACTCAAAGTTGACTTGCCATATGAGGCGGCTCTACTCACCTCCGTGGCCAGCCATCCTATTTTGCTCAAGGAGATGGTGGGTCACCCTATCCCATTTTGCTTAAAGGGTGGCTTACCTTCCTTTTTTTTAAGAAAAGCTTTTTAATTATTCTAATATTTTTAGTTCTTAGTTTTTTATTTTTTTTAAATTGTTAATGAGTTCTTTAATTTTTAATATGACATATGGCTATGTGTTAGTTTTTTATTAGGTTGACGTGAGCTTCCGTTAATTTTATAGACAGATTTTCAACGGAAGTACTATAGTACTTGAGAATAATGAGCGTTTTAACTCCAAAAAAAAAAAGAACAAAAAAAAATACTCAAAAAAAACGTGAGAATAGTATGTTACTGTTCAAACGTCCCTATTCATGCGTAAATATGGACGTGTGAACAGTAACACTATTTACACGTCCCTATTTTTTGAATAGAGATGTTTGAACAGTAAATGCCTCAAATTAGTAACATTTTCCAAAAGTAACCCTATTCCAAACGCTACTAATTGAGATTTTTTCTTTTTTTTTTTTTTTTTTTTTTGTATGAGGTATGCATTGAAATGGTCCCTTTGGATAGCTAGCTCCTTTAGTGGGTGTTGTTTGGTTGATGAGGAAGCTGATAGGGTGTTTTATTTTATTTATTTATTTGCAGCTAATTGTATAGTTGATTAAGCTAATTGCTGGATGAAATGAGACAAGGCAGGCAGATACCACCTCACAAATCAACACTATAATATTAAGTGGCCCCATTGTTCAGCCTCCCGAAATTTTGGCAGGCATACACCACAAAACAAATGAAATTTGCTCTTCAATATATGTGATCAGGAATGGTTCACCAAAGTACATCAAATCTAATATGGACAGTAACAGTGAAAAGGACAACGCCATCTTATTCAATGTCACATAGAAGAAAACAATTAAGACTTTTCCTACTTTCTTCCCAAGACCGGCCGGCAGATTCGAGGCTTGCTAGTTGATTGTAGGAGTCCGTTTCAAATTGTGTTGTTTAAAAAACTATTACTTTTAATTTATGTTGACATTGCTCTTGGTCGTAAAAATTTTAAAATGTATTTCTATTTTAAGTTTTTTTTCATTATAAAAAATTCTGTCAAACGCATTTCGAAATGGAAAAAAGGAAAAATTATTTCTTAACATTAAAAAAAGCTTTGTTTTAATTAACAGAATTAATGTAATTATTATGTGTGTCATCAATACAAAAAATCACAGATTAGTGGCGTGCCCATGACACTTTTTTTTTTAACACGCCAACACTATATATTCACGAAATACTAATTTAAAAACTAATAAAAAATTCGTTCGGTGACAAGCGATATATATATATATATATATATAAATTAAAAATTAATTGGTGACGTGTCAATGTGAACAAGTCACCAATTAGTGATGTGGGCAAATTACCACGCCACTAATTGGTGACGTGTAAACGTGACACATCACCCCCTTGATAGGGGCGACGTGTGGCATCTTAACACGTCACTCCATGGGTGACGTGTGTACCCTTAACACATCACTCCATTGGTGACGTGGGGATAACTAACATGTCACCAATGGGTGCTTAGGGAATATGCGCGCGCAAGTCCGTCTTGTTCTCTTCTCTCTTTTTTTTTCTTTCTTCCTTAGTTAGTAAACTGTTATTAATGACCTTTAATATTTAATGTGCATATTAAATGCTTAGACACTTGGCACCATTTTATGGGAACAGGATCCTCTCCAGTTCATTATGGACTGGAGAATATCCAGTTCATGGCTAAGATTTTATCTCATAAATCCTATGGCCACAAATAGGACACACATCCCATCAATAAAAATAATAATAAAATATTATTTTAAATTAAAAAAATTTAAGAAA
>NC_081548.1:9953488-10013271 GCF_901000735.1 Corylus avellana | reverse complement strand
CCCCAGCCCCAACTAGGGTGGTCCGGCCACCCCGAACCCCCAATATTGGGATGGCCAGCCACCCCTTAATTTTTTATAATTGTTTTTAAATATATAATATTTTATTATTTTTTTTATTAATGAGACAGATATCATATTTATGGCGTCAATTAAAGAGATCCTAATCATTAACTAGATATTTTCCAGTTCAAAATAGATTGAAAAAAATCCTATTTCGAAGGAAATTTCTGTCCATATATATAATGAGCTTTAATATTTAATGTACATATTAAATGCTTAGACACTTTGCACCATTTTATGTGGGTTGAAGGATATTTCCTCCAAATCAGTTTGGAGGAAATTTCTGTCCTATATATATAATGCTAGGTAATTTGTGTCAAACTAGATTTTTAAATTTTGTTTAGTTTTGAAAATTCATATTATGTAAATGTTTTTTTAAAAAAAAAAAAAAAAAAATTGCTAACGTGCATGCTGGGGGTGCTGGGATGATGATAGTCCCTAGCTAGCCTCTTTATGGCTCATTTACTTCCCTTGCAAACTTAAGAAGAAAGGGAAGCGTAAAGTCCAACTTCAAGTCTTCAACCAACATGCATTCGCCATTCAGAGCATGAGAAGCTAAAGTATAGTAATATTAATTATGTTCCCATGAATTATTGATTCATTTATTTCGGAAACTTTCTTTCTCCTTACGTAGCTTTAGGTGTGAATGAAAAAACCTCTCAATTTAATGTTATCTTCAACTAAATGATGATTCACGTTCGATCCCCACCTTTAGACAGTACACGAGAAGATGAACTTCAAAAATGGGGGAACAATATTTGTTGTAGGAAATATCCCACTTGATTTTGTTTTGTTGTGCTATTTTAGAGTTTGAGAATTTTATGTCATGTCACTCGTAAGATTGTTGATGGTGATAACAAAACGTATGATCAAAATCAATTGAAAGGCCCCCACCCGCCCGCCTGCCATATACATTTAAGAGAAATGCTAGAAAATGCATTTTATTTAACAATATTGAGATGTGGCAACATTGGCCAATAGGGTGGTTTCAGTCACCCCATTTTGCTTTTTGAGGGCGCTCTTTTGTTTTAGTTTTTATATTTTTTTTTTTATTTTTAATATTACTCATTGCCACATGTCAGCTTCGTATTGGGTTGACATGAACTTTTGTCAATTTTTTTACGAAAGTTAGATGAAAGTACTATCTTTGTCTTTAGCCATAAGTGATGTATCTTCTGTGATACAAAATAAAATCTAAGTGAGAATAAAGTAGTTAAATCACATGGTACAAAAACGTGTTAAAACCTTTTATATATATATATATATATATATATATATATTGATTTAAGGATTAATAGAAAGTCTTACATCAACATTATGAGATAATTATAGAGAAGTGCTACACTTTCCAAAAAATTTTCTCCAAAATATGGTCCCAAAAAATGTGTCACAATATTCTTATGTAATCCATTATTTTAGAAAATGTGTTACGAATTCATAGAATTGCGACACATTATTTAAGAACCATATTTTGGAAAAAAAAAAAAAAAGAAGAAGAAGTATAGCGTTTCTCATTCCATATTAATACTGACGTAACAATTTCAATTAACTCTTAATTGATCTAAAGATTGTTTAGAACTGCTTCGTCGGCAGATAATAACAACAATATGATAAAAATGAGTTTGTAGGGTTAATTAATCTACTTGTAATGGTAGTAGCTATAAGTATAAAATGCACGTACCATTATTGTCCCAACCCCTTGAGGTCAACATTTGCTATAACCTTATTATGAAAGATGACGACTCCCAACTCCCACTAAACCCTCATAAATTTTGGTAGTTGTTTAATTTGGTTTTTATGTCCATATCTCCTTCTTCTCTTCAGTGTGAGTGAACACTTTTTCCATGTTTTCCGTCACACAATGAACAATGCAAATCTGATTTTTCCCTTGTCTTGTCTCTGCCGCAGCCTGACCTGCCCACCCCAGCATCTCTCCTCTCCACCTGTCCCAGCTGCCATTAATGTCTTCTGTTTAGACAGATTTTCGAATGATGACGTGGGATGGATCCCGTAAATATCTGGTATCTCTTGGGATTGCTTGGCTGAGAAATATCAAAAGAAAAGGATCAAAGCTGCCGGCGTTGTCCGGCAAGGGATAGCTCTGATGCCTAAATTAGTCACAGTGTTTAAGAGAAAATATAACTTTGAAGATAAAGATGATTAGGGATATTCAGTTAAGGAGAGGGAATCAAAAGTTACCAAAATCTGAGAAGGGACCCCCCCTTTTATAGGCACCAGGTTGCAACTGTTCATTTGACACTGTGGACTTTACCGAGGGTCCACATGTCAAACAATATTTTATATTTAAAGAAGGATAAAAAATATCATGCATATATATACAATATTCCGAGAGTAACACTCGGTAGTCCACGTAAGACTCGGCATACCGAGTCTTATAACCAAGCGTTGTGCACTTAGCTCAGGTAAATATATAAATTTACCGAATATAAAAATAGTGAACAGTAAAAATGACCGAGCTTTAGTGATGGGCTGATAAATTATTTTACCGGGCTCAACATAGCTGGCCCATGATCCAATAGTTACCCCCCAATTTCCTAGTCTGACAGACAAAGGAAATTTCATATTTCAGAGAATGGGTCAGCTGTTTTATAAGTTCGGTATTGTCTTTGGTAAAATAAAGTGAATTGGCTCTTGAATTTTAAAATTTTGAAATTTGAATTTTCAAAAGATAATGGTTGGAACGTTTTAATAATTTACCTTGAGAGCCATGCGTTGAGTTTCCTGTGGTTAAAACTTAAGGTAGCCACGTGTCAGTCCCTGCATGGAGAGTAAGAAAGAAAAGGCGCCTCTTGCTGAACCCTAGTCCCTAGGGTCTTAATTGCGCCGCTCCGGTTTTCCCTTCCGAAAACCTTTAAAACTCTTCTTCCCCTTTATTTGTTCTCCACTGTTTTCCATTTAGAAGCCATCGTTGCACCTTCTGAGCTTTTGTCGATCTCTCTTTTTCTTTCAAAACTGGCCTTTTTCACTCAAACCATTCTGCCGAGTATTACTTCTTAAGGGTTGTGTACTTCAGAACCTCGGTTGAGTCTGTCCCTTCAGCCGAGCCTTTTGTTCACCCCAACTGCCCGATACTTCATTACTTGGATTTTCTTCTCCCCTTAATTGAACCCTCGGTAGGTCATCTCTGTTTGAGTATTTCCCACCTTCTAATTTAGCAGGGTCTGACTTCAATTCCTCGCCAACTAGCCCCCGAACATCAACATCTAATGAGTCGCAGAATCGAGGATGTCTCTAGTGCGTTGGGTGCTTTACACCCAATCACATGGGAGTCTAAACTATCGGGGGAAGATGAGTAAGAGGTTCGTGAAATTTGTCACTTCACTAATTCGGTTCAATTACGCTTTGATGACGACAATGTTGGAGCTGTGGTGGATGCCAATAGTAACGAAGTCTGCGTTTACCTAGAGATGTTTCGGGTAGGTTTGAGACTTCCGTTCATAAGGATAGTCAGGGAGCTGCTGAGTCACATTCGGATAGCTCCTCATCAGCTATTACCGAATGGGTGGAGAACCTTTTTTGCCTGTATGATCGTTTGGCCAAAGGTTCTTGGGGCAGAGTATCCCCTTTTATAGTGGTGGAGTTTTTAAAGGTCTACCGATTAACCAAATGCCCCCAAACCGAATTTCTTTTCACCTTCCAAACTAGGAAGAAGTTAAAACTCCTCACCTTCAGATCCACATATACAAGCAACAAAGGGTGGAAAGACGAATTTTTCTTTGTTCGAAGTGACTGGGAGTTTGCACCTTCAGAAGTAATAAGGGATCCGAGTGTCCCTCGGAAAACCATCGCCCCATCGATTCGAGGTACACACCGAGCTTAGTTTTGCTTTTTATGGTTTCTTCTTTTTGCAGCAAAGCTGATCTTCATGTATGCTTCCAGGTCAACAAGAACCGAGCTTAAACAGGGAAGAGGCGCAGCGAGTGAGAGACGTTCTTCGGTATGCAGAACTTCATCCACTAGAGGTGGATTACGACGCCCTCATGACCGAGGAAAATAAGGTTATGTACCTATGGACCCCTACGCCTGCGAGGGTGGTGGAAGTTGCTCCACCGAGAATACCACCTGCTGTGGTGCAGAGAAGGCCGATTGCTCAACCTGCCGAGCTTCCAAGAAGAAGAACCACCATAGCAGAGAAGCAGCCTTCTAAGGGTAAAGGAAAAAGGAAAGCTGAAGAGGCTTTCTCAAAGAAACCTTTGGAAAGACTTCCAGTTGCTGCCAGAGTCTCTTTGGCGATCGCTGATGAGCCTGAAGACCCTGAGATTCCTTCTTTGGAGAAGAAGAAGAATACTGAGGGTAGCTCGCAGGAAACACGGTCAATTGTTGATTTGGAGGCCAAAGAAACTCAAGCACACTCGTTTCCTGAAGTAACAGGGACAGTACCGGACACTCTTCTTGAAGAAGAAAGAACCGGCATCAAAAGTGATTCAGGGGCATTCGGAGTAAGGACACATTCTGAGGTTGAAGCGCCCGCTCCTTATGTCAGAGCATATTCCTCGGTTCTTAGGGGTGTCAAAGAATTCCTAGGCGAACAAGATACATTAGCCCGAGATGTTCTTCTTGCAAACCGACCCCCCCGTCGTCCTCTCACACACCAGTGAGGCCCGGACCTCCCTCCTCCAAGGCTTTAGAAGTCGAACCAATCTCGGCGGTTCCCCTTCCTTCAACTCCTACTAAAGCCGCACACCAAAGTGCTTCTGTTTCTTTGGAGGAGGATCCAGTAGACGTCGGTGATATTCTCAGGGAGCTCGCCTCAAGGATGCCAATAATACCGCCGCTCACCGTGGTTTACCCTGGTCAAACCGAGGCTAGGAGCTCATCCATGCAACCCGAATATGTACATACAAAAACCGCAGCTGCTGGAACCCATGCTGCCGAGGAGCCTATGATTGCTGAACCCTTGGTCACCGAGCCTGCTGACGATGTGCAAACAACCACAAAGCCCATAGTTGCTGAACATATAGTTGCTGAAGAGGTGGTTGGCATGCCTGAAGATGCTGAGCAATCAGATGCCGAAACTGTAGCTGCTGCTAGTGGAGTTGCGGGAGCCGATTCCAACTTCCCAGCTAGTGGGGAATCAGCCTACCTTGGAGAGTCATCTCAGCTACCGAGAGGGGAACCACCGAGTGTTCCCATGGAGAATCCCACTAAGGCTCGGCGAGCAGCTGATTCCTCCGCAGAGCGCACACCCGATCCGATCACTTGGACCTTTGGAGAGCCCCTTTCTCGTTTAGGTGATAACTGGCTCGGGAATCCTTTCACTCTCTTAGCTGGTCTGATCCAGGTCAACAATACAGTGGACATAAGTGCCCAATTTCCGAAGGAGGAGATGGAGCACATGCTGTACCACCAGCTTGAAGTAAGTGCTCCTCTGTGTTTTTGTGTTGTTGTTTTTTTTTTTTTTTTGGTAAGGTTTTTGTTCTAATAAACTTCTTTTCGTTTGCAGAGATCGTTGCACAGTATGAACTATTACCTTCATTTCAGAAGGTCTGCCAAGAGTTCGGCTCGGGAAATCGAGGATACCAAGAAGAAACTTGCAGATGCTGAAGCTGAAGTAAACCAACTGTAGGAGTTGTGCTCTCGGCAAGGGAATGAACTCCTTCAATCCAAAGAGCAAATCATCGGGTTGGAAGCTTAGCGTATCCAAGCTAATTTTCAGATTCAGGAGCTGGAAGCTGAGTTGGCTACTAAAAAAGCTAAAGGTCAGAGGTTGCTGACTGACTATTCCACCCTGGAAGATGAAGCCACTCTGCTCAAAGAGAAACATGCTGATGCCGAGCTACCGAGTCTCGTATTAACTTGGTTTCTGAAGAACTTGAGGAGGCTCAAAAATACTCAGCTTCCCAGTGTACCAGAGTCGAGGTGGCTGAGGGAAAACTAAAGATGACTGAGGAGCAACTTCTGGCTATTGAGAAGAAACGGAAATCAACTCAGGAGAAGCTTAAGGCTGCTGAAAAGAAAACTGCAAGTTTTAAGGGGAAATTCTCTCGAGCTAAAGAGCAAGTTGCCATATAGAACGATAATGCTCGGAGTTTCTACAAGCAACTTTCTTTTGCTTCCTGGGGTCGGGATTATGGTTGGGGTATAGGTTTTATCTCAGGCTTCGAGACTTTCCGGGGTTGGTCAAAAAATACACCCATGGGTGTCGACCTTGATACAATCAAACCTGGAGACATCCCCCTTACTGAAGAGGCCATTTCAAAAATTTCCGTGGTCGGTCGAGTGTAGATGCCCGACTGTAAAGGCATCACAGTCTTTGGTTTCAACCCATTTGCTCGGTATCAGACTGTGACTTCTTCTACTGTCGCCGAACATCCTGGAGCTGAAGGATCCTCATCTGATGATTCGGAAAAGTCGGTGAATGTATCTGATGAAGAATGGGACCATTCACCAGATGAAGCTCCTTGATACCCTGATTATACCAGTCTTGTTTGAAATGGAGTAGTCTTTGTACCTAATTGTTTTTTGATCAATGAATAGAAAAAGAAAAAAATTTTGTTTATTCAATAGAGATATCGATTCTACATATCCACTCATATCAATTCTGTATATCAATTTTGGTAATTCATGCTATGTATACCCCTTTAATTATAAATTTTAATTTATAATAATGGGAATCTGTATGGAGTGTAAAAATTTTGAACCATTTATGAGCGTCTCAGGCTCCTTTATCTCCGAGAACCTAAGTTCTAAATAATGTACTTGAGCCCAAATTGTTGTGTGAGTGTGTTACGTAATGTTTGAAATTTTTGGATGAACCGCACGTTGTATCGAGAATGCTCAGTTGTTAGCATATTTAGTTTGGAATGCAATAGTTGAGCATTTTGCTATGGGAGGGCCAACCTCTAAGGTAAAGGTTTAAGCTAAGATAAAGCTTTGTTTTGATTATACTTATGAACTTCTTCCTCGGGAAAGCGCCTTAGCGATTTGTCACTGAACTAAGTTCGGGAAATTCTCCGGCTATATTTCTCTGAGGTGGAACCTTTGGAGCAAAGGTTTTTAAGTTCGGAAAAACCACCTTGTGTGACGATATGTCCGAATTCTTCTTTGGGAAAGCGCCTTAGTGAAATTTTACCAAACTTAGTTCGGGAGATTCTCTGGCTATGTTTCACCGAAGGGTAACCTTTGGATAGAGGTTTAAGTTCGGAAAGCGCTTTGTTCAGCTATATCTCCGAACTTTTCCTTGGTAAAAGCGCCTTAGTGATACTTCACCGAGCGGTGCTCAGGAAACCGAAAGGCATTTTTTAAACCAAAAGGCATGACCTTGTAGCAGTATAAGCCTCGGTCTGTGATGAATGATGTTTTATCCTGATCCGATGGATGCATGAAGATTTTATTATAACCATAAAATGCATCCATGAAGCTCAGCAACTCATAACTGGCTGTCGAGTCAACCAATGAACTAATATGAGGTAGTGGAAAACTGTCCTTCGGGCAAGCCTTGTTAAGATTAGTGAAGTCTACACACATCCTCCATCTGCCAGAAGACTTCTTAACCATCACCACGTTGGCTAACCAGTCGGAATAATATACTTCTTCAATAAACTGAGCTTTGAACAATTTGTCT
The DNA here is from genome assembly GCF_901000735.1 of Corylus avellana. Taxonomy (NCBI): domain Eukaryota; kingdom Viridiplantae; phylum Streptophyta; class Magnoliopsida; order Fagales; family Betulaceae; genus Corylus; species Corylus avellana. The sequence goes on along the minus strand of NC_081548.1, from coordinate 10,005,626 downwards.
ACCTCCGCGGCAATTGCCATATTCCTCTCAGGAGCAAATTTTCTTCGCTTTTGTTTTACCGGCTTTACTTCTGGGTTAACATTCAGGTGGTGAACAAATGTCTTTAGGATCAATCCCCGGCATGTCCTCAGGGGACCAAGCAAAGACTTCTAGGTTTTCCTAAAGAAAACGAACAAGAACCTTTCTAACTTCTGAAGTTAATTGAGATCCGATCTTAACAAACTTTCCTTCGGCTATCAATATATCAACCAATGGCTCGACTAGTTCCTTCTTCAACTGAATCTTCCTATCATCACACAATTGCTAATCGCTAACAATGCTGATTTTGGGCATTTCTTCAAAGATGTATTATAACACTTTCTGGCGACAACCTAGTCACCTTTAACCTCGCCGACTCCTTCAACTGTCGAAAATTTCATCTTTAAATGATAGGTAGAAGTTGCAGCTTTCAATTGATTCAAAACCAGACGACCGACGATCACATTGTATGCTGACGATCGGTCAATTACCAAAAAATCAACCATGATAGTGGATTGTTTAGGGGCGGTTCCTGCTGTGACCGGAAGAGAAATCATTCCAATGGGTTGAACACGCTCCCCTGCAAACCCTACCAATGGTGATAAGAAGGGCTTCAACTTCTCTCGGACAATGCCCAATTGTTGAACGACTATCGAATATAGAATATCAACCAAACTTCCATTATCTACCAAAACTCGGTGAACAGCATCATTAGCCACCGTTAAAGTTATTACCAACGCATCATCATATGGCATTGAAATTTCTTTTGCATCTTCCTCTGAAAACGTTAGAATGCTCGATTCCTGTTTCTATACTTTGGAGGGTTTCTCAAGCAAAAAGACTTCTTGCATTCTCGCTTGCTTGACGTAGGCCTTTCTAGCCGAACTTGATTCTCCTCCGCCAGGCAAGCCTCCTGAAATTTTCCGGATTTCTCCAACTATAGTTTGGTTCTAAGGACCTTGTTGTTTGTTCTAAGATATCCTCAGCTCATCACATCTTGGCCTCTGATTGCGTGATCGGTCATTGCTCCGTCCCGATCGTTGACCCTGACCTTCCTGAGGATCTTTCCCTTTGCCTTTTTCTTCAGTTAGGAAGTTTAATAACTTTCCATTTCTTAGGAACTTTTCAATTTGGAACCGAAGACTGATACAATCCTCGGTTTGATGCCCATGGTCGTTATGATATTCACAAAACTTTTGAGTGTTGCGATTTTGGGGAAGAGCTTTCATCTTCCCCGGCCATCTGAAGCTCGGATCCTTTCTCACTTCCATGAACACCTTATAAACGGTTGTATTTAGAGGTGTCCATCCCACATATTGTTGATGCTGGCTCGGCCTAGGTGGTAGCTCAATCTTCTTTTCCAAAGTCTTCATATTCTGACGATCCCTTTTCTTTTTCTCACCAAATGTTCTCAGCTTTGTTATAACCGAGTCAGAAACGAGCTTACTCTCACTGGCTTTGGATTTCATCAAAGCTGAAATAGTCTCTTATTGATTAATGAACTCTTCAGCTTTGTTGGTAAATTGTCTCAGAGTTCCTGATTTCGGCTTCCGAGCTAATTCAGCCATCAAAGGCCCATCAGTCTTTATACCGTGCATTAATGCCGAAAGAATGGTCTGTTCATTCAGACTTTCTACTGTTAACTTCTCCCGATTGAACTGCAACATATAATCTTTCAAAGACTCATTTTTCCCTTGCACAAGAGATAATAGATATGCTGGGTTTTTCTTCCTTCTCCGAACGGCAAGGAATTGTCCTAGAAATTGCTGTCCGAGATAATCAAAACTATCCACAGACTTGGGACTCAAGCCTCCAAACCATTCTTTGGCAACTCCCTTTAGAGTTAAAGGGAAAGCTCGACAAGCTATCTCGTCTGGAGTTTCATGTAGAATGATATGAGCTCAGAAACTCTCCATATGGTCGGATAGATCTCCACTTCCATCATACTCGTCAACCCGAGGGACCTTAAACTTACTAGGCAGAGGAAATCTCATTACCCGGTCAGTAAAAGGTAAATTGGTGTGCTGCATAAGATCCTCGGCGGCAGACCGATTTTCACCATTTTCAATCAAGAACACCATCTTCTCGTATTTCTCTTTAAGATCTTCAACATCTTTATTTGTAACAACCTTCCCGGTTTTGATGTGATGTGACCGACCATGATGAGAATGGCTACACTTGGAATGACGGGTTTTGCTGTGACTGGATTCACCACGGTGTGATTTCCCACCAAGATGTGCATCATTGACGAACCCTTGTTGGTGAGAGCTCTCCTTGGTTCAGGCATTACGATGACTTCCTTGTATTGAACTTTCAGCGTCTTGTCGAGTTGATTGTTGTTGGGTTAATGGTGGTGGCTCCCCGAGCATTTCTTCTTGCCTTCCTTTTTGTACTAAATCTTCTCTAGAAGGTAACCTCGAGACGATCTCTTCATTCTGTTTTCTCATAGCTTCAATGGACTCAGTTATCCGCTTCAAAAAACTTTCCAACAAAACTGTTTGAGGATTTAGTTCGTGCGACGTTCCAGGAACATCGGTTTGAACATTTGGGACGGGGTGCGGAGGTGTATTAGGGTGTGGGGGTGTGTTAGGATGTGGAGGTGTATTCACCATGTCGGAATTTTCGAGATTAGTAAGGACCGATAAAATCGATTCCCACAGACGGCGCCAAACTGTTTAGACAGTTTTCCGAATGATGACGTGGGATGGACCCCATAAATATCTGGTATCTGCTGGGATTGCTTTGCTGAGAAATATCAAAAGAAAAGGATCAAAGCTTCCGGCGTTATCCGGTAGGGGATAGCTTCGATGCCTAAGTTAGTCACAGTGTTTAAGAGAAAATATAACTTTGAAGATAAAAATGATCAGTGATATTCAGTTAAGGAGAGGGAATAAGAAGTTACCAAAATCTGAGAAGGGACCCCCCTTTTATAGGCACCAGGTTGCAACTGTTCATTTGACACTGTGAACTTTACCGAGGGTCCATGTGTCAAACAATATTTTATATTTAAAGAAGGATAAAAAATATCATGCATATATATACAATATTCCGAGAGTAACACTCGGTAGTCCACGTAAGACTCGGCATACCGAGTCTTATAACCGAGCATTGTGAACTTAGCTAAGGTAAATATATAAATTTACCGAATATAAAAATAGTGAACAATAAAAATGACTGAGCTTTAGTGATGAGCTGATAAATTATTTTACCGGGCCCAACATAGCTGGCCCATGATCCAACATCTTCAAAGTAAGTGAGCCTCTGGCAGTTGAAGCAATTAATGAAGCCCCCTTTATAAATTCCCAACAAGCCTTCTCTCTTTTGTACACAAATTATCTCTACATTTCTGTTCTAATCCTCTGTTTTAATCCACAGCTTAATTATGGAGATCCATCTCCTGCGTATTTTCGCTTTTCTTGCTGTAAGCTTTGCAATCTTTCTTTCTTTCCTTCTTTTTGATTAATTTCCATGCTTATTTTCTAACGAGAATTTGTATATTTTGCAGCTTGCACTGGTGACGAGCCATGCTGCTCTGGCTCCTGAAGAATACTGGAAATCTGTTCTGCCAAACACTCCGATGCCTAAATCTGTTAGTGATCTTCTACACGAAGGTTCGTTTATGGAATCTGAGAGGACCCTTTAAATCTTTTTTCTATGAAATGATATTATGGAAGTTGAATGAGCATTTTGTTTTGGCTTCTGATTTTCATGTTGTTAACGTTGCAGATCTGATAGACGGGAAGAGCACTTCCGTTGATGTGGGGAAGGGCGGCGTTCATGTTGACGCCGGAAAAGGGAAGCCTGGCGGCACTTCCGTTAATGTAGGGAAGGGTGGCGTCGGAGTTGATACTGGAAAAGGAAAGCCCGGGGGCACCAGTGTCGGTGTTGGCAAAGGAGGAGTATCTGTGCACGCAGGCGACAAGGGAAAGAAGCCTGTGATTGTCAAGGTACGATTAAATCATCGTTTATCTTAAAAATTTTAATTTATAATAATAAATAAATTTAATCATTTCATTTAATTGCTGTCTAAAACAAATAAAATAAAAAATAAAAAACTTCACCTAGATCCTCAATTATTAGTAGACCTTTCTAAATTTTAAAAACTCTGAATTTTATTTAATATTAAGCATGATTAAATCATCTTTATACTCCTAAATTTATTTATAAAATTTTAAATTTACTCTTTGTAACCCAATTGTTTTTATTTTATTTAAAAATAAAAACAAAAATCAAAGATATTTGGTATTTTTGTCGGATTTTGTTAAAGTTAAAAGATGAAAATTGACGGATAGGATATATTATTATTGCATCAAATTAAAAGTTCATAAGTAAAATTAATAGTTTTTGAAATATTAGAAATCTTCTCAAAACGGGTAATATATAGTTTCTCTTAAAAGATATTATAAAAATACTAGATACATAAGGGAGAAAGATTTCTATTTTAATAGTATATTAAATAATCATTTATTTCAAAATTTTAAATTTATAAAAAATATAAATTTAAACATTTGATTTTTAAATTCTGACAGGTAAATCCAGGTTCGTCCTTCGTTTATCATTATGCTGCCACGGAGGATCAACTCCATGATAACCCCAACGTAGCTCTTTTCTTCCTGGAAAAGAGCATGCATCCCGGCGCAGAAATGAACCTGCACTTCACCAAAAGCTCAGAGACGGCGGCGTTTTTGCCCCGACGTGTTTCAGAATCAATACCCTTCTCATCCAACAAGATGCCAGAAATTCTGAACCGGTTTTCTGTGAAACCCGGTTCAACGGAAGCTGAGCTAATGGAGCAAACAATCAAAGAATGCGAAGAACCGGGCATTAGAGGGGAGGAAAAGTACTGCGCAACATCGTTAGAATCAATGGTGGATTTCAGCACTTCAAAGCTCGGCAAAGACGTGAACGCAATCTCCACAGAGGTGGGAAAAGAGACCCAGTTGCAGAAATACACCATAGCTCCACGGTTGAAGAAGATGGGAGGAAAGAAAGCTGTTGTGTGCCACAAGCAAAGCTACGCATATGCGGTGTTTTACTGCCACTCGACGGAGACGACGAGGGCTTATGTTGTGCCGCTGAAGGGGGCCGACGGGAGCAAAGCTAAAGCGGTGGCGATCTGCCATACCGACACGTCAGCGTGGAACCCGAATCATTTGGCTTTCCAAGTGCTGAAGGTGAAGCCGGGGAGTGTTCCGGTGTGCCATTTCCTTCCTGAGGATCATATTGTGTGGACGAAGAACTAGATCGTCGCTTGTGTTTGAAATTAACGATATTATATTATATATGTACTTTCCATATAAATCCCGCTGCATTTTGCTACACTACATGTTTAATTAAATAATATTCTATATATGTACTTGTGTACGACGACGTATATTTTAGTCGTTATTCGTTAATAAATACATCCTTAGGCTTTATTACGCCATTTTCTTTCTCCAATGGTGAATCTTCTGTTTCTCCTGTCTAGCTAATAAGACTTACGTATCAACGAGTCCAGTAATGATAGTTATTTTAGCTATTTAAAATATAAGTCTTTGAATTTTAGTTTCTAATATTTTACTACAATCTTTAACAAAAATATTTATTTAACTCACTATTTTTTTTAAATGTTGTTTTTTATCCTTACTTTGAGTGAGAGAGAAATGAGGGAAAAAAAAAAATCTTGCAAGGTGCTACAATAAACTTTCAAATATGAAAGTTTATTTGAAGAAATTTTAGCAAGATTTATATTTTGAAATGCCTGCCGGATGAGAATTATAACTCATAATAGTTATATTTAAGTATAAATGGTCATTTAGAGCATTTGTTGGATATGCTCTGAGTGTTACAACGTTAATATTTTTGAACTATTGATTAAATAATTAAATTTATATTTTTTTTTATTAGTTTAAATTTTTTAGATAAGTAATAACAAAATCGAATCCTTTCCAGGAGAGGTGCCGATTCCTTAAAAAGGAGGGGCAAATTTGTCCAAAAAAAGTGAAATGACAATTTTGCTTCTATTTTGTAATTAACTTCTAATTCCTTATTTAACATGATATTAGAGTCAAATTTATTAAAAATTAAGGTTGAGTGTACACGTGAGGAGGAGTGCAATTATAATTTTTCTTTCTTAGCAGTTTAAGCTTTTGAAACAAGTAGTGATTTAATGTTATCAGAGCCAAATATTTTGTATTTGAACCCTGATTCCGCCAATTAACTTCCGTTTAAATTAAATATTCCACCTATAAAAATTGAGTTTGAACCTACACACGAGGGAGAGTTCTAAAGTATTGATTTAATAATTAAATTTATTTTTTTTATATCAGCTTAATATTTTGGAAAAAGTAGTAATTTAACAGGTATATATAGTAACCCTAGTCGCTAACATTGTAACAGGATCAATCAACTTAGACCGTCTTCAAATTAAAAAAAACTCTTTAAATTATTGTACTAAACAAAAACAAAAAAATAAAAAAAAAATAAAAAGTAAAACGTAAAAAATAAAAACCAATTTTTAAGGATATTTTTTATTTTTATAATAAAATATAGAAAAAAAATTAAAAACGAAAAAAAAAAAAAATCCGATTTTTAAGGATATTTTAAAAAAATTAATTTAATTTTTAATTTAAAAAAAAATAGAAACAAGTAAAAAAATTATAAGAAAGGGGAAAAAAAACAATTTATAAGGATAGTTTTTTAATTTTTGGTTATTTTAAAAATATTTTTAAAAAAAAAATAATAAAAGTTTATTTTGTCAATTTGAAACTTTTATAGGGCATTTTTGTGTTTTGGCTGGTCTTAAGCGGGACATTGACATCTGTTGATAATTTAGGGAGAATATTGACACAATATAGAGAGTAAGGACATGAGGAAAATATACTCAATTTTCAACGAGAGCATACCACAATTTTAATAAGTAGTATTTTTCAAATATTTTTATGCATAAAAAAGCAAAATAGCCCAATTTAAAAATCTACTATTTTTTTTTTTAAATTGTGATGTGAAGTGATAACGACCACTAAATTACAATATGGTTGGTTGATACAATCAACTCCATGTCATTAATGGTACAACAAATATGGTCCCTTAAATTTAACATATATATCCCTCGCGATCAACTTCTCTACAGCAAACAAACTCCAACATCCATATATTTCTTTAGTCCTTCAAAATCTCATTGTCTTCATCTTTTTCTCTCTTCACTGTGAGCAAAAAATAAAAAGTTAAAAATAAAAAATAAATAAATAGAAATCTCTGTTGCACTTTGTACTCTCCCTAAAAGTTTCATTTGTAGTTGCAGTTCTACTGTCGAATGATTGCTGGTTGTATATGATATTATGTTTGGATCATTTGTTCAACTAAGCAACATCCTGGGCGATTTGGGAGACTGATTTATCATTCATAGGATACACCGCATTTTGCTACACAGTTCCATTTCCAATTAAGAGAAATGCTACATACACACTCACGCTCACACTTAAATGAATACAATTTGACGTGACATTAAAAATTGTTAAATTTTTAATTTAATGATAATTTTTAGTGTCGCGTTAAAGAAAGTGTAGGATTTCTCATTATTAATTAATGACACTGTAGAGATATGAGGAAAATGAAGTTGAAAGTCATTATAAAAATAGGGAATGTTAGTATTCTCCTAGGAGAATAACTTCAATGTGGCCAATACACAAAACCCCTGTTTTCTGCTCACCATTCAGTAGTTGCCGTATCAGCTGGAACACTCTAAGAAAAAACACACAACCACACCTAAATATATCAAGTTTTATTAAATTAAAAAAAAAAAAAAAAAAAAAAAAATGTAGAGGGTGGCAGAGGGAGGTGGGGGCGGTTCGCCACCATCCTCAGCCAATGGAGGTGGCCTGCAAGCCAGCCTCAGTGGCCTCCCGGGCCAAGGGGTTGCTGCGCGCCACCCCAGATGGCTTTGGGGTGGCTTGCGCGGCCACCCCAATCCATCTAGGGTGGTCTGCGCCACCCCAAATGGCCTAAGGGAGGCCGCGCAAGCCACCCTCGGCGGAGAGAGAGAGAGAGAGAGAGAGAGAGGGAAAGAGATCCGGTAGCGGGGCAGACAAAGGCTGGCGGTGGCTCAATAAGTGCATGAAAGGATTAATCCTATGTTTTGCTATCATGCATTTTTCTTGAATTAATGAGGTGTCTCACTCTGAATAGTGGGCACAAAAGCCCCATTTTGTGCCAAGACCACATAGAAGACGCTCTCATTCTCCTAATATTCTCTGATTCTAGGTGGATATTATTTTCTAAATAAGTAAAAATAAAAAACTTGGCTCTTACTGCTCTCACTAGATTTTTAAAAAATAATACCCACGTATCACTCAAAAAAAACCTAACATTTTCCTAAAAAAATAGCGGACGGTTGAATGTAGTGTCTTGTAAAAAAACTGTGGCGGCTTAGAACCTAAGGAGGCTTTCACACCACACATGCCATGCTGCATTGGGAGCCGCTCACCTCCAATTGAGTTCTGCCACCTATAATTTGGCACCTCATTTAAATTTTCATTTTACAAACACTATAAAATTTGCTAAATAACTTTTATAAACTGACAAATAGATTTTTTTTTTTTTTTTTTTTTTTTGCCGAGGCCTCGGTGATATTTTTGGCCTATCTCGTTAGAAGGAGTTGATTTGGATCAAGAATAGATTAATAGGTGAAATGACTTTTCTGTCATTGGATGTAAATCACCTAACAATATTAAATATTTCCTTAAACATATTGAGCAGAGCCATTTCGGCACCCAAATATTTCATATATTCTGGTTTGAGATCCTTAGACCTTTGGCTCCCTTGCACCGGCACGCCTAGATCTCCATAGTATGTACCCCTCTATTGTATATGGATACCTCCAGATTCAGTTGCAGATTTAGATGTGGTGTCCTGTGCACCTACATTATCAGGTTTCTTTCTCGGTGGTGCTCTACTTCAACGGCTTCAATTCATCTACTACTAGTGTTCTCTTCTCTACTGTAGTTTCAAAGTTTGCTTGTTACTGTAGTAGGTGTTTTTACGAGATTACCCCTACAAATCGCCATTTCAACCTTTCAAGCCACCTTATCAATTCTTTGGACTGAGTCATTCATTTAGCCAATTCCTAATAGTTCTTAAGTTTTTATTGTGTTGTACTAGTTGTTTTTGGGTCTTTGTTGGCTGCCCCATTCCTTTTTTTTTCTTTTTCTTTTTTTTTTCAGTTTTTTCTTTGATATGTTTCCCTCCTCCCTTATCTCCCTTCCCTTGTATTTGCTTTAGAAAAAAATAAAAAATAAAATAAAAAAATAAACAAACCCTTTAATTACACCTTAATATCTTCAACTCGGTGATTCCATCGTGCCCCTCAATCTCAAAAACGAACATATAGAACACACTGTGAATCATCTTCTAAATGGAAGGCCTATGGACCTTGGAGAAAAGAGAAGAAAGAATAAACTTTTGGGGGTAAAAAATTTTATGGGAGGAAAAGAGGGTGCGAAAAGACAATTTCAACATTCGAGACTACTTACCCAATTTTAGTCGGGACAAATATTTCGAAATGAAATATCAACACGACAATGGCGGCCACAGCATTTAGGGGGGTTAGGTGTGGCAAAAGAGAGGATACAAGTGAGTGAATGAGTTAAGGAGTCAGAGGAAATAAACAAGTATGACATATGGCTCATTATGGATCTTAGAGTAAAAGAAAGTTTAGAGATATGCCATGCATGCGCCTAAATCTAAAAACTCTGATATGACAATAAAAATCACCATTGACTACTAAGTGTACTTTCATTTGTTAGTGAATGAACATAAACGCTAAAGAGTTTGTATAGCACTCCTCAAAAGTTAAATACTTAAATGTATACTTGTACACCATCAAATTACATAAAAACTAAAAATAAATTTACAAAAAAAAAAAAAAAAGTAATTTAACCTGACAATTCCATTTTAACTTTTCAATTCTTTTAAGTAATCAATCTTTGAAAACTCGAAGAAAAAAAAAAAAAAAAAAGGAAAATAATAAATGTAGTAATATAGTATAAACTATTCACCAAGTTGGCAAGTTATGACACTAATGTTATTACAAAAGAGAAATACTAAGCTTACAAAATATTTTACAACCAAAAAAAAAGAAAAAAAAAATTCTTATAAAGTGACGTGGCATAACATTATTGAGTTTCTCAAAATTTGAATTCATCTCCTTCTCGATTATGTCGTGCCACATCACTTAGAAGAATTTTTCTTCTAAAATATTTTGTAAGCTTAGCAGTTTTGTACCCAGAGAATACATCTTTAAAGCCCGTTTAGATGAACAGCAAATGTTTGCACCCAGAGACATTAGAAGTTTTGTTAGCAAAACAGAGAATGAAAAATACAGCCGTTCTGAAAATAACTCATTCAACAGAAACAATACAAAACCTTTTGCCGATGCTTACAAGCCTCGATTGCCAGGAAAATCAAAAACTCCTGTGAATAATGAGGGCAGATTACCTCTAATATGTGTCTCACAGCTGAATCCAACTGCCAACAATCCTTCTCAGTTCTCACTAGCCATTTTATGCAGAGGATTTGGCTCCAAATATTTACAGACTATGAGCAATCCAAGAGAAAGAGAAGATGCCTTAAGAGCTCCACGTGATTGTGAACAAAGAACAAAAGACATATCGGTAGCTATATATCCCAAATCTCCCCAGTAAGCAAATGATCTTTTGTTGCCATCCAAGGAATCAACCTCTGCCTTCCCACAGGTAAAAGGGATTCAAATTATCTTTAATGTTTTGCCTAGCCCTCGTTTGAGTTGGAATGGGGTCCCTTAACTCCCTGACACCCATTTTGCCTCTGCAGTATTTCTAGATGCAGATTTCCATAGCAAATAAAGGTAATTTATGGATGCCATTGTAGAAATGCACTAACTGATGCAGTATTTAATGAGAGAATGGGCTCATTAGCCTGTCTACTAGGGACAAGTGACGCTCAAGCCTCTCAAATTTCTTCTTTCAAAGCAAATCTTCGACCAAAGGCAATAATAATTGCAAAATTGTTAACTCAATTGATGCAATCCTAACTCCGCTTCCACATGGAATGCATTGCATAACCTGAACAGATAAGACTGCTTCCCTGAAAAAGTTCAATTTGACATCAGAACATCTGAGGGCATAACGCGTCGCTACATAATTTTAAGTACAGTTTGGCAGTTAACTCAGTAATCAAAACTTACATAGACTGCTTTAAACTTCCATCTATCATCACTGTTCAGTATCATGGAACACTTCTTTTTTTCCTTTGCCTAGAATAAAACAACTCCCCACTAATTTACGATTCAGGCCCAATAGCTTGGAAAGGTTCCAAAGAACCCCACGTTTTTCCCACTTTCAGTTTGACATGCAAAGGAACTGAAAAACAAATAATGAGATAAAATACAGAAAGTGCAAACTCTCAGAATATAAAGAATGTGAACTATAAATACTAAACATATACCAAGAAGCAAGGCTGCATTTTCCATGCTCATTTGCAACAATAATGCAGCTTCCTTTATCAAGGAAGGATCAACTTCCAGTACTAATTCATCATGTACCTGGATAACAATCACAGAGCATCCATCAATTTTCACGCAACACATATTGCACCATAAGAGAAAAAGCCCACTACATTAACAAAGCTCAAAGGATAAACTTCCATATTTATTTTTTATTTAAGTATTCATAAATTATGGCATTTGAGCTTGAAAGGATGAAAGAATAAAAAAAATTGGAGAACGAAAAAATAAGCAGTTTTCCCAAGTGACCTGCAATATGATTCGGCAGCGACCTTTGAGGATTTGAAATTTTGTCACAAGTGAACTACAATCTGGCCTATCAACTCCTTCGACAATCACAGAGTAAATATTTATCATTGCAATCTTAATAATGTCAGCAGCAGATCCCTATAAAAGAGCAAATATCAATACATTAATATTGGAACTCTATGCTACATTTGAACAACCATACCCACCCTCATCACAAAGGAAAAGAGTTTTACCTGACAAATAGAATTCACAGCTTGTCTCTGGGCTTTTGATCTTTCCTTACTGTTCCCAAATTTAATTTTTGACAAAAAACGCTTTCTTCCCTTGAGGGTTTCTACATATCTAGATCACAAGTGGACTTAGATGAGTAACAGCTTCTGTAATGCAAAAAGAATGATAATTTTGAAAAAAGTGCACCATTAGACAAAACAGTTATGTCAGCTACAAGGCAAATGATAAACAAAAGAACCTTTGTTACTGTTTGATAAATAAGAGATTAAAATAAGGTATCGATCCTTTTGATCCTTTCAAAATCATTGATTTAAAAGAAGGAAAAGAGTAGTGAACAAGAAGATCTCAAGAGAGAATAAGAGATTGGATAGTCCCTAAGTGAAAAACAAAAAAAGAGACTTCTAAATTCCCACACTCCATTGCTTGCATGACATCTATCCATTTTTGAGAGAGAGTGGTAAATGACAATGTTCAAGAAGATAACTATAAAATATCCTCACCCTTTCTGACGGCAAGATGCAATGGCTTCATGCAGCCAAGAAGCAACACCAGGAAAAGAGCTTTTGAAGCTTCGGATTTTTTCTGCGGCTTCATCCGAGCTGCAACGTAGTTGTTCTGCAAGGGTGTTTGCACCCATTCCATAAAGAATGCCATACACTAGCCTCTTGGTCTGGTCTCGTTCATTCGAGTCAACACAATCATCTGGTTTCCCAGTCCATCTTGCAGCTATCATAGTAAAAACATCACCATGACGCGTACTGAGAAGTTTAATTAATGAGGAGTCTTTAGAAAAATGTGCCATCAGCCTCAGCTCTATTTGAGAATAATCGGCTGCTAACAATAACCAGTTGTCCTGCAATAAAATTAGGAATTGACTCAACCAGAATATAACATTGACTTTAGCAGTTAGAAATCCCCTCCACCCCAAAAAAAAAAAAAAATCGCTTTCTCCAACCCGAAAACAAATAGAGAAAATAATGTATACTATAGAGCAACTTCCAATAGAGTAAAAGTAAATAAATAGAAACAAAAAATTCCCCATAAATAACTGTTTCATTTCTAAAACCTGCAAAATCAAATGTGTCCGAAAATTCTAAAGGACAAACCCTTCATGCAATAATGGTCCTCTCCCTAATCACCTAAGATCCAAATAGGCTCTATAATGTCAACTCCACGACTGTGGGAAAATCGGTAAGCCCCCGAAGCACCGTATGAGTCAAATCCCAATCCCAATGTTGTCAGCCATATTTCTAGAAGAACCATATCGGAACCAATAAATGTGGGGGTGCCATATTCCTTCTGGCACAGTAGCAAGTGACATTTAATGCCACTTGAGCCATGCATGCCATCAGAAAGACTACCAAGGACATCCCCTGCTAAAGCCAATGACTAGATGTTCTAACAACAGCTTCCCTTTAATTTTTCTTAAATTTAGACAACTAAACTACGTTTTGCTTCCTATTCAAATACACAAATATTATTTCTATACTTTTTCATTATATATATATATACTTTTTCATTATATATATATATATATATATATATATATATATATATATATATATATATTATTCTTATTCTTCTCATCTGAACACCACTCCATTCCAAACAAAAACACCCACAACCATCAACCGAAGCTACAGCCAAATCAAAAGATCCAAAAACCAAATTCAAAGACTCCAACAAATCCAAATCAACACCAAATAAAAATCATTCAATAACCCAACATGAGTTTTTGGGTCACTTACAGCCAGACCACTAGGTGCCACACGACCGTCCAAGATGGCCAACAAAGGCCACCCATGGTAGTCGCGGTAGCCACCGCCCCACACCATCACCAAAACCTCCTCCCTCACTCTTTCTTCCTGTATCTCTCTCTCTCTCTATGTAGAAATTCACCATGACCTGACGGGCATCCTGTGCAATGGTCGAGCAGCCGCGCTAAGGCCGGCAACCGCAGAACCCCAACTACCTCCTCCCTGATCGCACAACTCCCAGCCCCAATCTCTTATCATCCTCGCTGCTCTCAATTGCCACTCAGCTCTCCGCCTCCTGCCTCACCTCCTCCTGTAACTTCTCCCCCGGCCGCTCCACCTCCAGTGACTCCACCTCAGGCAATCTTTTTTTTCCACCAAATGGGAAGGGGAAAGGGGGAAGGGGGAATCTGCTTGAACGAAAGAGAATAAGGGATTGCATGTGTAGGGAGGTATGAGAAGAGAGAGAACGATTTTTTATCAAATGTAATAAAGTATTGGATAGCTACAGTGCTACCCAATGGTTTAGAAAAGCTATAGGGTATCTGCTGCATGTTGCTATTTGTGGTTTTTTTTTTTTTTTTAGGTTTTCCCTATGTATAGTAAAAAAAATGAGGCTTTAGGGTATCTATTGCTAGTGATCTAAGTTGTAATGCATACAGTAGAGCAATTTACTGTACAATAAAAATAAATAAAAAGATCCCCAAAATAATAGTTGCCCTAATATGAACCACAAAAACATATGCATCTGAAAAGCCCAAAGGAAATATCCTTCATGCTATAAGCTCCAACTTCAACTCAGCTACAATAATGTATACAATAAAGCAACTTCCAATACAGTAAAAATTAAAAAATTAAAAACAAATAATAAAAACAAATAGAAAAAATAAATAAATAAATAAAAAGACAAATCCTTCATGCTATAATGTCCCTTCCTTCCTCACCTAAGCTCCCAGGCTAACACTACCTTCCCTCCCCCTCTTACAGCCTCACTTAAGCTGCTTGCTTTTGGAAATGCAACTTCAGCTAAATGTTTCAGTCTCATTCACGGAGAAACTGGATGGAACTTTGGTGAATTTATGCCTTAGGCACTAATCTTCATCCTATAGTTACTAAAAAGGAAAAAAAAAATCAAAAATGCTATCAACCTCTGTCTCTTCCATATATTGGGTGGAATCATTAAAGGAAAACATAAATGACTCAGATAAATTAAAGAAATCCTGGTTTAGGGAATTCCTACAAAGCAATGGTCATCAATATATTGTGTAACGGAAAGATCAACTAGATTCCAAATTCAACGACAAACACAAATCTTGCTTTTCTACACTATCCCTTGGCAAAAAAGCTTGGTCGCTATAGTACAGGCAATAAGGGAAGTCTAGCTTACTCTCCCAGGTAGAGAGCCACAGTGGGAAGGAAAAAAAAACAGAGAGAGAGCGAGCGAGAGAAGGTGATAATGGTGCACTTTTGTCCAGCTTGCATCATCATTTTCATTGCTCTGGATAAGAAGCTAATGATCAGGCTCTTTGGTGAAGGATTTGTTTCCAGGTTATCAATTACAGAAACACTCTTTGGCTTATTCAATCCAAAATTTATTTGAGTTACTTATCAAAAATAAATTATTTGAGGAGCATTTTGGTATGTATCCAATCATAAATGCTTATACCTGTGTAGGAACAAAGAAATCACGAGCATTAATTTTGTAATGATCAGCATTAGCATCACCACAGTTTTTGTCCTTGTTCATTTTGAAGTCAACCTCATGCTCAACACACTGCATAACTCAAAAAATAATGATGACGAAAATAATAGATAATAATAATAGTTCATTACACTAATATTTGAATTCAACTTTAGCATGAAAAAAGATAAATATGACAAGAGAAGAAATCAAACCTGAAGATTAGGTTCCTCCATTGAAAGCCGACCAGTTGCCGTTGACGTTTGGAGCCAATGACCATGAAGTGTGTACTTCTGTGTCCGCATTGATAGCCTAGCCAGTGAACAAATTGATCCCAACGTGCAGTTCAGGAGCTTTGCCAATGTACGGTGTTCTTTAATGACTGGAATAATAGGATGCTCATGCCTGAAATGAAACCAAATACAGTTAGTAAGCAGTAGCTTGGAAAATATGAGAATGACCGAGGAAAAACTATGCAGAATGCAATGCACACAACAATATACAGAAATAAAGAGGTTTATGACTTGCAGGCAGAGTGGTAATTATAGAATCCAAAAAAACCATATATTGTAGATCATAAGGCTCCGGTATGTGCTTTCTCAGTTATATCTACTCCATCTTAGAATGCGAAAATTATCGGACAAGGAAAAAAATTACTTTAAAGCCAGCTATCAAATGGACTTGCTTTTGTTTTTCTAAGCAATACATAGGGGGAAACTAGGAAGAGGAAGGGTCTTTTCCGCTTTTAATACAAATGGAAAGGAGGGGGAGAGGTGGAGGGGATTCGAGGGATTGCTTCCATAAACATTGTGGGCTAACTTAAAAGCAAAAGGCATTAACTGGCATAATGAGCATGCACCTGAACACACAAACCTGAATGATATATTCACTGGTAATTTTTTTTTTTTCTTTACATCAGCCATAACCTTTTCCACATCAACAAGCACAGCAATGCATTATATAAAGCAGCAAAAAGTTTGAAAGACTTAAAAGAAGATAATACAACTTCAACAACTGCACTGCAACCTAATCCATTTAAGAATTAAAATCTTTAGGGAAGATATTAGTTTCAACAATTATCCGTGCTTGTTGGACCAACCATGAGGAAGGACTAAAGGACTTGGACTTCTATGACCTAAATCTAACTTTAACAAAGTCTTCATCCCAAGGACTTGGGGCTAACCATATGAGTTTTTGTCTCCTAGGCAATCATATCGTTTCTCAGCTACAACCTGCACTCTTTTCAAATTTCCTCTTTGACTTTTGGATGCCTTCCACTCAATGAAATACTCAGGAGGATAACTTCTATAAGGAGCTGGTGTAAACCAACTCCTTTGTGCCTACCAATAGGAATCTGCCACATAGGATTATTGCACCAAATCAAATAAGCACCAAAACACTAGATTCATATAGGTTTTTTTCAATTTTTTTTTTTTTTTTTTTTAAGATTGTGTAGAGGGGCTGGGTTAGCCAGTGAGCCACCCCAAATGGCGGAGGTGGTCGCGCAGCCACGCCCAGATGGACTGGGTTGGTTGCGGCCACCCCAGCCCCCTGCACAATCTTAGAAAAAAAAAATGATAAAACCTATATAATCTAGCGTTTTGGCGCTTATTTGATTTTGTGCAATAATCATATGTGGCAGATTCCTTTTGGTGGGCACAAAGGAGCTACTTTACATCAGCTCCTTATAGAAGTTATCCTCAATACACAGTATTGTTGTACTGAAAGTTATTCCTTGCACATGGAAAACATCTTAGAAAGCATTCCCTCTTATTGTTTGCTGCCACATCTATCATTTATAGGACACATTCACTTCTCTCACTTTCAATGATATTAACACTCAACTGTCTCAACCTCCCCAATTTTGCTACATCTAACTTTTGAGTCTGTTGTTGCTTTATTCCGTAACATTTTTTATACAGCATAGCATAGCCGTAACTGTTTTACAAATCTTTTCCTTCAACTAATAATTTACAATCTGATAATTGCTGTTAGTTTTCTTTACTATCCTTGCAAAACCAAACTTTGCAACATAAGGAAAAACTTTCTTATTTTTAATTGAAGGAAGAGAAACAATATACATGCCCAAAATAATTGCACATATTCCAGGGAAATTGTCAAGAAAAAAGGTTTTTACAGAAATCTAATGAATTTGACTTCCTTGAAAAATGCAGCTATACCTGCTGTTCCTAGAAACCGCTTCAACAGAGTAATACTCAAGCATATTTTAAGGCAAACAATTGACCAAAAAGTCTACTGTATTAATAACTTCAAGCTTGTGGCCTTCTCAAGATACCATGCCATTCTGGAGATACCGTGGCCTTAGGAAGATACCCTACTTTACCAAAAGATTATAACATAGGGTGGAAGATCTGGACCACTAGGAATTCAAATCATGTATATCCTAAATAATAATAAAACATGTACAATTAAAATTCATACGCATCATTACGAACAATGACGTGGTTGTTTAGTATAGCTGATGTAAGCATTTTCCAAATACACATTGACACGTGAAAGACTGCTCATCAGAAAAGTTAACTTACACTATCACAAGTAAACATGAACTTTGCCGCAGAGACTTCAAATAGTTACTTGGTATACAGCCTCCACCCTATATAGATTTTACTTCCCATTTTTGGGTAGTCCCATAATGTTTCTCCATTTCAAAAAAATCAATTATCGAAATTACCACGCTACGCAAAAGGGCCACTTTCACTGTTTTAGGAATCACTTTAATTCAACAATTCGAAAGAAACAAAAGTGTAATATTGGAAATGTGAAGTAAAAACTATCTCCTTAAAATGTTTTCTTCTTCCAAGAGGAAAATCTCTATAAGATGGAGGCTCTTTTTACCATTTTTGTGTTGATCAGTATACAAGATCGAGGGAGCATAAAATATTGAATGATCCAACAAGCATATGAATTCACTTTAAGATGAGTAATGATCTATAACAAGCACAAGAAATCCCTCTCAATACCTTAATATATCCAAGCAATGCTTGTCAGTACTTGGATGTTGCTTTCCCTTGTCATACCCCTCTGGTATGGGCAGCTTCAAGTGTCCATACAGCACATTTGCAATATCTGCTGCCGTATATAATGAAAATGTCATGCCAGCCAGCTTATGAGCTTCCTTCTCAAGATGTCTAAGCTTTTTCCCCAACACATTACGTGCCTGAAGGCATCCTTCCATGTCGACACCTATTCCCCAAAGCTCCATGTCGGCAAGAACATTAACCTAACACATATATACAAGCATATGAATTTTAAAATGCTTTAAGCATCCAACCAGTTGAAAAGTGCATCATTTCTAAATATTGGGTCAATGGTTTGGAAGAACAGGGACTTTCTTCTGAATCCCAAACCCTACATGGCCAAGGCAGGTTTTCACACTTAAGATATTTGTCAGGGCTGAAAAAGAATCAAACAAATATATATTAAAGGGAAAGAAGAACACGACCAAAAGAGAAGCCATGCTTAAGAGATTTTAAAAAGGCCAAAAAATAAATGGAAAAAGGGGAAGAAGAGAAGTCATGCTCAAGAGATTCATCAAGGAAGAAAAAAATAGATTGAAAATATAAAGAAGGAAGAAAAAGAGGAATGGCGCTATTGACATGCTCCAAAATTTTTCTCATTATCCCCTCCATTTCCATGTATACATAAGATGGAGCCATCAGAAAGTCTGAATGCCCCAGATCATACAACTCTAGAATTTTATCGTAGAGAGCGTAAGATAACTTACCAATGGGATTTCTATATTCATAAGGGCTTCAATAAGATCTTCAGAAATAAGCAACTTCCAGAGTACAGAACATAAGGCTCGTGTTTGTGCAACCCGGCGGCAGCACCCGTTATGTGCAGCTCTTCGCATCTGATTCTTCCACCTGCCACTCTGATTAGCAGTTGCCGCAGCCTCGCTGGATAACCGTTTCTTAACTTCCTATTTTAAGCATTAGTATAGCATCATAAGGCAGTTTGAGAAATGCAGAACACCATAATACTATTAACTAAATGACAAGATTTCAAAAACTTTAGAAGTCATTTTGCCATAATTTTCAGCATTGTAATAATTAAAAACCCCATCTGTTTCAAAAACACACTACACATGCTAGATATTAACCCCAAACTGGTCAATAAGATTCTCCTAATTACCTTCTCCAGGTTTGGGTTAGAGCTTCTCTCCTCATCAGGCCAAAGAATCCATGCCACAATGCACATGTCAATTCCATCTTTTATATGAACTGGAGACAACAGTGAGTATGAGTTGTCTATGAGTTCAAGACCTAAATTTTTCCCAGCAAGATCTAAACCAAATTTCTTAACTGAAACTGCAGGACTTTTAAGAACCTGAATCTGAACTTTTAGGTTCCAAGTAAATTTTCTAACATTTCTTTTCCCTAGCATTTTACCAATCCTATTCCATCTTTTTCGAACTATCTCCAGCCAATGCTCATGAGGTGAAGTACTCTTATCACCAGATGTACACAAGGACAAGTAATCATCTCTTCTGTTGTCAGACCACAGTAGATCCTTGGGAAGATTGACATAGTAGACAGGAGAACTTTCCCAACAAATGGCCATGCCGTGTATTTCAAAGGGGGCAACAGCGTTTACTTCCAATCGTTTGTTGTAATGGACATCAAAATAGAATTCCGGTGCAGTCTCCCAGAGGTCCAAGAAGGAATCAAATCCGCCAGGCGTATGAATTGCATTGATAGGGCCTTTCGCACAAGCACTTTCCTTATTGACAACACACAAATTTTGCCTGTTGTGTGGTTCCTGCACTCCACAATCAAGATACCCAATTCCGTCACCAGGTCTTTGTAACTGAATAGTGCAAGTCATATCTGCACTTTTGGCATTAGCAACAGTAGCATTCAGCTCAGCACTACTGGTTACAGACCCTTCAACTAGTACCCCAGAACTTACAGCACCAAAGTTACAGTACATTGCAGTTGTTGAGTTTACTTCTGCTGGAGCCACTAAAACCATATCTGGTGTTCTCATAAACTTCTCTCCCTCACTTTCTGAAGCAACCTTATCAGAACTCTCATTTTCATCAGTGGATGGGTTAGTAGAAGCAGGCGTCACGTGCTCTACATTAACAAAGCTACTACTAGTGCCATCTCCAAAAGATATAGTTGCAGCTCCTTTCCTGACGTGATCACCAGTGGCAGTTGACAGTATGGGTTGAGAAAAGTGTGGAACATCGAATCCGAGTGATTTAAAAGCTGAGAAGGCAACAATCCTTGCTTCTTCAGCTTTATCAAGAACAATTTTGCGTGCACCACTCTTTATCTTCTTGGCCACTCCAAGTTGTACGCGTCTTTGTGCCGAACCTTCTAACAGTTATATTGCACACTTGCCAGTATTAAAAGATATGAAAAACCAGTAATAAATGCATTATAATTTTCAACCGAAGATCAATTACATGAGAACAAACTTAACTGGAAGCAGGAAATGAAGGATAACAGCATGCAGTCTCATAAAGCATAAAATCTACCAGCACTAATAACCCATGCATTACAAAAGGCATCTACTTGAAAATATTTAATCATACTGGGAACAGAAACAACTATAGTACAAACAGCTGTGGAGCCAAAAACACAGAGAGCATTTATGGCTATGTTTGGAAACAGTTTCAAAAAGTCTTTTCTCTTTTCAAACCTAAAAACACACTTCTCTAAAAACCATTTAACAAGCAATTCAATTTTCAAAACACAAAACACATTTTCAAAAAACAAAACACGACACACTTTTTAGAAATCTCTTCACACCTTTTCATAGGAATATTTTGAGAAAACAAGTGCTCAATTTTTCAGGTGAATGGACTAACTTATTATTTCTAAATTATGAGAGAGAGAGAGAGAGGTAGTTGCAAAGCCACCCCCAATGGAGGAGAGGGGTGGCTACTCGGCCACCCCAGCCGGATAGGGGTGGCATCCTCCACTGAGGGTGGCCACTCAAGTGCTCTCTTTTTTTTTTTTTTTTTTTCATAATAAGCATATTTAGTATTCGTTTCTTTGAAAACACAACCCATTCCAATAATTTTCTTAAGTGGACCCATAAAAAACATTTTCGCAAATGTTGACCTTGTTAGGTTTTGTATTCGAATTGGCAAATCCAAGTGTCAAAATATGGGTCAATTGGGATTTAATTGAATAGTGGTTGAGTTAGAGTTTAGTCCGATTCAAAATTGGGTTCAGACTTGCACATTATGAAGACTCACTCGAGTCACACTCGACTGTGCAAGTTCAGAGGTTACACCAGACAAAAACAGAATCTTTGCTCGACCATCACGTGTCAGCCGCTCAAGCAAGTTTACAAAAATTTAATTCTTTTTAAATTGGATTCCCTATTTAATGACCATATGTTGCCCTACCCAAATAAACAAGTATTGCACAACTTTTGAGGTAAGGAGAGGTAATCTTGAAACTCTAAAGAGAAAGCTTATTTTCTTCTTGAGCCTAAACTTTCATTCTTGCTTCTCTCCTTGTTCCCAAACCACAATAAAATTTTAAATCCTCTTCTGATAGTTGGGGTTTGGCAAGTGAGTTCATATGAGCTGGAGTTTCGAAGATTGAATGAGTTTGTTCATGGAAGGTCACTATAGAAGAAAGCCAAAGTTCTGGAGCCACTTTGGAGCGGAGATCAAGTGTGTCACTTGTGGGATTACATGCCAAGCTTTGAGTCTACAAAGGATTTGTGAGTACTTAAATAGGTTGTAAAACTTTTTTTATATGGGAATTTGTTTGTGGCTGATTGCTCCTGGAGTGTTTTTCTTTTGACGAGTTCTTCAAAAATTCGTCAACAAAAATCTTGCGTACCGTCTTTTTACTTATTACATTCCTTGGAGCCTCGAGAATGGTGTTCTTTGTGTGGACTTTAGCATTAGAGAAAATCTGAGCTTTGGATAATTTATGGAAAAGGAACATTATTGTGGTCTAGTGGTGCTGTTTGTGTAAGAAATGTGGGGAGTCTAAATCATCTATTCCTTCAAAGAAAGACTTAAAAGTGCAACAGCATGTAAGACCGTTGTCATGGTAGAATACCAAGATTATACTTGCTTTCGACATGTGAAAAAGGCTGACAATAATCATGAAAGTAACCTTTTTTACAGTTTTGAGTCTACAAAGGATTTGTGAGTACTTAAATAGGTTGTAAAACTTTTTTTATATGGGAATTTGTTTGTGGCTGATTGCTCCTGGAGTGTTTTTCTTTTGAAGAGTTCTTCAAAAATTCGTCAACAAAAATCTTGCGTACCGTCTTTTTATTTATTACATTCCTTGGAGCCTCAAGAATGGTGTTCTTTGCGTGAACTTTAGCTTTAGAGAAAATCTGAGTTTTGGATAATTTACAGAAAAGGAACATTATTGTGGTCTAGTGGTGCTGTTTGTGTAAGAAATGTGGAGAGTGTAAATCATCTATTCCTTCAAAGAAAGACTTAAAAGTGCAACAGCATGTAAGACCGTTGTCATGGTAGAATACCAAGATTATACTTGCTTTCTATATGTGAAAAATGCTGACAATAATCATGAAAGTAACGTTTTTTAGAGTTTTTGATTGGCAAATTATGTGATATATGAAACTTCCCAAAGAAATTTTCCAATAACCAGACTCTATGACAGCTATGTTAAGCATTAATACCCACAAATCATATACAGTTTATTGTCTAGAACATTCTTGGTTTGAAATTCAGGAGAGAACAAAGATATTCTCATGCATCACTTGTAATTATAAGTATTAACCAAAGTCATATACGAAAAATCTCTGAAGTATCACCTTGTCCAGCCCATGAAGAAGATTCAAAAAGAGCTTTGACAATTTCAGGAACGGAAGCTTCTGCAATTGCGAGAGGTGTACGCAAGCCAGCTTTGTAGAGTGCTCTTGCTCGAGAACCCTAAAGTCAAATGATAGAAACAGTCAATCCTTCATTACTTACAGAAAGCTCCAAAGGCCAAATAAAGGAAACAACCCATCCCAGATTATTACAGAAGCCACTGGTGAGGTTCTCCTCAAGACATCAACGGAACGACATTTCACTAATAGAAGTACCTTAACATATGGAATAGTAGTAAGCTCTACAATTTCTGCTCTCACTCCGAATGAAACGCGATTTTGGAATTTGGCAACTAAACCTTCGAGATCATGCCACCCAAGCCTTTCACAGAACACAGAAACCATAGATGCAAACCTTCCAGCATTCTCTTGCAAGGCTTGAACCATTCCTCTAGCCACTTTAAAAGCTTCACAAACCTCAGCCACAGGAACTTCCTTCATCCCAGATTTGAGAAAATGTAAGCAAGGTAGGGAACGCAAAAAAAAAAACAAAAACAAATCATGTATGAACAAAGCCCCCTTATAAAGAGGAATTGGAGTCATATCTAGGTGGTGAAACCAATAGACACGCAATCCATATAAAAGCTGGGAAGATAGGCCAGAAGATAGGATTGCAAGTTACCCCAAGTCTCATTCACATTGAGGATATTCAATAAATAAAAAAGCATGCAATACATAATATTGTGGTTGGTTATGTACAAAGATTGAGGAAAATTAAGAAATATATTAGAAAGACACCTGCACTAGTCTTGATAAGATGAGTGCAACATTGAAACGTTTACACACTCGAAGTTTTTGATCATCTGACAGCATAGTACTGTTTCTGATCCCAAGTCGGTTTTCACATTTGCCATGCAACCCCTTCATATTGTCCCTTGACTGGTTTGAAGCGCGCATAGGTGCTCCATGTGCCATGCGCATCAGAAACGGTTCTACTACTCCAACTCGGTTGCCAACTGACTGCATTTTACGCATTAGGGAAAGGAAAGAAATTGATTCAAAATATTAAGATCCACAGAGAACTGCATACACATGATTATTAATTATAACTTTTGAATGAAAAAATGAAAATTATAGGTAGGGAATAAATCACATTAAAATTTAGTAAAAGTTATTAGTTCAATTTCAATATCAATGAGGTACAAACATGAACATGAATTAATGAAGAAAGAAACCTACTTCATATTTATTTCTACCATTTGGTAAATCTACAACTGCTCCTAAAAATATCAACAATTTTTTTAATGTGCCAAGAGAAATTCATTTAAAAAGATCAGAGTTTCAAAATCCTAATGGCATTCATGACGCCAATCGGCCCTTGAGGTCAGCTTTCTATAATGCTAAAAATGGAAGCATAAAACAAAATCATAGTAGAACTCGAGCCTTGCCCCCAAGAGATGTTAGGAAGCATCCCTTCTCTCACAAAGCAACCAATGGAACTCCAAACAATCTCTAATAATATTCCAAAATATTAACCACAAAAGGTTGGTTCATAATGAAGTACTCATTCAGAATTGCAGAAGGCAGTATTCAATAAGAAGCAGAAGATCCAAAGATAAAGCAAGAAAGAGTGGTTAATAATGCTCATTTGGAATCACAGAAGCCACTATATTAAGCAGAGTTACCTGGTCAAGAGCAGGTAATTCCATGAACCTTTCGTAGTACAGTTCCCAATCTGGCTCAACATCAACGTTAATTGGTGTTACTAGATAAACTAAATGCAAATCAGATGCAAGCACAAATCCTTCTCTTGCCCTTGAAAGATCATCCAAAACAATCTGGGAAACCAAACAAAAGTTTATAGTCAATCTCAACAACAAATTGTTTTTCAACTACTCAAACCAAGATTGCTTACGTCTTGCACAGTAAAACAACAGGTTAGGAAATTGAATATATTATAATAAAAATAGAAGGTGCAATCTTTTACAAGTGATTCTTCTGGGCTGAGAGAACTGCCAAAAGCTGCACGTCCAAATGGTGTGGTACTGTATAACTTAGTATCTTCATTCCATTCGAGAAATTTTCCGTGGCACAACCATCGAAGAGATTCCTGGGCTGATTTCACCACATCTTGAAATGGTTTGGTGGAATTCAGAAGAGTACACCTAACATATCGATTAATATCACCAGTAGTTTGGACAATTCCGCCAGCCACAACTTCTAAAATAGCATGAGTCATTCCATTAATATCTTCAGATAGACAAGAATGCAAAGGTGGACAGCTTTCATTAAGAAGGCCCATAATTCTTTTGATCTCTTCCGGTTTGCAAATTAATACCTGGTTAGGTAAAATAATTATGAAAAAAATCAACAAATTAATATAATAGCAGTGACTTATTTCCTCAATGAAATACACCAAACATAAAATATAAAAAACTAGAGAGAGAGAGAGAGATTTTATATATAATAGGAAATAAAGATAATAAAAAGCATTAATTTGACATTAAAAACTAAAAATAACATGATCAATTAGCAATCATCCCAGAAGACACGGATATAAGAGGTACCCTGACTAAAATTATAAAAAAATAAAAAAAGGAACTAAGTAACTAAACGTACACTTTCCCCCTGTGTATCTATTCCAGTCCGACCAGCCCGACCAGCCATCTGTCTGTACCTTGTTCCATCAATAAAATCACGACCGATCCTGGGTTGTCGAAAAATAACCCTTCTAGCTGGCAGGTTAACCCCAGCGGCTAAGGTAGATGTAGCAGTTAAGACACGTACAAGGCCCCTGCGATAGCAGGTTTCAACAATCTCTCTTTCCTCAACCTACAGAAAAAATAAATGAACAGCCAAACTTTTAGAAGTAAGGAAGTCTCACAAGTATCAACAGTCAATAAGTCAACAATAGAAAATACTTCAAGACAATCAAAAGATTAAGAAAGCAAGCAAGAACAAACCACGGGAAAATGAAATAAATAACCCCAACAAGATAGATAAATAAAGAAACAAATAAATACCGTGAGGCCAGCATGGTGATAGGCAACACCAGAAGGCACAGTTTCTTCTAATATAGGATCCAGTCCAGCAGGACACCTTCGCAAGGCGTCAATAGCTGAAGTAATATCAACGAACTCACTTTCATCATTATGAACATTAACAGAAAATCTTCTGAGGAACTTTGAAACATGCCTTGCAGTTGATTCACACCCTTTTCGACTAGAGCAAAATATCAACACTGAATGACCCTCTTGAACAACCTGAAATACATTCCCTTGGCTTATAATTGTTCAAATTCAAGGATAATACCCAAAAACAGCCTTGCATCATAAGAGGTCCCTACCTCATTACATAGTTCGACAATATGATCTGGATCTTTACCACCAAGATCATATTGTTTAGAGATTGTTCTCACAATGTCCATTTTTTTGTTATAAATAGTGTTACCAACTTTAATATATTCTTCTAATGGAACTGGTCGAAAATCTGTCTGGTATAATGCCGCCTGCATGCAGAGTTAGGAAAAATAGATCTTAGGTTAAACAACCACACAAGAATGCTACAGCAACTACTTGGCAATGTTTAGTATCATTCCCCAAGGCAAGATGTAAAAAGTAGATGCCACAATAATTTAATCACCTTTAACTAGCAAGAACATTGATATAAATAGAAGGAAAAAACATTTCAACAAAAGTAAATGAACTATAGATGCAAGCTGGAAACTATATAGACACCTCATGATCAACGCTTCCTATGGCAGTTTGTTTCTCTCACCTACTGTTCTTTAACCTAAAGGCAACATATAACTGAAAACCTTAAAAGAAAACCTTTCAACTGCAGGGTCTTCCCAACACATTGTAAAGCCTAAAATGTAATGATGATAGAGGTGTCCAAAAATTGAGTCACTTGCGTCCAAAATTTCCTTCCACACAAAACAAACTCTTGGTTTCATGAAAGTCAAAATCAACAACATTGACATCCTCATGCTAATAAGTTTTAGTCCGATTTAAAGCACAGTACCCTAGAGTAAGCTTCTATGCACTCAGCTAATTGTCAATCACTCTTAAGCCTATAAATGAAAAGGAGAGAGGACTAAATGCTCACAATGGTTATACAAAAAAGGACTAAGATAATTAATGAAATCAGTAACATATTAGTCAAGCTTCTATGGACCAATTTTCAAGCCTATTGTTAAATCATTGCCCATTTTTAGCTCTTAGCCTCTGTATTCCAGACCAGTATTAGGCTAGTGATATGTCCACATAAGCACAATTAGGTGGCATTTGGGACGCTTCTCAGGCATTACGCCCTTTTTATGTAAGAATGGTGGCACTTGCAGATCTTTACACTTTCCCTCTTTTGTTTTTCTATTTTTTTTTTTTTTTTTGGGGGTAATCTATACACATCAGATGGATCTTGATTCCACAACTTCATCCTCCATCCTGTTCTACAAGGGAAGGAGGTTGCAATTTGAGCAAGAGCTCATTGGCCACTAGCAGATCTTTAGATTAAAGCGAACGACTATAATATGAGTAATGGTTTATAGTTCCACTTACTTGAAGCCAATCAGCAACTGCTGCCACATTTGGCATGGTAGCACTCATTCCAACAATTTGCAGACCATGAGCAGGGTCAGCCTTACCACTGCTCGTACCCGAACTTTCTCCACTACTTGACTCTGAATTGCCTTCACCAGCTGCATAGCGAAGCTTTGTCAAGATAAGTTCCAAAAGATAACCCCTTCTTGGATCACCAACCTGTTAATGAATATATGCTGAGAACCTACCATGTAATTCAATCAAAGAGCAAAACCCTAAAGCCTAAAACAGAAAAACTAAACGGAAAAAGGCCTTTGGGAGATAAAATAAAGTAAAAATAAAAAATAAAGTAAAACTTGCAACACATCTTTAAAAAAAAAAAAAAAAATTGTCAATTAAAAACCCCACCACAAGCTCTGACTAAAATACCATGTGTAGTTCATCTATCACAATAATTCCAATTTCAGACAGACGACCCTCTTCAAGCAATCTGTTTATTAAAGAGTTCGCTTTCTCTATTGTGCAGACAGCGACAGAAGTATCTTTAGGAAGTGTTCCACCACCTTGGTTTCCATAATAACTACGAACATGCTTGCCAAGTGGTTCAAGAAGAACCTCCAGATGTTCTGCCTGCACCCAATAGGACAGAGACAAGAAATACATATAAATTAAGGAAACTGTAATTAATATCTGCTTGATTCAATTTCAATAAAAATAAATAAAAAAAGTAAAGCACCTTTTCTGTACAGATTGATACATAAGGAAGCACAAGTAGTGCTATTTTTCCAGTAGATATGACCCGCCGCAACATTAATATTTCAGCAACAAAACTTTTACCAGCACTGTGGCAGAGGAAGCAATGTTAAACAACACATGCATCCTCAGTATACCAAATATAAAAATCTAAAAAAAAAACAAAGACACAAAAAGAAAAACAAAAGCTTGTAATAAGAGCATAAATTTCTGGTAGATATGGATTAAAACTGCCAATCATACAAGGTTTAACAAAAAAAAAAAAAAAACTAGCAATCAGAAGTGAAAAGTATATTTGAATCAAAAACAAAATTGTAATTATAACATAAAAAAAGTAACATAAACACACTCAAATGCATTAAGAAATAATCAAGTATATGTTAACGAAATAAAAATTATGGCTAGAAGCTTTAAATTGCTTATTGGCCCAATCAAGAACACAGAAAAGAGAGAATCACCAATGATTTCTACATAAAACTTTCTTAGCTAGCTGTGATTTCTCAATATCTAATTGCGTGGGGCATACAAGGAGTTGCATCTATATTGATTTATTCACATAGGTTTGAAGAACTATAAGAATAAGAAAAAGAATTTAAAAACCAAAAAAAAAAAAAAAAGGTATCCACAAGTATTAAGAGAGGATTGTATGATAGAAAATTTAAGATGAATTCCAAATACAAGGGAAAATACCTTGTAGATGCACAATATACTAGATTTCTTCTCTGTAAAACACCATCCATCTGAAGGCACTCAACCTGAAAAATGGAAAAGTATGTAGGTTATATTTTAAACCTAGGAAGCAGGGATACAGGTACCTAATTTTAATCTCATATGATACATATACATCAGTACAATCAAAACTGAAAAAAAATAGGTTATATAAACCGGGGATACTGCAAATATGAAATACATAGGCCATGTTCTTGGAGAGGAACACCATCATGAAGCTTTGGCTACTCCTTCTAGACGTGGTATGAAAGGTAGTAGGGAGCTAAGAAATTTGGAATGCTCCTTGAACTTTGATGCAAGAGGTGATTGCGCAAGCCGTGGTAAAAGCAAGAGTGTTCTTTCAGTGTTATGTTGAAGCCTAGGTTGCGCTCCTGGTTTGTGAGAGGGTTGATTGAGGGGAAGAATTGTGCTTTGCACAGTGTGCAGTTTATGGGGGTTTTCTTGTAGTTTCGTTGTAGTTTTCTCCTTATGGGCTTTTGCGGGTTTCTTTGATTGGGTTTTCCTTGTTCTTTTTGCTTCTTTTTGCTAAGTGTTCCTTTTGTATACTTCTTGTGTACTTAAGGTGCCTTACACTTTTAATGATATTTGTCGATTATTTATCAAAAAAAAAAAAAAAAATACATGACCATGTTTGCTAACAACTTTGTTTTCTATATTCAAGTCAAAGACATTAACAAACAACCAAAAACACAAAATACTCATCAAAACACAAAAAACTGTATTCACTTTTATGTCAATCAGAACACTTTTCAAACCAAAAACAAAAAATACCCCCAAAACACATTAACAAACATACCCATAATCTCTTTTGTCTCAATTTATATGCGCTAGTTTGAAATAGTATGACTTTTTTTTAGGGATAAAGGGTAAGGGGTGCAACCAAAGATTGAAATCTCTACCTAAGTGTAACCATAATAGTACTTTACCCGTTGGAGCACCAATTAGTATGGGCCTATACAGGCCCGTAAATGGGGAATTCATAAGCGCTCCCTCAAGATGGTTTGAGTCATAACCTGACCTCAAGGCTTGGTGGTATAATACAAATTGAAAAAGTAAGAATTTCCACTTATAGAAAGTGGGCATGTTTTTTGGTACATTCCAAAAAGGAAAGCACGATACGTAAACCGGGACAAAAGGAGTAGTCTATTGTTAAATGATCTATAGTTGCAACTTATAAAAGTTTAAC
Source organism: Corylus avellana (assembly GCF_901000735.1). Taxonomy (NCBI): domain Eukaryota; kingdom Viridiplantae; phylum Streptophyta; class Magnoliopsida; order Fagales; family Betulaceae; genus Corylus; species Corylus avellana. The sequence continues at coordinate 9,975,184 of NC_081548.1, read as the reverse complement.
CACACAAGCATTTGTAAGTCAAACACTAGTGTAAACCTAGGTCATAAATCCTTCTTATGTTTTCACATACAATTGCAACACCTATTTAATATAAGAGTGGTAATTGATGTATCATAACATTAAAGGTGAATCTAATAAGTGTCAAAAGTATCCAAAAAGTATCAAATACTCATCCAAATTTTAAATTTTAAATTTTTAAATATCATATAAGTATTGGGGAGTATCGAAGAAGTGTCTATATCTGATACACAGAAGATGAGCTCCCATATAGAAGTACCCTTGCTACATAGCTTTAAACTTACAACATGATACTAAATCACATAAATGGTAAAATCAATTGAAAAGCACAAAAAGAGATGCAACAATAAGAGACATATATTAGCTCAAGGCAGAAGAAAAAACTAATCATATGTTACGTCCAAGTTGACCACTTGCAGCAACCATTTAAAACCAGAAATAATTTCATATCAATTGCAAAATCATTTTATTTAATAGCAATCAGAGCCATGGCTTCATCAAAAGATTAAAGTTACCTGCCAAGGATACAATTTCAAAATTCCTCTCTTTCTATAGATACTGCATATTTCAGATGGAAGCCAACGGTTTAGATCTAAACGATCTTCAAGCAGCACAAAACTTGAAGGGGTACTTGCTTCATCAGATTCCTGTTTAAGAATTGAATTCTTGATTTCATTAACTGGTGAATTAGATGTCATGCAATCAGTTTCTGGACACGATATATCCACTTTCCCCTTGGTTACTGAAAGAACAGAAGTCATCCCCTGTACCACATGTATCTCTTCATCTGTCTGAGCTTTCCCACATCGAATTAATATATTACTAGTTTCTATCCCTTTGTGATCTACAGCACCACATTCAGATTGGTCGCCACCTCTATGAGTAGCACATTCTGAATCATCAACAGCACGACAGGGTGGGGTACTTTCATCCAGATTTTTGTCCTCACATGAGAAGTCCAAATGCTTAACAGGAAGCAAGGATACTTCTTTGTCCAGATCTTTTGTATGCTTCACACTTAGTTCCATTTGTCGGGCTCTATTCTCACCCTCATCCAATGTTTCCTTTGACTTGTTATGACCGACTCCATTTCTGAAATTGCATGAATTCATGATATGAAATTGGGTCTTCACAATATTAGTTTGTTCAGTAGCCTGAGCAGAAAAGTTAACCATTGGAACACACAAACCATCAGCAAGTTGAATTGCTTCATTCCAAAAAGCTTCTCCTGGTGAAAATATGGAGCTTCCATGCCTTGACTTGGGGGTTTCACAAACACATGCCTTAACAGCCAAAGAACCCGGTGTACAGAATTCTGTCATATTTACAGATGATTTAGGAGTATTGCCGCATTTTTTCAAGCATGGTTGAAGCTCAATAGGACCATTACCATCAGTAACCTGCCCATGGAAAACAATAATGGACATAAATATTAGATTATGTGCACCATCAAAATCTGGTTACAAGATTCATAACTGAGTTGTTTAAACTTGACCTTACCTCCCTCGAAGATCTAAAAACAGATACCATGGATTTATCAATAAAACCAGACTGCATGTCCTCTGGATCCTTCTTGTTAGAGCCAGTAACTTCACCTTCTAAATGTGATTGGTTAGTATTGCAATGCCTCATCTTGCATGCTTTATCCTTCCCGTCTAGGCACGAGGGGCTACGATTTCTCTTTTGGTCATTCACTTTCGGCTCTGACTGTGAATTTGTACTTGATTGAAAGTCACTGCAAATTTTGGAGGATCAGAAATGTAAATATCAGAAAACAAAAAATAGAAAATAAAGGAACAGCACCACAACTTCTAGTTCATCCCAAATGCCACTAGTGGAAAGAACAATTCTAAAGTAGGCAAAAAATGCTAAGCCAGATATCTATAAGATGCACACAAAAAATGGTTCCCAAAATTCATAGCACAGTACCTACAATATAAAGACAAAAAGTCAGTAGCAAACTTTTTGAGCTCTGAGTTATCAACACCCTGTTCAGAAGTTGAGCAACCCTTTACAAAATCTCCTGCAGCAACACCACCCATACCAGATAATCCCAAAGATGCTTCCTTCTGAGCCGCTTCAACTGCTTCAGAAGTTTGAGAGTCCAGTTGTTCTGAAAACGAGGGCCACTTAAGTTCATCTTTGGAAGAATTATTAATCTCCAATGCCAACTTCCTTTTAACTGCATCTTGCCCAGAATCACCAGCTGAATATGATGGCTTAGCCGAGTTCTTATCATCATCTGAAGTCACCAAGCAATTGTCCAGAGTACCTTTGGCACTCGGAGACCCTTCCACGGTAGTTTTTACAGCAATTTTGCTTCTCCCAGACTTGAGACCAGGTGATATGGGTTTCCTTTTCTTCGAAACAAAGAACTGCACACCGTAACACCAACCACAAAATTGGGCAGCAACCCACAAGTTACATTAAACCGGGCATTACCTCAATAACGTAATTTGTAGTTAAACTACTAATTTAGAGCAAACCCAATTTGAAAGCCAGAATTTTTTTTCCAATTTTATTCTTTCCACGAAGTACTACGCCGCTTTTGGTTACAAAGAAACTAGGAAAACAAAAAGGAACACCGTTTGGTTAGTAAGAAAGTGTGGAAACGAAAAGGAAAAGCATTCATAATTAAATCACACCATATTCGTTTCTTTCTCGCACAGTTTTCTCAGCAACCAGACGAAATTTCGCAGCCTTTCCAATTTTATCAAATTTATTTATGCAACCATTTAATTCGAAAACAACCTATTCTTCGTTCTCGTTGTCTTCGACTACGAATTAAACCCAGAAAAAAAAAAAAAAAAAAAAGTATTAGATGATACAGAATGTGCATCAAGACGACCGTTGAGGCTAGTTTTGAAACAGTGAGATCGGATCAGAAATGGACCTCATCGATGCGCGTCCGTGGCGAACCAGACGCCATGACCGAAGACAGAAAGCTTCGGAGCGTTCCGCAAAATCCTGCTATCTCTTTGCTGCGTGCTCTCGGAGCCTCATATACGACGTCGACGAGCCAATTTGAATGCTCATGCGCTAGCGCCAAGTCGATCCGGATGCACAGAGAAAAAGCGTCTTTTCTAGAGGCGGCCTCACGTGGAGATTGAAAATTTCAAAATTTTTGAATGGTTACCATTTTCCTTTCTTTATTTTCTTGATGCCCAATTTGGGTCATTCATATTGCATTTCTATGTAAAATGTCAATCAAATTCCTAAAAAAATAGAAAACATCGCTTAATCTTTTAAAGGGAAATTATCCTTTTTCTCATGACCTACTACACGATGACCATTTTCCCTATCAACTACCAACTTTACATTACAACCTCATCAAACTACCATTTTGTTACCAAAACTCTCATTCCGTCAGTCAAGACCGTTAAGTTGGACGGTCAATCGTACTGTTTACAACACTGTTCACAGGGTTGACCATCCGACTTAACGACCTTAACTGACGAAGGGAGATTTTTGGTAACAAAATGGTAGTTTGATAGGGTCGTAATGGCCTCGTTTGGTTCGCGGAATGTCTAGTCCATTGGAAAAGGATTAGCTACTACTGAAAATAGAAGAGTGTGGAATATATTAGCTATTCATATTCTTTTATTTGGTTGTAACGCTGGAACAGACTAGCTAATCATATTCATTCGTTTGATACAATGCAATATGTTGGTGAATGGAATAATATTGTGATCAAATTTCCTAAAATACCCTTATAATACAACTACAATTTATATTATTAAGGACTTTCATTCCTTTTTTAAAAAAAAAAAAAAACATAAACAACTTTACTATAATTTCTTTTTCTTTTTTGTTCTTAATTATGTCAGGTATGTGGCCTTTTTTTTTTTTTTTGCAATTACACTACAAAATTATTTATATAAAAAAATATAGTTGGAGAAAATAGAATCAAACTCAATCTTGAAATCAAAAAAATATATAGTTGGAGAATGTACAGCAAATAAAAAGAAATTAAAAATTAAAAATTAAAAAAAATAAATAAATAACTGAGAAACGGTACAGAGAAGGGAGACGGCATAGAGAAAAAAAAAATCGTTTGCACTTGCAGAAAAACTGTACCAGAAGAATCATAGAGAAAATAGAAAGAGAGAATGAAATATAGAAACGAAGAAAAGAAAAACAAAGATATATATATATATATATAGAGAGAGAGAGAGAGAGAGAGAGAGAGAACGAAATTTCATCCCACAAGTAGGGTTTTTTTTGACAATTTACACAATTAATTTAATCTCACAGGAAAGGATTAGCTAAGCCACTCATTTTTTAGTGGCTTAGCTAAGCCTGTGCGTATGGGATTAGCTGTCCCATGGGAATAGACTATTCTCAGGATTAGAGTATTACCAAACAAAAGACTAGTTATACCTAGTGTTAGCTAGTCCAATCCAATGGTCTATTCCGCAAACCAAACGGGGCCGTAAAGTTGGTGATTGATGGGGGAAATGGTCATCACGTAGTAGTTCATGAGGGGAAATGATAATTTCCCAATTTTTTAAATTTTGAAATAAATGTAAAGTCAGTCTCCCTGGTTGGCCTAAATTAAAAAGTATTCCCTATGAATAAAAAATAATTTAAAAATCCTCAGAGTATGCCAAAATCACAATTCAATCCCTACATTCAAATTTCGTCAAAACACTTAACAGATTCTGTTAGTGTGCCATGTCAGCACCAATTAAATGATAACACGTGTCACTCTTAATAAAAAAATATATAAAACTAAAAAAATTAAAAACTTATAAAATTAATTTTAAAAAAATCACTCACGCAACCCTTTAGATATATTTGCCAATGGCCAAAAAAAGGTCATCATACTATTCATCTCAAATCAACTCCAGCATTCTTACTTTTTACATCACATTAATCATTTCTTACTATTATTTAAATAAAAAAATAATAAAAAACTTTATTTTACTTTTACGTATCAAACATTCTTACTTTTTTCTCACATCAATCAAATCTTAGTAATTGTCCAATGCCAAATAACCCCCTTGCACTTCTTCCCCACAACATGTACTTTGTCACCTTCTCAACAAATTCACTCCATATCATATTGTCCAACGCGATGCCAATGTCTTATAAGTCTTTTCCTAAAAGCTGCAAACAAATTCAAACCCAAGCACTAAAATTTCAACAATATTCATGACGTTCTTCTATTCTTCCATTTCCAGCTTTAAAATAAAAACAAACAGTGTTAAAGAGCTTGAAAGCATGGACCTTGTTACGAACCCAGTCGACGGCGACCCGGAGCTGATTGCTTAGATCGAAGTGGTGAAGAGAGTCGAGAAGGCTATCAAAGAGCTTCCTCTCAATCTCGGTCAATTCAATCCTCAGCCACCACACCCCCTATTTCGAGGCCTTCCAGTACTAATCTCTCTTTTATCTTAGCAGGGTTTTGGATCCTAATTGCTTCCAAGAGTGACAATTGTCAATGGGAAATGAGGATCAAACCAATGATCCATAAGTTCAAAACACAACAAAGTCACAAATGGCAGGAAGAACGAGATCCCAAGGCCTTCTTGGAAACATCCACGACACAGTGAACAACCAAACTATCCCTCCACGCCAGCCCGAAGATCCTAACCAACACAACTCCGATGATCATGAGGTAGAAGAACCTCATGTGATTCTGCCTGAGTTTAGGCCACACTTGCCAACTCACATTCGAATTGGGATCCCAAAGTCTCAACTTGGGCATATATCATAAACAATGGAGCTCCTACTGCAGCAAAGTTTCGAGAATCAAAACAAGAAGAAAGATTCATGGCCAAGGACCAACACTATAAACCCACATGCCTCCTCTCTTCTTCATTTCCTGCAACAATTCTTGAATCTCCCCCCATTGCTGAGACATCTTCCTCAACATCCATAGATACCTCAGCTTTGACCACGCTCGCATACTCTTGTGGACAAAATCCATTAAACCCGAAACTTGGCCTCCCCAAAATTAAAGTATAAGAAATAGTTGAGAATACGACTCGAAGAGTGTTAAAATCCTATATTCTGGAAAATATCAAATTTATGGAAAATTCACAAAGCCATCCAAATAAATTTACCAGAAAAATATAAAAAGGCCCTCCAAACTAACAGCCGTTTGCGAGTTAGCCCCACAATTTGGAGAACTCGAATCTTTTGGAGAGATATTCGGAGAATTTACACCACCCAGGTGAGTTTTAACTCACATAATACTTGTCATTTATTTTTCCGCAATGCACGACTATTTGAAGTACCAAAACATGCATATTTACAACCCTCACGATATACACTTTGTTGCACATGAACTCTATCATTTGTGAAAATGTGCTACTTAACAAGATAATGACATTAAGACTTGTAAAAGCATATATGTAAAATACGAAAAAGATTAATTGCATCGTATGACATAGTACAACGGTATATGCAGGATAATAGCCATGACCTTACTATACATGTTAACTTTATGGTCAAATGTGTGTGTTGACATATGGGCATTGGATCCAACAGTTGTTTTGTGACTGGCACAGCCTTAACGAATGGTCACTACAGGACGTACATCATTAGTAGTGTGGGCCACCCGAGGTCGGACTCGGCCAGGCTGCTAGTGTTATGAATGATAGCGTACAATGGTCAAGGCACCAGCATTGTATTATAGGTCCCTCGGGACAGTGCCAACCCTGCTGAGAAAGGGTAATATATCGGGTAGACCATACTGTTGAACTATCACTGTTACTCATAATTATAGCATTTATTATATCTATATTGCATCCATGGACTATCATATCTAAAATGTTGCATTCTTTACCAAACAGGGGTCATTACTAAAATGGTATGGGTATTATGTGCATTAACTCTCACTAAGTCCTTGGACTTACCCCCTTCTTATTTTTCTCCCATGACGTACAAATTGCGCGATTTAGCTAGCTTAGAAAATGATGCCTATGGACCGGACTTGGGTGATTACTCAGGATTTGATTAGAGTTGTTTTTTAAGATTTGGATCCAATGTGACTGAAGTCCATGTGGGATGATGGAGGAACCACACTGGCGGATATGATAGAGATTGTCATCTCTTTGGCATTACTTAAAATTAGGTGTTGATCTTATTACTTTATTGCAAGACAATTATCTTCTGGGTCTATAATATGTTTATTTTGATGATTGGTCTTCGACCAATACATTCAGGAGATCTATTTATGTTATGATGATTTATCTTTACTCTGGTGATTGTACTTATGGCTTATAGTTATTGCTTTCTATTCGTATAGTTTAAAAGCCTTCCACTTTACTCTCTCATTTAGGAGAGGTTAAGATCCCTGAGTCTTGTCTCGTTAGGGATGTAGGCTGGGAGACGAACCATTGAGTCAATTACCAGTTGATTGATTTCTACAGGGCATTACAATATGCTTTTGATAATTTTGTTCAAGTCTTAATGGTTATGCCTATGTATTAGGGAAAAAACAAGATTATGTTTAAACTTTGTATTTAAGGTGAAAACAATATTATGTACATTGTCTTTGCATTTAGGGTGAAGACAACATTATGTGACATTTAATTTGAAACAACATTATGTGTATTGTTATGACATTTATGGAAAACTGTTAAATATAAAGGTATGGTTAGAAGTGAACAAAGTTGTCAAATATAAAGGTAGGTATTGTTATGATGGTTTTGGTTATGAGTATTGATGCATACTCCCATTTTGTGGAAGTTGTCAAAATAAGTTGTTAAATATATGACCTTGGGTATGATGAGTTTTGCTTAAATTGTGTTACAAATTGTTATATGAATGTGGAATTGGTAAGTTGTCAAATATCCAGATCTTTGATACCATATTGACGAATTCAAATTCAAATTTAAGACAAGCCACTGAATAAAAAGTCCATAAATTAATAGCTACAATAACAAGAGAAGTTCAACCAAATTTACATTACAATATGTGCTTCATTAATAGCACAACAATAGCACATTAGATAAAGGACTTTTAGGCAACATGGTTTGCACTTTAAGACAAACCACTAAATAAAAAGGGAAAAATATAAAAAAGCTCCACAGACTAACAGCTGTTTGCGATATAGCCCCACAATGTTCAAAAGATACTAAAGGAGCCCATTAAATTACCAAAATGTAGCAAAAATGTCACTTTTTTATATTCCTATAATACCCATATTCTTTTAAAAAGTAAAATAAATGAAAAAAATTATAAAAAAACCCCCAACTACAGTGACTAATTATTTATTTATTCCAAAAAAACATTTTATTTTGTATTTATTCGCCCTTTTTTTTTTCCTTTTAAAAATTTTTTGGTTTTTTTTTTTTTTTTATAATTATTTTATTATTTTAATTTTTAAAAGAATAGGGGTATTATGGGAATATAAAAAAATAAGAGGCATTTTTGATACATTTTGGTAATTTTATGGGTTACTTTAGTACATTTTGAACATTATAGGGCTCTATCGCAAACGGTTGTTAGTTTATGATATTTTTTTATATTTTTTCCAAATAGAAAAGTCCTTAAACTAATAATATTTCTCCCTTTCGCAGCAACATTGTCCTACCAATAATGCAATGATGTTTCTCCCTATCATTAACACAACAACAAAAATGCTAAAATCAAACAAGTGACCAATGACATCCTTAAGTTTTTTTTTTTTTTTCCATGTTAATGTTTTTGCAGTTTTCAAAATCAATTTGTAGCGTCAATTTGGTCAGTTCAATTTCAAAACCCTTCTTCTGATCAACTATTCGGGGATTGAACTGTGATACAAGGAGCATAGCTTCTTTGTCAACCCAGATAAATAATCACAACCATGATCACTTTCTTTCTGCATAATTCACAAAGGAGAATTAGTAACCAATTATGTCAATATATTAAATATACTACAAATTTTGCACTAAAACACAAGTATTTACATATAATTTTGACAAATCCCGAAATCTACAATTTCAGGGAAACCCTAAATCAATAGCATGGAACCCGCTATCTCACATCAACCAATTCCAAATATGTCAATGTATTAAATATACTACAAATTTTGCAATAATTTGAGTTCCATGTTTATATAATTTTAACAAAACCCATAATCCATAATTTTTAGGCAAACCCTAAATCAACAACATGGAACCCACTATCGTACAACAACCAATTCCAATGATGTCAATGTATTACATATACTACAAATTTTGCAATAAAACAGAAAAACATGTTTATATAATTTTGACAAAACTCGAAATTCACAATTTTCAGGCAAACCCTAAATCCCCCCCTTCTACCTCATAACAACCATATAAATTAATCCGCACAGAAATCGTAACTGCAAGATTACTAATTTTGAAATCCCTAATTCCATAATTAAATAAGATGATTTGTTTTATGCTTTTTGTACCTTGTATTTACCGCATCCAATAAATCTTCTACCAAGATTTTCCTTTGTCCATGAAATCATCATTGGTGATTCAATTTCGCATATGTATTTTGTATGCACAAGACTGCGAACTTCCCACCTACTGGTAGACATTGACTTCATCGTCCACGATGTCACTTGAAACCTTCTCCATCGTTGACGAGCTGGAAGGAATGACCACAATCTTCAAATGGTTTTGAGAGGTACAATTTACTCAAAGAATGGGTCGCAAAATTCTTGGGTTGGTCAACTGAGGCGTGAGGATAGGGACAACACTTAGGGTATTTTCCCAACCCAAATGACATCGTTTTGGTAATTAGATGGGTTAAGTTTTACGCGAGTCAATGGGATGGGTGAGGAGTTTTTAAAGTTTCCCATAAGGGCATTTTACGAAGTTCAAGTCAAAAAAACCCACGTGGACGGCACGTGATTGATTTTCCATCCAAACGAACAGGGCTAACTAACGAAGTGGCCACTTTGACACATGTCGATACTTTATTGGGCTACTTTAATACATTTTGAACATTGTGGGGCCAATTCGCAAACGACTATCAGTGTGGGGGCATTTTTATATTTTTCCCAAAATTCACAACAACCCAATAATGAAAAGCCATTCAAATTCACAAAGAAACATTAAAAACAAAAAAACAAGAGAAAATATATATATAAAATAAAAATAAAAAGTCCCCTCAGATAGCAGTCATTTTAAAAAAAAAAAAAACTCGTGAAGTTTAAAGTATGCTAAAGTGATACATCAAACTACCAAATTGTGCCAAAAATGTCACTTTTTTATTATATTCCTATAATACCCTTATTATCTTAAAACTAAAATAAAAAATTAATAAAATAAAAAACAAAACTATTTTTCAAAAAAAAAACTAAGGGGTGGATAAATGAAGAAAAAAACAAAGTTTTTTTTTTTTTTTCCAGATAAATAAAAAATTAGTCATTGTAGTTGGCCTAAATTACAAATCGCTCGTACCATATAAAAAATATGGATAAATGCAAAATCAGACGTGGTCAGCAGCCACACTTTCCTTTTTTCTTTTATTTTAAAAAATTAATATTTTAGTTTTTTATTTTATTTCATTTTTTAAGAGAATAAGGGTATTATAGGAATATAATAAAAAAGTGGCATTTTTGACATACTTTAGTAGTTTGATGTATCACTTTAACACACTTTAAACTTTATAAGGATATTTTAAAAATGGTTGTTAGTTCAGAGAGCTTTTTTATATTTTTCTCAAAAAAAAAAAAAAAAAACCAATTTCAACAAACAAGTAAAAGGAAAAAATATAAAAAAAGTCCCACAAACTAACAGCGGTTTGCGATAGAGTTCCACAATGTTCAAAAGGTACTAAAGGAGCCCATCAAACAACCAAAGTACGTAAAAAATGCCACATATTTTTTTATATTCCTATAGTACCCCTACTCTTTTAAAAACTAAATAAAATGAAAAATAAACTAAATTATTTTTTAAACAAAAAAAGGAAAGAAAAAAAACCCAAGGGGTGAATAAATACATTTTTTTTTTTCGAATAAATAAAATATTAGTCACTGTAGTTGGCTTAAATTACAAATTGTTCATGCGGTGTAAAAAAATATGGATAAATGCAAAATCAAACCATGTGGTTGGCTCGATTGGCATTCACGCCTTTCCTTTTATATATATATTTATTTATTTATTTATTTATTTTAAATAATTAATTTTATAGTTTTTTATTTTTTTTACTTTATTAATTTTTTATTTTAGTTTTTAAAAGAATAAGGGTATTATAGGAATATAAAAAAAAAGATGTGGCCTTTTTTTACACACTTTGATAGTTTGATGGACTACTTTAACACCTTTTGAACATTGTTGAGCTTTATGAATAGAGATTTTTGGCAGCCAAGCGTTAGACATCTGACCTTTTCTTTTTTTAAAAAAAAAAAATTGAAAAAGAGAGATATTAAAGGGGAATCCAAATTTGAGGTATTATCACTAAATTTGAGGTATTAGCATCAAATTTAGGATGATAAATTCCTTTTAGGTGATACCATCTCTAAAGGGTTAACCTTTCACCCCTAGGTTTTAGTTTTAAATCAAAAAATAAGTTTTGAGGCATTAAAAACTAAATATTAACTCATAAAAATTTAACAAAAAAAAATAACAATTTTTTTTTATTATTATTATTTTCATATTTGTCCTACGCTAGGTTGCCAAAATTTGGCAGCCGCATAGCAGGACTCGAGCTTTATCACAAGAGGAATGATACAACCTCAACTTGTGGCTAATTTTTTTCTTATTTTTTAATTTAAAAAAAATAACAAAATTTTAAATTTTTTTGAAGCAATAATTTTTTTATTTTGATCCTTCTTTTATTTTGTATTTTTTTTTGAAAAATTAAAATTGTATTTTTATTTTTTTAAAAAAAATACTAAATAAAAGAAGGACCAAAATAAAAATTATTCATTCAGAAACTTTTTAAATTAAAAAATAAGGAAAAAAATTTCTGGAGCAAAATACTGTTTTTATTTTTTAAAACAAATACCAAAAAAAAGAATAACCAAAATAAAAATTATTACTTCCGAAACCTTTTTAATTTTGTTATCTTTTAAATTAAAAATAAGGCAAAAGACAGCATAAAGTTGGGCAGAATAATTAAACCTTTAACATTTTTCTTATCACAAACTGTCGCTAGTTTAGAGTGCTTTCTTATATTTTTCTTTTGAAAACTTCACGAGCTAAGAACTCATAGGGACGTTTGCCTTGGATGTCCACATGGGAATCCCTAGGCGATTGCCCAGACAAGGGAGCGACGAAGAGGGAAAAAGAGTGACTGGGAAGGAGTGAGAGGGGTGGAGAGAGGAAGTTAAACAATAAATGTGTTTAGGTGATGGACAATAAAAAACCAAAAGGTAAGATTGATTTTCATTTAAAAAAATTTCTTACATTTCGCTACAATGATTAGCAATATTCTTACATTTTGCTACAACGAATCATTGTAGCCGAGAGTATTTACAAAGAAAGAGTCAAATATTATTTTTATCTAAAATGATTAATCAAATTTATAAAAATTCCTTAGAGCATTCCCAAATAGAGGAGCCACATTATACTTTTATCTAAAATGGGTAATTAGATTTGTAAAAAAATCCAACATTAGATTAGCCAAAAAAAAAAAAATATATATATATATATAAGATAGATATTTTATTAGATTAGCAAAAAAAAAAAAATGTTACATATAACTGCATTTTTCTCATGAGCCATTTCATTTTTTTTATTGTTTCTCACACATGTTTTCTTTTTTTCCCAAAATTTTCTCTTGCTATTTCTCTTTCACATCTCTCTTTTTCCAAAATTCTCTCATACTATTTCTCTCTCCACATCTTTTTTTTTTTTTTTTTCAAAAAGTTGAAAAATAGGATATTTAGGAAAAAATACAATCCTTATAAAAAAATATAAAAAATAATATTTAAATGGCATAGATAAAATATAGTTAATTAGATGTAAGAGACATTTAAAAATCCATTAGCTAAATTTGATAAAGTGAGTTTTGAGGAGTCATTTTGCATACAAATTTGGCTCCTCCATTGGGAATGCTCTTATATTGCATGGATTAGCCAAAAAAATGCAAAATTGATATTTGATTAGAAGAGCACAAATAAAAAATTAAAAATTAAAAATTAAAAAAAAAAACTAAATATAGCAACACTTTTAAAGTGAGTAATTTTATTTTTTTATTGTTTCTTTCACATGTTTTCTCTTTTTCCTAAAACTTTTCACTCTTTTTCCCAATAAAGAATAAAAAAATAATATTTAAATGATATAAATAAAAATATAGTTAATCGGATGTAGGGGTTTTTTAAAATTCATTAACTAAACTAGATAAAGTGAGTTTTGATGAGCTATTTTGCATAAAAATTTGGCTCCTCTATTGTGAATGCTTATGGGTGTATTTTAACTAACTCAAATATAATGCATGTTTATAGCATCCACAATGGCTTAATCATTCTTCATTTTTATCTAAAATGGCTAACCAAATTCATAAAAAAATCCCCTCCATCCGGTTATGTAAAAAAAATGCAAAAGGCATTTTTAAGTCATTTGTGAACATTGCACCACAACATGGGGCATGCACAATTCACGAATGCATTTGTTTTTTGAATGCAATTTAATGCTCTCTTTCTTGGATTGAGATTCCCTCAAATTACTCAAAATTAGATATTCTTATGTTATGAAATCGTGGCCCTTCATTTTAAATCCAATTATCTATAATATCATTTAAACCTCGATAAAACAAAAGTTAGCTTAAAATTAAAATTTAATGTCTTAGTTATACAAAAGTAGCTGGTATTTTATAGACCATTGGATTTAAAATGAAGGGCCACGATTTCGTAACGTGAGAATCTCCAATTTTGAGTAATTGGAGGGGATCTCAATCCCTCTTTCTTCCTCTTTCTTTCTTTAATTTTTTTTCTTCCTTCTCCTTTCATTTCTTTCTCTCTCTCTCTCCAATGAAGCCCTCATCTTATTGAAAAAAATTAGGATCATTTTTTTCTTTTTGCTAGTTTTGGGAGATATTGACAATTTTTGATAGTTTAGAGGGACATTGTCAACCAGGTTGGGAGTTTGAAAAATATCATGTACACTGTTAGATGCACCAAATTTAAATCATAGAGAAAAAGTACATTCTACCCCCCAAAATTTGAGCAAATTTTCAATCCGACCCGTAATGTTTTAATTTTTACAATGCACTCCACCAAAGTTTAAATTTTTTTCAATTCAGCCTATCCATTAGTTGCTGCCATCTTCTTAGCCGAAAATGTGATCACGTGACCCGCATGTAATCACTTAATCTTATTCGTTCCCCAAAATGCGCCCACCCACATGCTTAACAAATTCTATAATTTCGTGTCGAGCTCAAGGGTCAATTCGTTTTTCATGATTGTGGAGTGTCCAAATTAATACAGGGTACGCTAATGAAAAATAAATAAAAAAGAAGACAACTCTTTTTTTTTGTTGCAAAACTTTACTTTAAACTCCTGAAATATCATGCGTTTTGAGAAAATCTCCTAAATTTTAAAAACTCTTAATTTAACCCTTGAACTTTCAATTTGATTCAATTGACCCACTCCGTCAAATTCAGCTGTTAACTAAATGATTAAAAATACCAAATTACCATTCAATTTTTATTTTTATTTTAAAAAAAATTAATGATAAATTTAAAATTTTATAAAAAAAGTCATGAGCATAAAAATTATTTTATTACTTTTAATGTATAAAATCAGAGGATGTGATACATTGCATTAAATTGAAAGCATATAATGTAAAATTGAGAGTTTTTTTTAAAAAAAATTGAAGGGATTTTTTTAAAATATTGGCAGTTTAGAGATGTTAAGTGATTTTTTTTTTTTTAAAAAAAAAAAAAATCAAGAAGTCAACTAATATAACAGAGAAGTCCTAGTCCTAGACCCCTAGTACAAGTCGGGATTGACGTAGAGTCGGTTCAAGGGCTGAGATTTTCTGAATTAAACCCTGTTGGGAAGAGAAACTACCACCGACCTATTCAAGAAAAACCAAACCTTGAAAGCGTTCCTGGTCTTTTCGATAATCTTTCTATATTTTCTCTCCCAAAAGAAAGCATCTCCAAAACGCGCGATTCCCATCGCTAGGGTTTGCGGGTTCAGTGGAAGAAAGGAAATCACTCTTCACTCTCCCAAAACTTACTGTAAGTTTTCCCTCCAAATTCTCTCTTCAATGCCTTCGATCTTCTGTTTTCCGTGCTCTTCTGTCCTGGGCCCTGGCATTGCTCTTCGTACGCTATTCTAGGGTTCGCGAAGAAGTTGTCTGTTTTGAGGAAAATTGTTCTTCGTGAAAATCTTTCGGATTGTTCATTTTTATTTTTATTATTTTTTAATTTTTATGAATTCTGCCCACATGACTTGGGAAGATTTATTATCTTTGTGGGAATTTAGATTTGTTAACACCTGGGTAGAAATGATATTTCTATTCAAGTGATTTGTGATTATAGAGTTAAGCTTGAACAATTTGGACTATTTGCATATATGCATTTTCATTTAGTGTCTGTTTAATATTTTGCTCCATGTGGATTTTTTTTTATTTGAATGTAGTGTACTTCAAATGAAAGAAATTCTTGTTTTCTCTCAGGTAATTTTATCACTCTGCTTGGAAAGAGGCCTGGCATAAGAGTATGGTGGAAGCAGACAGAGTCGAGGAGGACCTTGAATTTAAGTGGGGTAAAAAGAAAGGAGTTGGTGGGAAAAAGAAAGATTTTCAGTTTTATCAATCTTTTACCTATGATGGTGTGGAGTATGAACTTTATGATTGTGTTTATTTGTTGGCTGCTGGGGAATCTGAACCTCATATTGGTAAACTTATAAAAATATTGGAGAATCCTCTCAAGAAAAAGACAGTGAAGGTTCTATGGTTTTTCCGCCCTTGCGAGATGCTTAAGTATCCTGGAGTGGTTGTAGATACAGCCGAAAATGAATTATTTTTGGCTTCTGGCGAAGGTGCAGGCCTTGCAAATATGAATCCTTTGGTAATTGAATTCTGGAAAGATCTTAGCATTTATCTCTCTTTTTTCCAGCATATTCACTCTCTATTGCCTTTAGCTCTTCTATGACATAGCTGATTCTAGTGTTATTTTAGAAAAACGGTTGGCTTCTATATTAACTGATATTCTTCTTTAATTAACGGAGAAGCTTTTGGGGAAGGTGGATTTACTAGCAGCTTAACTCATTAGTAATTTGTTAATCTCGTATGTCTCTGCAGTTAATTTTTCGTTTTTCTGATGTGTCGTCACATTTCAACTAAATTAAAAACTATTTGAATTTTTAACATGTATTTATAATTTGACATTTGGTATTACAATGCTTAGAAGGTAATGACATATTTAGTGCCTTGGATTGTATTCAGTTGAAGTGAATCAGCTATTCCTAATAGTTTATACGATAAATCAGGAAGCGATTGCTGGAAAATGCAACGTTGTTTGCACATCAAAGGACAGTAGAAATCCACAACCCTCAGATGAAGAACTTCAAAAGGCTGACTTTATATTTTACCGTGGCTTTGACGTTAAAGACTTGAAAATCCTGGATAAAATAGAAGAAAAAGTAGCTGGGATTGAAGGTATAACTTTTTCTTTCTTTCTTTCTTTGTTATTTATTTTTTCCTTTTAATTCCTCGACAGTCCCTGTAGTTTCAAATTAGTTGTTTATTGTTCTATGGTTCAACCAGCCTCTTATTTGTTCATTGGTTTGTATTTTTGCAGTTAAATGTATGTTTAATAGACCGGGTCTTCAGAAGCCCGGTGTTCTGAATCTTGATTCTGACAAGAAAGGAGTTGGTGGAAATGCTGTAGCAGGTAATGAAACAGAGGTTCCTTCCAAGAGAAACCCATCTAAAGAGCACACAACTCTATCGACCAATAGAATTTCTGTTGATTCTCTAGGGAAAGAACACGCTGATTCAAATGCTTCATTGGTTAAACGGAAAGCTTCACTTAGAGAAAACCCTGCATATAGTGTAGGTGTAGAAATAGGTGAAATGCCTCTGAATAACGATGAAATGGAGAATGTCTCCGTTGACCACACCAAATCAAGGTCTGAAGTTAGAGAAAATACAGACTCAAAAGCTTCTCTTGAGGAAAAAGTAAAATCTGCTAAGGATTGTGGTGATCTGGATGATAGGCCAGCTAAGAAGGCAAAAATTGAAGGTTCTATTAAAGTATCTGATGATAAGAATGAGAAGAATATGCAGAAGTTAAGTGTTGATTTGGATGGTAATGATCCAAAGGCTTTAGCAACCATAGCTGCTTCTGAAGAGAAGCCTACACTTAAGCTTGCAGAGGATTCTCAAGGGGCTGAAAAAGGGCCTTCTAAGGAGGTGCCTGATGAGAAAACAAAACATTCTAATGGGAAGTTGCTTGAAGCATCTCAAAGACAGTCTCCAGATGTGGACAAAAAAATGGATCACCAAATAATGGAAGTTGCCCGAAGAACAGATGTGGTAAGTATTTTCTTTAATAGGATCGTAGGTTGGATAGATTCTATTTTCCTACTAGATGTTTTGATTGATAAGCTATTTAGGGATAAGGTTATATCACTTGAATCGTCTTCTTCATATATACAAATTTTTTGTGTGCTTAGGAGTTCAGTAAATACATGGGTCTTGCCCATAGCCTTTGGATGCTTCAGGCAATATTATTTATGCCATTATAGTTTGTCAAGGGATGTGCTTATGGATGTCCTTTAGTGCCTGCTTTGTCGTTCTTTGTGTGAAAGTTCTATTCAAGATGAGATCCAGTTCTGACAATTCTTGGTTCCTACATGTTGACAGAATAGAAGCAAATGGTTTAGGGGACTTAAGTTAGTTATTATTTTTCCCTCCAATTGCATATTCTCAAATTTCATTTACTTAATAGTTTTGCTCATGAATCTCAATAAATTTCATATTTGTTGTAGACACGTTGGTTTCATTGTCATAATTCCATATCCCTCTCTCTGACAAGGAGCAGAGAAACAGGATTTAGTAAGCATTAGAATCTGAAGCCGTGACATGGATGACATTAATTGAATCTAGAGTGAGAAAGTTTAGACTAATCTATGAATTTTCTAACACATTGTAAGCCCTGGGAAGGAAGAATGAACACTGCTAATGAGCAAGGAACACTAGTTCTTCAAAATTTGAATCCGGTGTATACTTCAGCTGAAGTGGTGGTACGACTCATTCTGGAGCTTTGGTTTTTTATAGGTTAGGTCTTCATTCTGTGCTTGGTACTGTAATTAATGTAGGAAAAAGAAATATACACCTTCTAATGCAAGTCTCTTTCTTTACAAGAGACTGAGAGACTTCTTTCTTTTTCTTGGTCATATATTTTAAGCAAAATAAATTTACTTATCAAAAATATATTTTAAGCAAAATAAATTGTCTGTGTTTTTTTAATTTTTCCATCTTTTAGTTAAGGTGGCCAACTTCATAAATTGCTGTTGTTTTTCTTTTTACTCCATCTTGAAAATGTATTATCCTATCTGAATAATACTTAAACTATTTACCAGGATAGTGCTTGGAATGCCTTCCAGAAAAGTTGCACAGCAAAGATGATGCAGCGGTCTTCAATTTCTAGCACTCACGGTAAGAAAGATAACGACTATGTTTGTTAATGATTTTGAAAACTGTATTTTGTGTTTTGAGTTGAAATTGTTTTTGATATGACTTAAAGTTGAGAATTGTTTTCGATGGGGTTTACATTTGAAAAGTGTTTTTCTGTGGAGTTCACATAAGAAAATTGTTTTGAAAAATTTTTATAAGTGTTTTGACCTAAGGTGGCCGCACGCCCACCCCAAATAGGAGAATGGCTGGCCGCACGACTGCCTTTAATAGAGGAGAGGGGGTGGCTGCGTGGCTGCCTTTGACCTGATGGGGTGGCTGCCTTTGATCTGATGGGCTGGTTCACACGACCCTTTGTTCTGTTAAGGTGGTTGCGTAGCAACTTTTAACCTGGAGTGGCTGTGCAGGCACCTCTATCTTGTTGGGGTGGCTGTACGACTATTTCTATCTGGCTGGGGTTGCCGTGCGATTGATCCTAGAAAAAGTCAACCTCGACTACAAAAATATATAGACTTGGTGTTTCCAAGAACAAAAATACTTGCACTTTGTCTGAATTGGCGGATGTGATAATTGCAGCGGACGAGAACCTGAAAGATGAGGCTAGTATGCACGTGGCTCAAGCTTCTTCTAAGTTGAAAGGGGGGAAAAAGAAAATGGGAAACAAACGAGATGGCAAGCAAGTTGCTATTGGAGTGAATAAAGTGGGAAACAAAGTAGCAAAATATAAATTCAAAGGAAATTGTTACCATTGTGGCAAAGCAGGCCACTGGTTAAGAAATTGCCCAAACTATCTGGCTTTCAAACGCTAAGGTAAAGGCTCTTCCTTTTAGTTGAAATATGCTTAGCGGTGAATTTCACTAGTTTTTGTTGTGTGGATTCAAGTACACTAATCATGTCTACAATGTGATTGCAGGGGTTTAGAGACCATATAATTGAGAGAAAGGAAAATGTGCCCAATGCTTGAAGATGCAATGTAAATTTCAGTTTTGTTTTTGCTGGAAAAACATAAACAAAAACATAGAGTTAGGTGTGTACCTTTCTTCTAGAACTCACAAATAAGGATTTTTGGTAAGTGTTTTACAATGTATAGTGATGCCTCTCACGTACAGATTTGAAATAATTCAACGGTAGTGTTTTATTACAAGAACAAAACACATATGCCCACACAACCTAAATGCTACTTGAAGGAGAATACAAGAGAGAATTAAGAGAGATTGATAATTTCTAATTCTAAAATGATTGAATGAATAATCTAATGTTTTAACTTCCATCTCATGGGTTATTTATAACCAGCCAAGAGATATAACTCTTAGTTATGGAAGTTACTAATTTCAAGAGATACAACTCTTGGTTTTATGTGGACCAACTCTACTGTGGGTATATGGAGTTCCAATTACTAACATCTCCCATTACGCATAGTGAGCATGGGCTAACCGTACATCTCTCATATTGTTTCGTCTTTCTTATCAATCTCTGGCATTATTCATACTTGCAAATAGGTTGTGTGACCGTTGAGCACACCTGCAGAAAGATTGGGAGCATTACACTAAGTCTTATTAGAGACTAGCATAACATCCCTAAAAACAAAATAAGGTCTCGTTATGCCTTAGACTCATTTGGTCACATCGGATTAAACATATCAGATCGACTCATTTGGTCACATCGGATTAAACATCTTGAATCCCTCATGAATTTAATTTTTCATAAATATGTTAAACCCTTACTAACTGTAATGCATTCACGATTATGTCGCAACTTTCCAAAGCGACATAACATGTCGACTGAAAATTCTTGAAAGTCTGTCTTTAAGGGATGAGTCTTCATCTTCAAACGGAATTTTTCCGATAAAGGATTCAATACCCTTCTTAAAAGTTTTAAATTAAAGATTTTTAAGTTGCATGGGTGATCAAAAAAATTTTGGACTGTTTAAACAACTTTTTTTTTTTTTTTTTTTTTTTTTTTTTTCTAATTATTTGAATAAGTGAATCTCAACTCTCAAGCCAACTCTCTCGCATTTGCTTTGCTTTCAAAAAAGAAAAAAACAAAAAAAGAAAAAGGAATTTGAACCCATTTATCATCATAGCCATAGGCATGGGTGGTTAGGTTAGTATAGGCAATCTGAACAATGGGGAATCTTCTAATTAAAATCGTTTGGCAGAATGTCAACCTCACATAAGTACTTTGACTCAATTTAAATTGTTTTTCAATTAAAATAATTTTTTTAAGTTTTTTTTTTCACCAATTTCGTTTCTCCAACTCTCCCTCTCTTCTTTTCTCCATTTTCTCATACTCTCTCTCTTCTTTTCTCCATTAATTTTCAAAAATCCAAACCCAAAAAATCTTCAAAAAATCAAAAACCTAAATTAAAAAATCAAAAATCCAAATAAAAAAATCAACCTGAAAAATCAAAAACCCAAACGTCAAACCCAACAAAACTTCAAAAACCCAAAAAATCTTCTTATCTTCTCTTCTCTTTTTTTTTTTTTTTTTTGCTTCTCTTCTCCTTTTCTTTTTCTTCTTCTTCGGCTTCTCTTCTTTTTCTCTTTACCTTTTCTTTTTCTTCTTCCCTCTAGAGGGAGCTGCTGTGCAAAAAGAAGAGGGAGATTGAGAGAGGAGAGAGAGAGTGTCGGGAAATAAAAGAAATTAAAGGGAAAGAATAAATAATATATAAGAAAAGGGAAAAAGTTGAATATTTCGCTTATTTTTTTAGTGACGTGACAACATTTAACAAGTCAGAAATTTCTGACATGCTATTTACACACGTCAAAAATTTCTGACGTATTAAAATACCACGTCAGAACATGTTAGAAATTTCTAAAGTGGTATTTTTGGCCACATTAGAAAAATATTTTTTTGTCACGTCAGTAATTAGTGACATGGCAAAAAATTGTGTACTGTAGCCATGTCAGAAATAGATTTTTTTTTTTTTTTTTTTTGTAGTGTTAGGAGACATTTAATTTTAACAGATGTCATATTTTGTGTTGAGCTACATATGTAGAATTTAATTTACAAAAACGAAATTTACTTTATTCTAAAAATTATTTAATGAACGAACTTAATTAGCAATATATTGGTTTTAAGTGAAGATGAAACTATGAGTTTAGCAACCGTTTTAAGAGTGCAATTAATGTAACTTTCCAATTTTCTCCTTCAATTCCTTTAAAGTCTTAAT
>NC_081548.1:9946219-9953388 GCF_901000735.1 Corylus avellana | reverse complement strand
GAAGAACTTGTAGGTTCCTTTCAGAACTTTGAGCTAATTCTACCAAAACTCAAGAAAACTAAAAACATTGCTTTTAAAGCAAAAAATGTTAAAGTCAATTCTTGTGGTTCGTCTGATGAAGATTCTGGGGATGATGAAGAATTTGCCTTGTTTGCTAAAAAATTTAGAAAATTCTTTAGACCCGTGAATGGAAGGTTTAAAAATCGTGACTCAAAAATTCCTGTGAAACCTAGAGGTGAATTTAGAAGTAATCCACGTGAGAACGTAGAGACTGATCAGAAGGATAAGTTCACTAGTGAACGAAAATGTCATGAATGTGCTAATCTGAAAAAGTCAAAAGGTAAAGCTTTCAATGTCACTTAGAGTGATGAATCGGATGATGAAAAATCCGAAGAAGAAGTTGAAGGAGGAGTGAATTATTTAGCTTTTACTGCTTCTTATGATAATTATTATAAGACTGTTAACTCACCTCATATGATAAACGAATCTGAAATTGAATATGATGATGAGGTGGATTTACAAACTGCTTATAATAACTTGTTTGTGGAATGTGATAAATTGAACAAGCTGAATAGGAAAAATCTAAAAAATATGAAAGAAGCTGAACTTGAGAAAGAAAGATTAATGAAATCTATGGATGAATGTTTAGCTATTCGAAACACTTTGACTTCTGAAAACCTCATGCTGATTGCTAAAGTGAAATCTCTGGAAAAGGACTTGAATGATTCGAATGATCATTTAAAGAAATTTTCTAGTGATAAACTGAATCAAATGTTAGGAAATCAGAAACATTCACATGATAGGACTGGATTGGGTTTTAATAAATATGTTAATTCATCTTCTTCAAATGTTGCAACCACTTCTAAGATCATGTTTGTGAAACCTAAAATGAAAGATGTGGCAATTGAGAATTCCTACTTACCTCAAGAAAGTTCAGAAGATGTGACCAAGAAAAATAAGTTGAAATTCAAAGTTCTGGTAAGGACTAACTTCATCCCTACTTGTTTTCACTGTGGTGTCGAAGGTCATACTCGACCAAACTGTTCTCAAATTAGGGCTAAACAACCATGGTCTCAGAAGAATATCCCTAGAGTAGATGAACCTGGAATTGGGAATCAACTAAAAGTTTTAACTGCTCAAGTAAAACTTATTAGTGAGAAGTTAGATGTTTTGTCAAATTCTGTTGATATAAAAGATATGTCTAATTTGATTGACAAGAATGTGCAAATTCCTCCTCAAAAGGAACAGGTCTGGGTTAAAAAGAAAGATTATCTATGCCTTGTTGCCCATATTGCCTTAAATGTGCTTAGCTCTTGTTTGTGGTTTCTGCATAGTGGTTCTTCAAAACATATGACAGGTGATAAGTCTCTATTCAAAGAGCTTAAAGAAGGCAAAGGAGGTGGAAGCATCATTTATGTAGATGGCAGCAAATCAAAGGTGATCGGTCAAGGAATTGTGGAAACTTTCGGTGCTCCTACTCCACAAGAAGTGCTGTATGTTGAAGGACTCTGGGCAAATTTATTGAGCATCAGTCAATTTTGTGATTATAATCTAGTGGTCCAGTTTTCTAAGAAAGAATGCAGCATATTTGATTCTCAAGGAAAATGGTTGATGGGAGGAGAGCGCACTGTTGACAACTGCTATTGTCTCTCCTCAACTACTCCAATAAAATGCAATAAGGCAACCCTGGACACTAGAGAATTGTGGCATCAACGGTTGGGGCATCTAAATTTTCATGATATGGTCAGAATTTCAAAGACAGAAGCCATGGCTGATTTACCTAAGATTCATCAGGCTGATAAAGGAAAATGTGGCCTATGTCAATTGGGGAAACAAACTAGAACTTCTCACAAAAAGATCTCAAGTATTGTTACCTCTCGAAACTTAGAGCTTCTTCACATGGATCTTATGGGCCCTACACGGACAGCCATTTTGGGAGGCAAGAAATACATTATGCTGATCGTAGATGACTTCTCTCGATACACATGGGTAATTTTATTAAGAGAAAAATCTAAAGCCTTTGAACAAGCTCAGATCTTGTTTCATAAGATACAAAATGAACAAGACTGTCTCATCAAGCGAATCAGGAGCGATCATGGCAGAGAATTCGAGAACTCAAGTTTTGAAAATTATTGTGCTCAGCAAGGTATCAAACAAGAATTCTCATCCCCCATAACTCCTCAACAAAATGGAGTAGTTGAACGGAAAAATCAAGTCATACAAGAAATGGCTAGAGTTATGATACATGCTAAGGATTTGGCACAACATTTTTGGGGAGAAGCTGTAACATCCCCAGCCCGTTAAGGTTGAGTTTGCCACTTTTCTTCTTTTACAACGAAATTTTTTGCAAAGATCTATAAGGTCTATCAGAGTACTTGATTTTAAAAGATACGATAAATGTATAAAACATTCTTCAAGAGATTTTATTACAAGCGAAATTAGAAAACATTAAACTTTAGTTGCGGAATATCATATTATTACAATAAGTGATATGAAAAGACTTTGAAAATTAATAATTATTCCCGTCCCCATTCCGGCCTCCTATTCCAGCGTCCTTTCTACTTGAAAACAATAAATAAAACTGAAAGAGCCCAAAGGGGCCCAACAAGTAAAATTCGCAACCATAAATAGTTTTACTCATTGTTCTCAGTTTTGAAAATCATTTTCACAAATAAATATACATCCAACCATAATAATACACGTATGTATGGTTGCATCTCCCGTAGCATATACATACTATTACATCTAGTAATAAATTATCGTCATAAATCATCATCATAATGCATCATTATAAATCATCATTGCAAATCATCATAGTATATCATCGTTATAAATCATCATTATAAATCATCATAGTATATCATTTTTGAAATCATATCATCATTTTCTCATATTAAGGCCCATGTACACTGTTACCCTTGTGTACGAGGGTTGCGGGTCCTTGTAACCATGACATTGAACTGTGGCCTCAGCCGTGCCCGATCGTCAATTAACTCTTTTCTTGGTGCACTCAACGGTCATGTTGATGGAATACCACCTTCTGGCATAGCCTCCTTCAGTGGTTTCGCCTCCATCCGAGTATCGGTACCAAACTCCTCTCATCCTTACTTATCTTGGGGCCAAAAATACTCTCCTCCATGCATGTGCCCTCATTTCATAAACATTTAACTCATATCTTGTACTTTTATTTGTACTTCTTTTGATGCATCTTAGGGCAACATGTAAGAGAGTTTATCATCATTCTTCTTTCTTATAATCATCATTTCTCAACTTTCTTTTCTCAAAATAGAAACTTTACCAAATATAAACTTGTTGTACTTAGAAAGCATTTAAAGAATTAGAAACTTTCTAAATAATTCTTGTAGAAATCTTTCATGCATGCAACATATCTCCATGACAGGTAAATAAAATAATCATTTACAATTTGATACAAAAATGTATAAATAGCATGACATGAAGTAATTTTAGAAGGGGTAGTGAATTTACTTACCTCTAGACTGAAGCTAAAAGTGGTTTGAAGGAATCTAGTTGTTCCAATCTGACTAACACCACTAGTATATCTTTTGAAACTAATTTCTAAAGTCCGCTACTCTTGTGTTCTTTCTTTCTTGTAGCGCTTTGTCTCGCACTTTCTCTCTATGTTCTGAGTAAACACTCTTAGAAAGAAGAAAGACCGAGTAAAAAGCGGAAGAAGGAAGAATATGTGCAAGAGATGGGAGAGGAGTAGTGAAATTGTGAAGGGAAAGAGCTCTATTTATAGGAGAAAACCAAATACTATTCTACCTTCAATTTACAATTATACCCTCATTTTACTACTCCACCTACCCACTTAGTATACCTACAATTGACTATTCTACATTCTTATTTACAATTCTACCCTCCTTATACCTACCATTAACTATTTTACCTTCTTATTTAAAATTCTACCCTCCTTATACCTACCATTGACTATTTTACCTTCTTATTTAAAATTCTATCCTCCTTATACCTACCATTGACTATTCTACCTTTACTATTCTACATACCCATACAATTCTTCCTACCATTTACTATCATATTATTTCACCAATTACCATTCTCTAATTACCATTCTCTGTAACACCATAAATTTCCCAAGAATTAAAATCCTTGGCTACAATGGATATTAAAATAACATCATTATCGAAATAATCTATTTAAATAACTTTGAAAATTCTGGGGCGCTACAAAAGCAATCCATACGGCATGTCATATTGTTAATCGAGTTTTTCTCAGACCAACAACTACTAAGACACCATATGAGCTATGGCGAGGCAAGAAACCCACTGTCAAATAGTTTCGGGTGTTCGGAAGTACATGTTACATTCTTCGTGATAGGGAGAACTTGGGGAAGTTTAATGCAAAGAGTGACGAAGGAATTTTTCTTGGATATTCCAATACAAGTCGAGCCAGTCTTGTGTATAACAAAATGACCAAGTCAGTAATGGAATCAGTAAATGTTGTCATTGATGATGAAACTACCAAGGAGCATTTTGCAGAAGAAGAACCTCAGGTTGAGGGGGAGCAAGTTGATATGTCTGATAAAACTCATGAACCTCCTAGTCCGAATGTTTCAGCAGTCCGTACATCAATACCTTCAGATACAGAAGGCATGACTCCTTCACCAGTTCCACACTTGGTCTCTCATGCACCATTCTCCAGAGTCAAACTTAATCATCCTAGAGAAAATTTGCTGGGCAATGTTAATGAAGGGTTACGACTGCGAAACAAGGTGGTCAATCAAGTCACTTATTCTTGTTAGCTCTCTCAGTTTGAGCCAAAGAAGGTTAATGAGGCATTAGAAGATGAGAGTTGGGTTGCGGCTATGCATGATGAACTCAATCAGTTTGTTAGGAATGATGTTTGGAATTTGGTTCCAAAACCAAAAGATCAGAATATCATTGGCACTAAATGGATCTTCAAGAATAAATCTAACGAGCATGGTACAGTGGTAAGAAACAAAGCTCGATTGGTTGCTCAAGGATACACTCAAGTTGAAGGAGTGGATTTTGATGAGACGTTCGCACTGGTAGCCAGATTGCAATCTATCAGAATTTTGTTGAGCATCTCATGTCATCTCCAGATCAAATTGTATCAGATGGACGTCAAGAGTGCTTTTCTGGCATTCTTCAAGAAGAAGTATATGTAGCTCAGCCAAAAGGGTTTCAGGATCCAACTTATCCAGATCATGTTTACAAGCTGAAAAAGGCGCTTTATGGATTGAAACAAGCTCCGAGAGCTTGGTATGAACGTTTGACAACATACCTTCTTGCACATGGGTTCATCCAAGGACAGGCTGACCGTACATTGTTCATCTGTAGGAAAGGCAATCAACTCCTCATTGACCAAATTTATGTAGATGACATTATCTTTGGCTCTACGGTCAACTCACAGGCTCATCAGTTTTCTACATAAATGAAGCAAGAGTTCGAAATGAGTATGATTGGTGAATTGACCTATTTTCTAGGTTTTCAAGTTCAACAATCCAACAAAGGTATCTTTGTATCTCAACCAAAGTATGCCAAAGATCTTGTGAAGAGATTTGGGTTGGATGGAAAAAACCATGCTCGCACACCCATGAGTACGAGTATTAAGCTGAGTGCAGATGTGGCTGGGAAATCCGTTGACCAAACCTTATACAGAAGCATGATAGGTTGTCTCCTTTATCTTACAGCTAGTCGACCAGATATATCTTTCAGTGTGGGTGTATGTGCTCGATTCCAAGCTAATCCAAAGGAATCTCATCTGACAGCAGTTAAACGGATCCTCAGGTATGTCAATGGCACAATCAATTTTGGAATTTATTTCTCTACTAATACAAATCTTGAACTTCCAGGATACTCTGATGCTGACTGGGCTGGTAATGCTGATGATCGAAAGAGTACATCAGGCGGATGTTTTTATGTGGGAACAAAATTGGTCGCCTGGATGAGTAAGAAACAAAACTCCATCTCTCTCTCTACTGCTGAGGCCGAATATATAGCTGCTAGGAGCTGCTGCACACAGCTCATCTGGATGAAGCAACTTCTTGCGGACTATGGATTTGCCAAGGAAAAATGATTGTCTACTGTGACAATACGAGTGCCATCAACATCTCAAAGAATCCGGTTCAACATTCACGCACGAAACACATTGACATTCGTCATCATTTCATCCGTGACTTGGTCGAGACCCAGGTGGTATCTCTTGAATTTATGCCTACTGAACACCAATTAGCTGACCTGTTTACAAAACTCCTAAATGGATCTAGGTTTGAGTATCTCAGGAATGCTATTGGTGTATGCGATCTCTCATGATTGTGTACATAGAACATGCCTTGAAATTGTTCATATTGATATTTGTCTCTAGCTGTTCTAGGGCATTTTTATTTCTTTTTGATTGTTTTTGTTTGCTTTGTCTTTATTTTCATTGATTCTGTCATTTCTGGGATTGTTTTTATTTGTTGGATTGTCAGTTTCTCATGTCTTGTGCTCAAATGAATATTTTACATATGAGTGGGGTCAATCTATCTGCAATTTACATCTACTGCTCCATCTATTTCTGATATACCTTGTTCTTCTGAAAACTGTTAAAAGAGTAAGAGTCAGTTTTTCTCATGAAAATTGTGCACTTTTTGCACCCATTAGGTTTAGATTTTTGTTATGTGTTTGGGAATTTGGATCAAACATTTTTTGGAAGATAGGTAGTGTCAGTTCTATCCACTTGACCAGCTCGTTAGTTGAACCTAGCTCCTGAAAAATTTCAACATTTTCTTATTAAAAAAAAAAAAAGGGCATAAAATAAGCTCAGATGACTTAGTTTTGCTTCTATATGTCCCTAAAGAAGAATCAGTGATCAAATCATTGCGGAAATAGATGATTACTAAAGGACATGGTAAAAACGAATGATTAATCTCAGGGGGAGTATCGGATGAAGGAATCTAGGTCCTAACATTATAAGGTTTTACTGTGGCTTGAATCAGACTATTTGTCTTTCATTTACCAAATGTCTGCCTAGATTTCCTTTACACTGATGAAATCTTATTTAATGGGAGGTTTCACACACTACACATTCACATGAGATTTCTGATTATTGCCTACTTGACTGCATTCACAGAATAAGGTTGTGTCATGCATATGGTACATTTAAGGTGTAAGTGTAGTTTGTTGATC
>NC_081548.1:9943852-9946119 GCF_901000735.1 Corylus avellana | reverse complement strand
AGCTTTTGGCAAGAATAATTTTTTCCTCCTGTTTTGTTTTGCTTTTCTTTCTGGCAAGAATAATTTTTTTGTGTTGTCTGGTTCTACTTACTTAAGAATTCATGGGTTGTTGGTTGCTTGTTTAAAACTCTAGATTTTTTGTGTGCTTCCTTTGTCCTTCCTAGACAAAAAGGGGGAGCTATTTTGATGTGTCATTTTCATGTACTACAATTATTTTTGTTCCCGAATGGCCAAAGGGGGAGTTTGTTAGTTTAGGTTTTGGCACATTCGGTTTGCATGTATGGTGTTGAAAATGAGTATTTTAGGAAGTAGATTCTAGAGCATGTTCGGACCGCCAAAAGTTGGGTCTGGACACAAAAACCAGCAAGTTTGTTTTTGAGAGTAGGTCCGGACCGCCAGAAGATAGGTCCGGACCTGATTTCCAGAAACTACATTCTGAGGGGGAGGTCCGGACCGCCAGAAGCAGGGTCCGGACCCCATTTCTAGAAACATTGTTTTGAAGGAGAGGTCCGGACCGCCAGAAGCTGGGTCCGGACCCCATTTCCAGAAAGCCAGTTTTTGAATAGCATGTCCGGACACATGACTTGGGTGTCCGGACCTCATGTGGTTACGATCATGTAACCCTAGCCATGTCTGGACACCTGATTATCCCTGTCTGGACATGGCTGCTTTATTATGTTTTATTTTCTATTTAAGCAAACTAATTTGCCATTTTATATGTACGTATTTTGGATAGCAAAATTAGAGTGCTTAGAGTGAGAGATATTGTTCAAGTTTTATTTGTGAAAAGAAAATACGTGAAACCAATCGGAGTTCCGGTGAAAGGAAATCTTTTAGAAGAATTGTGCCAGATGTTCTGGAAAGGGCTACTGAGGTAGAAGTCAAGTGGGTCACTTGTCGTGTGCAAGGAAGAGTCAAAGGTTTTGTAATTCTTCTTGTATTCCTTATTCTTCTTATAGTAGATTGATTTCCTGAGTTTGGCTGCCCCAAAGAGGTTTTACATTTAGAGAGTTTTCTAAATGGTTTCCTCTTCGTAACCAAATATCTGTGTTGTTGATTGCTTATTTCATATCTATATTTGGTTGATCTTTTAACTGCTAGGTTAGATCTTTTTCTGAATAATCTTTGTGAAACACCTAGACATTTGGATAGGTGTTGTTTGGAGTCGTTTTAGAATTTTCATTCCCCCTTTGAAGACTCAAAGGGAAACATTATAATTGATTCGGGCACCACATTAACGCTATTTCCAGAAGATTTCTACTCCAGGTTTGAAGCGGCGGTGGCAGAAGAGATTGATCTGGTGCGCGTTGAGGATCCCTATGAAATGCTAAGTCTTTGCTACAAGTCGGCGTCGGATGATATAGGGGTTCCGAATATCACGGCGCATTTCAGGGGCGCAGACGTGAAGCTGAATCCGGTGAACGCCTTCCTGAGAGTAAGCAAGGAACTTGTGTGCTTTGCTTTCGTTGCTAGTGAAAGAATCTACATCTTTGGTAACGTGGCGCAGTTGAACTAGTTGGTGGGTTATGACTCCGAGGCCAATACTATGTCATTTAAGCCAACGAATTGCACAAACCTCTAACTGTTTAATTTGTATATATGTTTTACGAGTTTCTATATACATGTTTTTAATAAATAATTAGTCTCAGCATGTGTGTGAAGGGGACACTTTATACGGGTCCGAAATTTGTAAGATAGGTGGTTCTGTATTTGTACTTTAAAATTATTAATGGTTACATTTAATTAAATACATGACTATATATATTATATTGTTGCTAGCTAATTTACTTCATCATCACTAAATATAAGGAAAATTGTTCTCTTACTTGTAAACATAATTAATAACCGAAAATTGATAGATATTAATTTTTACTGCGTTGGGGAGAGCTTTTCGTAATTATATATGAAAAATAGATGGTTAATGTGAGATATATATGTGCAAATTAAACTTTCATTAATGGTCCACCGTTCAAAAATGTTTTGACGCTCATCATTTATAATAATAAAAATTATTAACAAATATAAAAATATATATATATAAAAAAAATATATAGATCACTACAAAAAACAGGTCATTTTCTGACGTGGCAAACAATGTCTATTTTTTGCCACGTCAGTAAATGCTGACGTGCTAAAACTGGCACGTCAACAAATATTTTACTGACATGTCAAAAGTAACACGTCAGGATTTATTGACGTGTCAACTTTTGACATGTCAGTAAAATTTAATCAAATTTAATTTTTAAACAATTTATTTAAATAAAATT
>NC_081548.1:9934255-9943752 GCF_901000735.1 Corylus avellana | reverse complement strand
TGGAAGTCCCAAATACCTATCATAACTTTGGGTGGCTTGGAGACCCGATTGCTGGGTGATCTCCAACCGTTTCTCCAGGCTAGTATTGCGGCTGGAAAATGTGGCAGTCTTCTCCTTATTAAGCATCTGTCCCGAGGCAGCTTCATATTTTCCAAGAAGCTTTGTTAGTCTCCTCCATTCAACAGAATTCGCTTTGCAGAAAATCAGGCTGTCGTCTGCAAAGAAAAGGTGGCTCAGCCTAGGGCCTTTTTTGGAGGTGGGCACCCCGGTTAGAACCCCCTTCCTTTCCGCTTGGGTCAAAAGAGAGCTAAGAACTTCCACACACAACAGGAACAAGTATGGGGATAGCGGGTCAACCTGTCGTAGCCCCCGTGAAGGTTTGATACTTCCCACTAGCTGTCCATTCACCAATATAGCATAAGAGACTGAAGTCACACATTCCATAATTAGATTGACCCATTTCTCCGGAAAATCCATTTTTCGCATGACAGCCTTTAGGAACACCCACTCCACTCTATCGTAGGCCTTACTCATATCTAACTTTATCCCCATGTAGCCCACTTTACTCCACATTCTAGTGTGCATGGAGTGAAGCGTTTCATATGCCGCCACAATATTGTCAGAAATCAGTCTGCCTGGGATAAAGGCACTCTGATTTTCTGATATAAGATGTGGAAGAACCCTCTTAAGTCGATTTGCCAATACCTTGGAAATAATTTTATAGATCACATTGCAGAGGCTAATGGGCCTGAAATCAAAGACACAACTAGGATATGTTTTTTTGGGTATTAGTGCAATATGTGTAACATTTATATTCGCCTCCATCTTAGAACCATTGAGAAAATGTAGAACTGCAGTACATATATACCTCCATGCCAACCGTAGCCCAATTTTGTTGGTAAAATCCTGCCGTAAATCCATCTGGCCCCGGGGCTTTGATAGGTCCCATTTGCATAGAGCTCTATGCACCTCCTCCTCAGAAACACGACAATGGAAGGTCGATCTTTTGTCGGAAATTTTCTTTGAGGAAGAAGCGCAGGTGGTTAAAAGTATCCCACTCAGCTTAGTTCAAACAAAAGATAGACTTATTTGGCGATGTACAAAAAATGGCGTTTTTTCCGTCCGAAGTGCTTATCACCTTGAGATGGAATCTATGGCAAATAGGCGAAGTGGGTGTTCAAAAAATGTGAAGAGTTTTGCATGGAATGAATGCTGGAAATTGTCGGTTCCAAATGTGGTCAAGATGTTTTTATGGAGAGCCCTTAATAATTTGCTCCCTACAAAGGCTAATCTATATAAAAAAGGAGTTGTAAAAAGTCCCATGTGCCCTATTTGTGAAGCTGAAAATGAGACGGTGGAGCATATATTGTGGAGCTGCCTGTCAACAACAGATGTATGGGGTAGTGGTCCGGTAAAAATTCAAAAAGTTGGAGGATTGAATGAAAGCTTCTCCGATATTTTTGGGCTTTTGTTGGAGCGCTTGGATAGGTCGGAAATGGAGTTTTTCGCTGTTACTACTAGACGTATTTGGCTGCGTAGGAACGCTGTGGTACACGGAAGTCCTTTCCTTGATCCAAACCAGCTCCTGCGAGAGGCACAATATGCTTTGGACGAGTACCATCGGGTGAATGACGGTAATTTAGCGCAAAGAAATCCTGATCTGGAACGGCCCATTCCCAAGTGGCAACCTCCACCAGCAAACATGGTGAAGATTAATTGGGATGCGGCGGTGAACACGAAGGAGAAGAGAGTTGGGTTGGGTATCATTGCAAGGGACTCGATGGGGAAATTTTTGGCAGCTCGTAGCGTAACTCATGAAGTCATAACTGATCCTATTACAGCAGAATCCATGGCTGCATTGCATGCTGTCCTGTTTAGCAAAGAAATGGGCTTTGATAACATACTCTTTGAAGGTGATGCCATGCAAGTTATCCACGCAATTGACTTACAAGGGCCATGTTTGAGCAGTTATGGACAGTTCATAGAAGGCATAAATTTAGAGCTTTGTGGTGTAGAGAATGCCCGTTTTTTACATGTCTTGAGGGATGCCAATAATGCGGCACATGTGCTTGCAAAATTGGTTACCGCCCATGTCACTTTCTCTACTTGGTTGGGGGATGCCCCTCCAAGTATAGGTGATATTGTAAGAAGGGAACAATCTCTTCTTCTTGTGTGATCCTCTTCGGATCTTTTTGAATCAATGAATATCTATATATTCCCTCAAAAAAAAAAAAAAAGATGAAACTATGAGTTTAGTAACCGTTTTAAGAGTGCAATTAATGTAACTTTCCAATTTTCTCTTTCCTTTCCTTTAAAGTCTTAATATCTTGAAATTTAATTCTTTGAATTCATGTTTACAGGAATCAGGGCCTTAATTAAAGAGTAGTTACTAACTTTTTTGTCATAAATAATTTTTTACCATAATTGAGGCCTTAATTAAAGACAATTGACTAACTTTTTATCATAATTAAGGCTCTAATTTTTTTTTATTTTTTTTTTAAAAAGGAAACATAATTATGCTATAGTTATTTGGGGCATGAGGCTGCCTAATTTGTCTAAGGATTGAGCAGACACTACTTTCCACTCTAATGTTAAGACAATATTACTAAATAGATACTCTCAATTTCAAATGAAATGCAGATGATTATATTTCTGACCCTTTCATTTCAATTAAATATTTCACGTATTGAACCCAACCTTTTAAAAGAGAGTTTGAGCTTACACGTAAGGAAAAATGTTAAAATATTAATTAAATGATTAAATTTACTCTTACCAGCTTAAGCTTATGAGAAAAGTGGGATCGTGAATTTAATTGTTTAATTTATATATATGTTGTAAATAACAGGAGGCAAGTTTTCCTACTGCTTGGTGCCGACAACTTCCCAAGCCAAAAACTCAAGCAAATTGAGTTTTGGTAGTGATGCGGAGGTTTCTGGGTCTAGAGCCGTTTCTACTGGCTTGGGCCCAAAAAGGCCGGATATGCATTTCTACTTTCTAACACTGGAGGCAATAAGCGTCGGCAATAAAACATTGGAGTTTGACGATTCTTCCCCCTTCGGAGACTCAGAGGGAAACATTATAATTGATTCGGGCACCACATTAACACTATTTCCAAAAGATTTCTACTCCAGGTTTGAAGCGGCGGTGGCAGAAGAGATTGATCTGGAACGCGTTGACGATCCCGATGAAATGCTAAATCTTTGCTACAAGTCGGCGTCGGATGATATAGGGGTTCCGAATATCACGGCGCATTTCAGGGGCGCAGATGTGAAGCTGAATCCGATGAACGCCTTCCTGAGAGTAAGCGAGGAACTTGTGTGCTTTGCTTTCGTTGCTAGTGAAAGAATCTACATCTTTGGTAACGTGGCGTAGTTGGACTACTTGGTGGGTTATGACACCGAGGCCAATATTGTGTCGTTTAAGCCAACGGATTGCACAAACCTCTAACTGTTTAATTTGTATATATGTTTTACGAGTTTGCTATATACATGTTTTTAATAAATAATTAGTCTCACCATGTGTGTGAAGGGGACACTTTATACGGGTCCGAAATTTGTAAGATAGGTGGTTCTGTATTTGTACTTTAAAATTATTAATGATTACATTTAATTAAATACATGACTATATATATTATATTGTTGCTAGCTAATTTACTTCATCATCACTAAATATAAGGAAAATTGTTCTCTTACTTGTAAACATAATTAATAACCGAAAATTGATAGATATTAATTTTTACTGCGTTGGGTAGAGCTTTTCGTAATTATATATGAAAAATAGATGGTTAATGTGAGATATATATGTGCAAATTAAACTTTCATTAATGGTCCACCGTCCAAAAATGTTTTGACGCTCATCATTTATAATAATAAAAATTATTAACAAATATAAAATATATATATATATATATATATATATATAAAAAGAGATGGTCAAGGTCGAGCCATCCTGTCTAGTCGGATTATGGGTGATTTGACCACACTCTGAGCATATATGGTGGTGTTTGAGCCACCCCATAACTAATATTGGTTCATGGGAATATATAACTCGGCCACACCTTTTTAAGTTTTATTTTTAACAATTTCTCAAAATATATTTCCATTAATGAAATATATATCTGAAGAATGTAAGAAAATTCATTAAGAGCTGAAAACAATGTCAATTTTGAATCCCCTTCTCTCTTCTCTTGTGTGAACATATTAAAAAAAAAAAAAAAAAGGAATCGTACAATTTGGGTAGGCGACGGACCACGCGCGGCTGCCTCTAACTTTTGCATCACTATATATTTGCTTACATGCATGGATAATGGATATATTTCCTTCGCTTTCTCACCACGTATAGTTTCTCCAAAAATTTGCCATATATATATGGCATCTCATCATCATCACTCTCTTCTCTCTTCTGCTGCGATTGTAACAACCTTCTCCATTTTTCTTCTTTCCAGCTTCTCTCTCTCACAGACACCGATCGAGGCTCTCAATGGGGGCTTTAGCGTGGATCTCATCCACCGCGATTCCCTACACTCTCCCTTCTACAACCCTTGAGAAACTCCTTCGCAGCGCATATAGCAAACGCTTTGCGCCGTTCCATTAGCCATGCTAGTCATTTTAATCCAACTTCTTCTTCACCCTCTCGCAATGAACCTCGATCAAAAGTAGTCGCAAATAGAAGGCGAATACCTCATGAAATACTCCGTCGGCACGCCGCCGTTACCGGTCACCGGCAGTGATCTAATTTGGGTGCAGTGCAAGCCTTGTAGCGACTATTACAACCAAACAAACCCGCTTTTTGATCCTGCTGATCAGTCAAGTTTGAATATGCAGCGGCAGAAGAGATTGATTTAGCCTTTATAGTCCTTGATTGCGATTTTAATAAGCGATTTTAAAAATTGTATTTTTGAAATCGCTATTTTATAAAATTGCAAAGGTATTTGGTAAAACATGTTAAAAAATGATTTTTTATCAAATATTTGTTATGCGAAATCATGATTTTGGTTTAAATTCACACGTTTTCAAATAAGCACCCATTATTTTGCATATAGAAATCAAAAATTTTCTTTCCTATTTGAGAAATAAGGGTAGGCCGAAGAGACTAATTGTGGCTATAGGGTTATCCTAACTGTGCATGACCATAATAGCATTTACCCGCTGGGTGCTGCTTGTGGAGCCTAAACGGTGGAACCACATACGCTCCTTCAAATTCGACTGAGCCATAGTCTAACTCAAGCCCACCAAGGCATTAATGAGAATCCGTTAATATTAATCAGGCATATGTGGGAATTCTCCATTGCAGAGATTCGAATCTACGCACTAGTACATGTCCTGCCTACTTAAGAATTTTCTTAGATTAATATCATTAGATTTGATCACCATTAAAATCTGATTACAATCAAATCTCTGAAATTAATACGATCAAAGCTCTCCTATACGTGAGCACCAATAAAATCTTATTGCAATCAAATCTCTGAAATTAATACAATCAAAATTTGATTACTGTTAAAGTGTTTCAAAGCATTAATTACCAAATAAACATATAGATCCAACCCAAGTAAATTGGGTTAATCTTACAATTTAAGGTGGCATGTAACAGCATGTTAGGATTTAGTAGTCATTGGATCAACTACATACATATATATTAAACTGTCAGGTTGATATATTTTGAGGCATAAGAAGAAAAGATTAATTAAGAGATGCCTTTTCCTTATTTTTTAGATATTAATTAAATAAAATTTAATATTAATTTTTTAGTTTATCTCTCTCTTTTTAATTTTTAATTTTTTTATTATAAACGACATGTGTCACAATAGCTAATTTTTTTTTTTTGAGGAAAAGGTCATGAATTCTCATATGATCAATGCTGATGTTACTTCTTAGTTCTTAATGAATTCTGTTAACTTTTCTAAAGTCTATGATTTTTTTTTCCACATAAGTTAATGATAAACTCCACAGATCTAATGGTTAATTTATTAAATTTGTAAAAGAATATGAGAAAAATATAAACAAATTATTGACACTAATCATTTCTCTTTTTGCTTACTCACATAGTCACAAGAAATATTTAGCCACTTTTAAACCCCAAATTAGAGGGATTAATTTTTCATTTTTCTCTTAAAACGAAAATCAAATTAGGTCAAAATCCAAGTTGGCAAGTTGAGCATAAAATGACCGTACTCATATCTTTACACTATACAGCGTCCTTATGCCAAATCTGCGACCTGAAAGCACACAACTGACACAAGCATTTCTACGTTCAGGTAATGAGAATTGCAAAGTTGGACAGGTTAGGTGAATGCACACAGGCATTTCTACATTCATCTCTCTCAAAAGCTATATCTTTTGCTACAAACTCTCACCAACTGTGCAAAGTCCACTCACTGATAATTACTTTGGGACTAGACCAGTCCCAAAGTAAAGGAAAGAAAAGAGAAAATTGAAAAGTTACATTATTAATTTCACTCCTAAAGCAGTTACTAAATTTATACTTTCATCGAACTTAATACCAATATATTGGCTAAGTTTGTTTCTTGTAAAATATGACATCTGTTGAAATTAAATGTCTCCTAACAAAAATGGGTTTTGTATTAAGCCCGCCCTACATGCAAGATCACACTTTTACAAAAATCATCAGATTTTATAATTGGAGAATCTAAGAAAATCCATTCAAGAATGGAAAACAATGTCAATTTTGGCAAAAACAATTTCGGTAGGTCAAGAGTACCGTTACCTTTAAATTACACCTACTATAGTTTCTCCAAAAACGGCCATGGCATCTCATCACTCTCTTCTTGCTTCTGCTGCGATCGTAACTACCTTCTCCATTTGTCTTCTTTACAGCTTATCTATCACTGCGGAGGCTGTTAATGGCGGCTTCAGCGTGGATCTCATCCACCGCAATTCCCCACTCTCTCCCTTCTACGACCCTTCAGAGACTCCTTTGCAGTGCGTAGCAAACGCTTTGCGGTGTTCCATTACCCGCGTCAATCATTTCCAGCCAACTTCTTCTTCACTCTCTCCCAATGAATTAATTCGATCAGAAATAGTTGCAGTCAGAGGCGAATACCTCATGAAATACTCTGTCGGCACGCCGCCGGTCCCCGTCCTTGGCGTCGCTGACACCGGCAGTGATCTCATTTGGTTGCAGTGCGAGCCTTGCACCAACTATTACAACCAAACAGACCCGCTTTTTGACCTTGCCGAGTCGAAAACATACAAAAACGTTTCTTGCAGTGCAAGCGAATGCCAGTCCTTGTGAGGAACCTCATGCGACTCATTATCATCATCATCTTCTTGCAAATATTCAGTGTCTTATGGCGATAATTCATACAGCCAGGGAGATCTTGCTTTTGACACTCTCACGCTGGAATCGACTGCAAGCGTCCCTGTGTCTCTTCGTAATATCGTCGTAGGCTGTGGACACAACAATGCCGGAACCTTCAATAACAAAGGCTCCAGCATCGTCGGCTTTGGGCGCGGCGAAGTTTCCCCCCGTTTCCCAACTGGGTTCTTCCATTGGTAAGCTAATAGTGTTAAAATGTTAATTAAATAATTATATGTTTTTTTTTATCAAATTAAGTTTACGAAAAAAAATAGTGATTTAAGTATAATATTTATTTAGTGTAAAATGAGATTAATATTATAAATTTCATCATTCAACCAAGGCTGGCTTAATAAGTTTTGAGGCCTTAAGGTGACAAACTTAAGTAGGGTATTTTTTTTTTTTATTTAAGTAGGGCATTTTTTTATTTAAATAATTTTAATTTTAAATCATTTCTTTTTTACTTTTGCCCTTAATTTTTTTTTTTTTTTGCCAAATAACTTGCAAAATTCATTTTTGTTAGGAGACATTCAATTTTAAGAGATGTCATATTTTGTGTTGAGCTACGTACATATAATTCTCTCTCTTTCTTTCTTTTTTTTTTTTTTTTTTTTTTTATATGTAGAATCTAATTTGCAAAAAAGAAAGTTACTTTATTCTAAAAATTATTTAATGAACGAACTTAGCCTATATATTGGTTTTAAGTGAAGATGAAACTATAAGTTTAGTAACCGCTTTAAGAGTGTAATTAATGTAACTTTCCAATTTTCTCTTTCATTTTCTTTAAAGTCTTAATATCTTGAAATTTAATTATTTATATTTATGTTTACCGTAATTGGTGCCTTAATTAAAGAGCAATTACTAACTTTTTTATCATAAATAATTTTTTACCATAATTGAGGCCTTAATTAAGGACAATTGACTAACTTTTTATCATAATTGAGGCTCTAATTATTATTATTTTTTTAATAAAACGAAACTTAATTATGCTATAGTTATTTGGGACCTGAGGCAATTGTCTAGTTTGCCTAAGCATTGAGCTGGCACTACCTTCAACTTTAATATTAAGACAATATTACTAAATAGATTCCCTCAATTTCAAATGAAATAGAGATGATCCTATTCCTAACTCTTTCATACGTAAGGGAGTGTGTTAAAATGTTGATTAAATAATTAAATTTACTCCTACCTGCTTAAACTTACAAGAAAAGTGGGATCATGAAGTTAATGGTCTAATTTATATGTTGTTGTAAATAACAGGTGGCAAGTTTTCCCACTGCTTGGTGCCGACAACTTCCCTTGGCAAAAACTGAAGCAAATTGAGTTTTGGTCGTGATGTGGTGGTTTCTGGGCCTGGAGCCGTTTCTACTGGCTTGGGCCCAAAAGGGCCGGATACGAATTTCTACTTTCTAACACTGGAGGCAATGAGCGTCGGCAATAAAAGATTGGAGTTTGACGATTCTTCCCCCTTCGAAGACTCAGAGGGAAACATTGTAATTGATTCGGGCACCACATTAACGCTATTTTCAGAAGATTTCTACTCCAGGTTTGAAGCGGCAGTGGCAGAAGAGATTGATCTGGAACGCGTTGACGATCCCATTCAAGTGCTAAGTCTTTGCTACAAGTCGGCGTCGGATGATATAGGGGCTCCGAATATCACAGTGCATTTCAGGGACGCCGACGTGAAGCTGAATCCGGTGAACACCTTCTTGAGAGTAAGCGAGGAACTTTTGTGCTTCGCTTTCCTTGCTAGTGAAAGAATCTACATCTTTGGTAACGTGGCACAATTGAACTTCTTGGTGGGTTATGACAGCGAGGCCAATACTGTGTCCTTTAAGCCAACTGATT
Organism: Corylus avellana; assembly: GCF_901000735.1. NCBI lineage: Eukaryota > Viridiplantae > Streptophyta > Magnoliopsida > Fagales > Betulaceae > Corylus > Corylus avellana. The sequence goes on along the minus strand of NC_081548.1, from coordinate 9,934,590 downwards.
GCATAAGCCTCTAACTTCAATTTAATTGGAAGATGCATGGATGTAGTACTACTGTTTTGTATGCTTTAAGTTGCTGTATACATGTTTTTAATAAATAATTAGTCTCATGATCATCATGGTCATTTATTGATATGTGGTGAGGATGCTTTGTACGAGTCCAGGATTTTCTTGACAGGGCTCAAAGACAGGTGGTTCTTTGATTGTACTTTGAAATTATTAATGATTACATTTTTAGTTAAATACATGCCTATCTATATATATATATATATATATATATATATATAACTTCAATGGTCCACCGTCCAAAAATGTTTTTAAGGAAAAACATGTTTTGA
>NC_081548.1:9933762-9933949 GCF_901000735.1 Corylus avellana | reverse complement strand
TCATTTCTCAAAATATATTTCCATTAATTAATGAAATATACATATGAAGAATGTAAGAAAATCCATTAAGAATCGAAAACATCCTCAATTTCAGCTAAAAAAAAGGGGGAAAGTTCATATAACCTCCTCAAACTACCACTCAATTGACAATGTCCTCCCCCAAACTTTCAATTGTGACAATGTTCCC
>NC_081548.1:9854822-9933742 GCF_901000735.1 Corylus avellana | reverse complement strand
AAATCAATTTTATAAGAAAAAAATTAAAAAAAAAAATCGATTTTTTTTTTTTTAAAATTGAAAATTTTTGTTTTTGTTTTTGTTTTTTTTTTTTTTTAATTTTAATTTTTGTTTTATAATTTTATTTAAATAAAAATTTACGTTTAAAAAAATAAAATTTTCGTTTAATAAAATGAAATTTTTTGTTTTTTTAAAACTAAATAAAAAAATAGTTTTTTTTTTTAATAAATAAATAAAATATTTCGTTTAAAAAAATTTTTGTTAAAAAAAATGTTTTTTTTTTTTAAATATTATTTTTAAATTAAAATTTTTCGTTTTTTTTCAAAAAAATCATTTTTTTTTTTTGAATTTAGTGTTTCAAAGCATCACCAAATAAACATATAGATCCAACCCAAGTAAATTGGGTTAATCTTACAATTTAAGGTGGCATGTTAGGATTTAGTAGCCATTGGATTATATATATTAAACTGTCGGCTTTATTTATACTGAGGCATAAGAGGAAAAGATTAATTAAGAGATGCCTTTTCCTTATTTTTTAGATATTAATTAAATAAAATTTAACATTAATTTTTTAGTTTATCTCTCTCTCTCTCTCTTTTAAAAAAGTTTTTATTGTAAACACATTTGTCACAATAGCTAATGTTCTTAATGAATTCTGTTAACTCTTCTAATGACATAATCTATGGTTTTTTTTTTTTTTTTACATAAATCAATGATAAATTCTACAAATCTAATGATTGATCTATTGAATTTGTAAAAGAATATAAAAAAAATATAAACAAATTATTAACACTAATCATTTTTCTTTTTGCTTACTCACATAGTCACAAGAAATATTTAGCCACATTTTAAACCCCAAATTAGAGGGATTAATTTTGCATTTTTCTCTTAAAAAGAAAATCAAATTAGGTCAAAATCCAAGTTGGCAAGTTGAGCATAAAATGACCGTACTCATATATATCTCTACAGCGTCCTTATGCCAAATCTGCGAGCTGAAAGAACACAACTGACACAAGCAATATATATATATACACATATTCATATATATATATATATATATATATATATATAATCATATAGTATATCTATATAAGTTATTGTGTTATTTAATCAATATATTATAATTAAATACTTTATTCTTAGAAAACGTATATCACATGATCTTAGATTTAAAATAGTATTAATATAGATTGTGAGATAATATGCTCATATAATTTAAGTATGAATGTATGATTATTAGATTGTGAGGAATTTAGGACTTAGAGTTTGAGCATTATCATTAGATTAAAATTAAATGATTAATAATTAAGTAACTAATGTATTTTTTATAATTTATACATTATAATCGTAATTTGTAGTAAGTAAAAACTTAACAATTTGAATTTAAATCATATATATGTCATGAATCGTGATCATGTGATCATAAAATATAAGTATATAAAAATTATTATTGACCCATATAATGATACAATCATATAAGTATATAAATATTTATATATAAGATACAATATATATTAATAATGACACTATATACTTGACTCGTGTTAAGCATTAACATTTTAATTACTAACTAAATAATACTATATGTAATATGATAATAGTGATTAGTGTGTGCGAGTAATATGGGTTAAGCTTTTAGTAAAACGAATCCAACCGTTAATATTTAAAATTTAATTATTTTTTCAAAATCCAACTGTTGCAAATTAGAGAACCCAAATCATCTCTCCGTTCTCGGCTCTCCTCCCACAGATCTCCCACATCCTCCTCGCCTCCCATCTCTCTGTTGCCGCTCGCACCACTCCGCCAGTGCCCCCAACAACAACCACCACCACCACCGCAGCAACCACACACCTCGACGCCTGGCTGAAGCTGAACGGCTCGTGCCCGGTTTCGCCGCTGCCAACCCCGCTGTCCACGCCGCTCTCGGAGGTCGTTTCACTCTCGCAGTACGCCGCGGATCGGAGGCGGAAGAGGTGATAAGATTTGTTGGTTTTTCTTTTCTTTTTGGGTTTTTTTTTTTTCTCCGTTTCTTCTTGGGTGGTGGGTGGTTTGGGGTTTTGCTGTTTGATGTGTTTGTTTGGTTGCCCAGAAAAATGTGTAAATATTTTTGGATAGATAGGTATCGGGGTTTCTTTTTTTTTAATGAATTAGGGTTTGTGTTTGATGAAATTAGAGCAAAAAAAGTATCTTCGTCTTATTAAACAGATGGTGTTGGTCTTTCACATAATATTGAATTCTAGGATTGAATCATTTTTGCCAAATGCATGTAGATATACATCCCAAAATTAATCGAGCTTGAGCTCGAGCTCGAGCTCGAACAGAGGTGATAAGATTTGTTGGTTTTTCTTTTCTTTTTTGGGTTTTTTTTTTTTTCTCCGTTTCTTCTTGGGTGGTGGGTGGTTTGGGGTTTTGCCGTTTGATGTGTTTGTTTGGTTGCCCAGAAAAATGTGTAAATATTTTTGGATAGATAGGTATTGGGGTTTCTGTTTTTTACTGAATTATGGTTTGTGTTTGATGAAATTAGAGCAGAAAAGTATCTTCGTCTTATTAAACAGATTGGTGTTGGTCTTTCACATAATATTGAATTCTAGGTATGAATCATTTTTGCCAAATACATATACATCCCAAAATTAATCGAGCTTGAGCTCGAGCTCGACCAAAATAGATGAGCTCGAGCTCGAACAGAGGTGATAAGATTTGTTGGTTTTTCTTTTCTTTTTTGGGTTTTTTTTTTCTCCGTTTCTTCTTGGGTGGTGGGTGGTTTGGGGTTTTGCCGTTTGATGTGTTTGTTTGGTTGCCCAGGAATGGTAGAGGAACTGAAACTTTTAGATTCAGATTTTCTATAGTTTGGTAGCTACAAGTAATTGGTCAGTAATGAAAGTTACGCTATTAGATTGTCCAAGATTTTTCTTCTTTGTTATTGAGATTAGAACAGCAGAAAATGTACAAATTAAGGTTTTCTTTATTTAACTTTTTATATTTTCTTGCACTTTCTTAGCAAGCAAACATTGGGTGTGGTAGAACATATAGATCATCTCACGTATTAATAGGATTTGAATCTTTCTGCGAACCAATGGAAGATATATCAGTTTTAATTTGAGTTACCCTTTTGTTTTGAAGCAGTAGGTAAAGTATATTAACTGTGGAAAAATGCCTTCGCAAAAGATTGAAACTGGTCACCAAGATGTGATCCACGATGTGGCAATGGATTACTATGGTAAGCGTCTTGCCACGGCCTCGTCAGACCATTCCATTAAGATAGTTGGGGTGAGCAATACAACCTCTCAGCCTCTTGCGACATTAACTGGCCACCAAGGACCTGTTTGGCAGGTAGTCTGGGCTCACCCGAAATTTGGGTCTTTGCTCGCTTCATGTTCTTATGACGGGCACGTGGTAATATGGAAGGAGGGTAATCCAAATGAGTGGACCCAAGCTCACGTCTTTGATGACCACAAGTCCTCTGTCAATTCTATTGCTTGGGCTCCTCATGAACTGGGTCTTTGTTTAGCATGTGGTTCCTCTGATGGGAATATCTCAGTTTTCACTGCAAGACCGGATGGTGGTTGGGACACCTCGAGGATTGACCAAGCTCATCCAGTTGGTGTCACTTCTGTTTCATGGGCTCCCTCAACTGCGCCTGGTGCTCTTGTTGGTTCTGGCTTGCTTGATCCTGTTCAGAAGCTCTGCTCAGGTGGTTGTGATAATACTGTGAAGGTGTGGAAGCTCTATAATGGGAGTTGGAAGATGGATTGCTTTCCAGCTCTTCAGATGCATACAGATTGGGTTCGTGATGTTGCTTGGGCACCCAACTTGGGACTTCCAAAATCTACAATTGCAAGTGCCTCACAGGATGGCAAAGTCATCATATGGACTGTGGTCAAGGAGGGGGATCAATGGGAAGGCAAGGTTTTGAATGATTTTAAGACTCCTGTCTGGAGGGTCTCCTGGTCACTGACGGGAAACATATTGGCTGTGGCTGACGGAAACCACAATGTGACATTGTGGAAGGAAGCAGTCGACGGGGAGTGGCAACAGGTTTCCACAGTTGAGCCTTAGCATCCATATTACTTTTGCCCTTGAAGTTCATTAAAGAAGGAGACGGACTCTTGAATTTGATATTATTTTTGCATTTTGACATGCTTGAAACACTTTTGAAGTTATATGAGTTACATAAGTTCTTATGTCATTTTAAACAAATACTGTATTCATTGTTGCTATTGTATATATTTTTTAGAGCACTATCACATGGAAGTTCCATTGGTTAAACAAAGTGAAATTTGATTTGCATATGGCATTCTCTGCTTTATCTTTTACAGTCTTATGCATGCTAAACCTTTTGTATAATTCATCTCCTCAAGAGTTTATAACACATAGCTCTTTGGGATCTTACAACTAATAGTTTACTTAAAGTAAAATAGTGATCTTATTCTTGTTTTGTTTCATTGGCTTTATAATTCCTCTTATGTTTAAGATATAAGAGAACGTGTGGAACTTTGATCTTAATGGTTGTCAGTGGGGAAATGAACTCTTCTTGACTTGGATTCATTGAGAGCAGAAGAACATGAGTTTACTTTTCTATCACGTAGCAAGAGACTAAATGTTCCCCCTTAATTTGTTCAATGATTTTTAATTCCCATAACAACGTTGTTGATTGGTCTCTGGTTCAATGATTCATTCAACCCTCGTGTTTTTAGAGTATGAAACCAAGAAGAATTTTCAGTTCAAAGTTGAGGAAGACGTAGAGGGTTGAATGAAGGCGAAGAATTGACAAGAACAAAATGAGTAAGCCATCTCAGATGTTTCTTTTGAATATAGTGTAGCAAAAATTTTCTTTCCATTTTTTTTTTTTTCGTATTATGTTTTCCAAAGGCGATAATATAGAAACTAAGGTTAGGTATTTTTTTATTATTATTTTTTTTTTGTCTTTCGTATTTTGTCATCAAAACAAATACATTAAACAAACAATCCAAAACACTAAATACTTATAAAAACACAAATAGTATTCACGTATATGTCACATTATAATATTTTTTCAAACAAAAAACAAAAAAATACATTAAAAAACATGCACTAAGCCCTTGTTTGGAGAACTTTTTGAGAAGTGTTTTCGCTAAGGGTGTCAATGCAGGCGGTTTTTAACTGCCCGCTAACCGTTATAACCGCTAACCGTTTAACCGCTTAACCGTATTAACCGCTAACCGCCTAACCGCTATAACCTCCTAGCGGTTAGTGGTTATTGGGTTTACCGTAACCGCTAACCGCCTTTTTATATAATATATTTTTATAATTATAATTTTAAAAATATTTATACATATAACATAATCACTTGATCATTAAATCACAATTTTTTTAGAAAAATAATTAAATCACAATTTGAGTATTAATATATTATCACTATAATTTATATGATTATATCACATGATCAATTGATCATCAAATCATTTGATTATATAATAACAAATTATACATATATAATATGACATAACTCATAAATATACCAATTCATACTAATACAACAATTAAATATCTACAGACTTATTTCTAATGTATATTATAAACTTATAAGTCTATATATGTTATAAGTGTATATAAGTCTACATATGCATATGAATAATATAAATGTATAACATCAATACTTAATCATATTATTCAATAACAATCCAAATACTTTATTTAAGACTTCAAGTGAATCATATTATTAATCAATGATAATATGATTCGTATAATATCAAATAAAATAATTGACATTGGATTAAACAATGACCAATGTATTACTTATAAACACAATTTAAGTATTAATGTATTATCATTATATGTTGTGACAGTTGTCTGAATTCTGAAATTTTTTTTTACATGTTGTGTTGAATTTTTTTTTTTTTTTTTTTTATATATGTTGTTTTTTTTTATTTTTTATTTTATTTTTTTTTTTAAAAAGGTTAACTGGTTATGATTTAATATTTAAGGAAATTTTTTATAGTACAAGTAAATGTAAATTTTGGGTCAAATATTTTTGATTTTTCAATATGGGCTATTGTTATAGCAATTGGGCCCAAGAAGACGCTAAAAATACCAAAAAAAAAAAAAGGGTAAAAAAAAGCCTAAAAAAGCTCAAAAAGCTCTAAAGAAAGCTAAAAGGCCCAAAAAAAAGCCCTATTTTGAAAAAGTGATTAACGGGCGGTTATCTATTTCACTAACCGCTAACCGTTAACCGCTAAGCGGTTAGCGGTTGAGGTTAGTGAAATTTATTAACTGCTACGGCGGTTACGGTTAGCGGTTATTGCCAAAATCCGCTAACCATAACCGCCTTGACACCCATAGTTTTCGCTTTTCAAACACTGAAAAAACTCAGACAATAGATACCAGATGAATACTCATGTGGCAACCGTAACCGTCTTGACACCCCTAGTTTTCGCTTTTCAAACACTGAAAAAAACTCAAACAGTAGATACCAAATGGATACTCATATGTGGCCCTTACCACTTACACACTTTTCAAAATGAATCCCAAAACACTTTCTAAAAAACATCTCACACCTTTATATAGGAATGTTTTGAAAACACCTGCTCATTTTTCAGGTGTGGAGGCTGCCTTGTTACATATAATTTTTTTTTAAGTGGAGGCTGGCCTCCAAGGGTGGAAGCTACTGGATTTGTGTGGCGACCACCATGGGGGCTACTGATCTGCCTGGTGGCTGATTTGCTTAATGAAGCCAGCCTCCAATAGTTTAGGAAATTGACAAGTTTTTCTGAAAGGCATAAAAACTGAGTAGTGTGTTTGAAAAGGAAAAAATTGAGAAGCGTGTTCAAAAAATAGAAGAAACAAAACTTTTTTGTGGAACCCACAAACAACACTTTAAATGCACCCCTCGCTGAAAACACTTTTTAGTTCTGCGTTTTCAAGAACTCTTTTCAAAAACTCTATGAAACAGGCTCTAAATAGTTCCTTGTTATATGGGTTGGTAAATCTGAGAATTAAAGCATTTTTTTAGGCTTAGACTATCAGTAAACATTATAGACAAGAGATTCAAGGTTGAACACGCCTGATGGTGTTTTCCACCTTTGAAACATGAGGTTTTATGTTTGAAACTTCTAGGGAACCTACATTCTTAATCGAGTACCCTCAAAATCAATACCTTCCACACCATACGAGTTATGGATCAGTGAAAAGCCAAATTTGAATAATTTACGACCATGTGGTTCGACGAGTTGTGTTCATGATACTTCCCATAAGTATGGGAAGTTAGGCCCTAGAGGAAAGAAATGTGTCTTTATACGATACTCGGAACATTATAAGGGCTAAGTCATAAGTGCATCCCCCCCAATAGGATATTGGTAAGTTTGCTTCCGCCATCATTGACCTAACCATTTCTAGCAGAGTTCAATTTCTTCTTTCCGTCACACCATTTTGTTGTGATGTACGAGGCATCGTTAGCTACCTTTTAATTTCTTTTCCTTCACATAGCACTTTAAATTGCTTAGATAGATACTCGCGTCCATGGTCAGTTCTAAGAGCTTTGATGCTCTTGTCTAATTGGTTCTCAACCAAAATCATATAACGCCTAAAGCAATTCAAAACTTCAGACTTGTGGGAGATTAAATAGACATGACCATATTGCTTATAATCATCAATAAATGTAATGAAGTAAGAACCACCATGCCTTGCCCTCATATTCATTGAGCCACAAATGTCTGAGTGAATTAGTTGTAATGGGAAAGATGCCCTAGTGGCTTTTCCAAATGGCTTTCTTTTTGACTTTTCAATAAGACAATGTTCACATGTGGGCAATGACGTTTTAGCGAGTGGGTCTATAAGACCTTCTCTAGCCAATCTTTTCATTTTATCTTACCCTATATAGCCCAATCTAGCATGCCATAATATAGAATCATTATAAACATTATCACTAGAGGTCAACAAAGCAATTGTATTATCATAATATAAATTATTGATGTCCAAACCATAAAACCATGTGTATCTAAAAATATATTTACACCCATATTCTTAAAAGCAATCTCAAACCCTAATCTAAGCAATTGATTAACTGATAGCAGGTTTCGCTGAACTTCAGGAGCATACAAGACATTATGGAGTAACAAAGTGCACCCTTGTCGCAAATCTAGTTTGTAAGTATCAATGCCTATTACATCCACACTAGGATCCGTTCCCCATGATCTTTGGCTCCTCCACGTACCCTGTACGTTCTCTCGCTATATGTTTGGTTGTTGCTGACTCTACAATATCCACTTAGTACACTTGATAAACTTTGACTCACTTGCAATGTACCTATGCATTTACAACTTTGACTCATTTGCAATGTACATATGCATTTACATGGTAAATACATAGTTAGACTTTATTCTATGCTTTACACAACTCAAACTTCACAAAGACACTTAGGTTGTGTTTGGCAAAGGAGTAGGTTAGACCGGACCCAAAATTCCAAAAAATTATTCTCAAAATCAATCTCAATATTTTTACTTTTATATCACATCAATCATTTTTTATTACTATTTAAATAAAAAAGTCACTACAAAAACAAAAATTTTCACTTTTTTATACAAAATATTTTTACTTTTTTCTTTCACATTAATCAAATCTGCTATAGTTCCGGTGCACTTCCTCAAGTCCGCTTCTTTGCCAAACATAGCCTTAAACAACCCTAATATCTCATTCCACAAGGTAACCTATAGCGTTTTAGGGTTTTCTTTTTACTCCACTTATAGCACTAACCCAAAGATAATCTCTAGGATTAGACACTCAAAACACAAACTCAATTTTTAGACAAAAACTAAGGTCTTGAGTCTTACCTTAATCTTTGGTGAAATTCGAAATTTTAAGCTACAAAAATTCAACATGATGCTCTGGGATGGTTTACAAGTCTTTTAAGTACAAAACCCCCAAACTATGAATCGCTTTTAATTATATGCTTTGGTGAATATATATTTTTAAGGTTACTTTCATTTATATATATATCACAGCTTCTGGAATCGATTACTCAAACTTTATCCGATTACATAAAACAGTTGTACATAAAATTTTCTGAAAAAAAAAAAAATCATTTTGTTTTAATTAAAATTTCTCAAATTTGAATCTGACTTGTATTTCTAAGTAGAAAATTTATATCAAATGAGAAAATATCTTAAATACCAACCAAACTCAACACCTATTGGTCATCATTCTTTTCACATATATACAAATACAATACATCTAAAAATTCTACGTAATTATAATTTTCAAGAAACAGTTATACTTCATATTGGTAATTAATGCAAAGTTAAAACCTTTTCAATATTATGGTTATGAAAATCTAAATTAGGACTTGTCACTCTATCCCAATGTTAAAAATTATATTTTTATTTTATTTTATTTAACTTTATTGTCAGATTAAAAAAAATAAAAATAAAAAGCTAATGAAAGGAGTTATTCTCACATACAAAACTAGAAGTTTCATAAGAACATCTCTTAGGGCCTCTTTGGGAGTGCGATTTCAGTAAGTGCGATTTTAAAAATTGTGTTTTTAAAAATTACATTTTTGAAATCGCTACTTTTTAAAATGATATAAGCATTTGGTAAAACATGTTAAGAAATACTTTTTTTTATCAATTGAGTGTTTGGATAACATTAGCATATAATAGCAGTTTCATGACCAAATAGGTAAATATTGAGCCAAATATTGTTTTAAGCGAAATGATAATTTTTATTTAAATTTGCACATTTTCAAATAAGCACCTTTTAGTCAGCTTATAAAAATCGTGAATTTTTTTACGATTTTAAAATTTGCAATTTTAAAATAACAATCTCAAATACTTCAAAATTGTGATTTGGTTTAAAAACGCAAATTATTTTTTAAAAAACAAACTTTCAAACAGATCCTTAATTACGGTGGAGAAATAATTTTTTTCTTTTTACTTTTTTTTTTAAAAATATTTGTTCACTATAACTAACCGTCAGGTTTATCATAATTTCTATGTCGCCCTTCGAAGTTGTCGAAAAGCACGAATATTGATGCGAGAGAGTAGAAGGGCGTCGTGATTTCCCAAAGCATTGGGGGAGAGAAGGTGGGCAAACTTGACAAAATCAAATAGAAAAAACGTCACCAAAAGCTCCGGAGAAAAATCCAGCCGCTTGCCATCGCTAGGGTTTTTGGGGTTCAGTGGAAGAAGGAAAGCACTCTGCACTCTCCCAAAACAGTAAGTTTTCCCCCAAAATTCTCTCTTCGATCGTCTGTTTTCAGTGCCCTTCTGCACTGGCATTGCTCTTCGTTCGCTGTTCTAGGGTTCGCCAAGGCGTTATTTGTTTTGAGGATAATTGTTCAAATCTTACGGGTGGTTCATTTTTCTTGGGGTTTACCATATTCATATTTTTTTGAACCATTTTGTGCCAGGCTTTGTGGATGTTTATTTTTTACTTTTTTATTTTCAACAGTTTTGCGGAAAAAATGTCCTCTTTTTTCACCTGGATTTGAAGATTTTCTTGGAAAATTTGTTTCCTGGATTTATCATTCACTTAAGGATATGGAAGTATGGTTCGCATTATAAATATTCTGGGCTTGTGTGATAATTTGTGGGTTTTGTATATTTCTCTATGAGGAGGTTTGCCTAGGAAATCAGGGTTTGTATTCGTTTCAATGGAATGAAGCTCCTCAGGAATTTTACCGAAGGAATACATTATTTTTATCTACTGCAAGGCGGTTTAAACTCACGGGAAATGCATGTTTTCTTTGTTCGAAAAATTTGATGCAGCAATGCTCTGCGGTCAAATTAGATTTTGAGGGGGTTTTTTGGTTTACTTTTGATGCTATGGTTATTATATCCCGGTTGGTGTCTTCCTCAAAATTTAAGCAATAGTTTATAATGTACGACAAATACCCATTTGTATAGGAGCTCTGTTTGTTTTGTTGGAATCTAGTACATTGAAAAACCTATGGATTAAAAGGGAGACAATTCAACGGTTCTTTTTTTTTTTTTTTTAATGAATTCTGTGCAAATGAATTGTGAAGATTTAATTATTTTTGTGGGAGTTTAGATTTATTAACTCCTGGATAGAAATGATATTTCTATTCAAGTGATTTCTGATTTGGTTTTAGAGTTAAGCTGGAACAATTATGACTATTTGCATCTAGGTATTTGCATTTAGTTTATGTTTAATATTTTTGGTTTAATAGTTTGAATTTTTTTTGGAATGTAGTGTACTCCAAATGAAAGAATTTATTGCTTTCTCTCAGGTATTTTTATCACTCTTCTTGGAAAGAGGCCTGTTATAAGAGTATGGTGGAAGCAGACGGAGGCGAGGAGGACCTTGAATTTAAGTGGGGTATAAAGAAAGGAGTTGGTGGGAAAAAGAAAGATTTCCAGTTTTATCAATCTTTTACTTATGATGGTGTGGAGTATGAACTTTATGATTGTGTTTATTTGTGGGTTGATGGCGAACCTGAACCTCATATTGGTAAACTTGTAAAAATAATGGAGACTCCTGACAAGAAAAAGAGAGTGAAGGTTCTATGGTTTTTCCGCCCTTGCGAGGTGCTAAAGTATCCTGGGGTGGTTGTAGACACAGCCGAAGATGAATTATTTTTGGCATCTGGCGAAGGTGCAGGCCTTGCAAATATGAATCCTTTGGTAATTGAATTATGGAAAGATCTTAGCATTTATATCCCTTTTTCCTGTTTATCCGCTCTCTATTGCCTTTAGCACTTCTACGACATAGCTGGTTCTAGTGTTATTTTAGAAAAGGTTGGTTTCTATATTAATTGAAACTCTTCTTTCTTTATCGGAGAAGTTTTTGGGCAAGGTCTCGTATGTCTCTGCAGTTAATTTTTGTTTTTTCCGATGTGTCGTGACATTTCAATTAAATTAAAAACTATTTAAATTTTTAACATGTATTTATAATTTGACATTGGGTATGACAATGTATAGAAGCTAATGACATGAATATATATATATGTATATATATATATATAGTGCCTTGGAGGTGACTAGCATGTTACAGTTGAAGTGAATCAGCTATTACTAATTGTTTATACGATAAATCAGGAAGCAATTGCTGGAAAATGCAAGGTTGTTTGCACATCAAAGGACAGTAGAAATCCACAACCTTCATATGAAGAACTTCAAAAAGCTGACTTTATATTTTACCGTGCCTTTGACGTTAAGGACTTGAAAGTCCTGGATACAATAGAAGAAAAAGTAGCTGGGATTGAAGGTATAACTTTTTCTTTGTTTGCTTGCTTGCTTCTTTGTTTGCTATATAATTTTTTCTTTTAATTCCTTGACAGTCCTTGTAGTTTCAAATTAGTTGTTTGTTGTTCTATGGTTGAACCAACCTCTTATTTGTTCATTGGCTTGTATTTCTGCAGTTAAATGTTTGTTTAATAGACCAGGTCTTCAAAAGCCCGGTATTGTTCTGAATCTTGATTCAGACAAGAAAGGAGTTGGTGGAAATGCTGTAGCAAGTAATGAAACAGAGGTTCCTTCCAAGAGAAACCCATCTAAAGAGCACACAACTCTATTGACAAATGGAATTTCTGTTGATACTGTACGGAAAGAACATGCTGATTCAAATGCTTCATTGGTTAAACAGAGGGCTTCACTTAGAGAGAACCCTGCTTCTAGCGTAGGTGTAGAAATAGGTGAATTGCCTCTAAGTAACGATGAAATGGAGAATATCTTCACTGACCAGACCAAATCAAGGTCTAAAGTTACAAAAAATACAGGCTCAAAAGCTTTTCTTGATAAACAGAAATCTTCACTTAGAGAGCATCCTGCTTCTAGGATAGTTGTAGAGTCAGAAAGTTCTAAAACTAACAATAGACAGGATCCCAGTGACAATACTGCATCAAGGTCTGCAGATGATTCTGTCAAGCGCGAGGGTAAAGTTGGTAATATTCCTGTGAGACGGGGCACAATTGGTAAGGTAGTTTTGGAGGAGAAAGTAAAATCTGCTAAGGATTGTGTTGATCTGGAGGATAGGCCAGCTAAGAAGGCAAAATTTGATAGTTCTATTAAAGCATCTGATGAAAAGAATGAGAAGAATGCGCTGAAGTTAAGTGTTGGTTTGGATGGTAAAGATCCAAAGGCATTAGCAACTTTAACTACTTCTGAAGATGAACCCAGACTTAAGCTTACAGAGGATTCTCAAGGGGCTGGAAAAAGCCCTTTTAAGGTGCCTGATGAGAAGACAAAACATTCTAATGGGAAGTTGTTTAAAGCATCTCCAAGACAGTTTCCAGATGTGGACAAAAAAATGGTTTACCAAATAATGGAAGTTACCCGAAGACCAGATGCAGTAAGTTGCATCACTTTCTCATGTAAAATATTTGTTTTAATAGGATCCTAGGATGGATAGATTCTATTTCCCTACTGGATGTTTTGATTGATAAGCTCTTTAGGAACCTATCACTTGAATCGTCTTCATCATATATAATTTATTTTTTTTCGTGTGCGCTTTCCTGTTCAGCAAATACATGGGTCTTGCCTATAGCGATTGAGTGCTTCAGGCAATATTATTTATGCCATTATAGTTTGTCTAGGGATGTGCTTATGGATGTCCTTTAAGTGCTTGCTTTGTTGTTCTTTACATGAAAGTTCTATTCAAGATGAGATCCAGTTCTTACAATTGTCATTTCCTACATTTTGGCAGGATAGAAGCAAATGGTTTAGGGGACTTGTAAGTTATTCTTTTTCCTTCAAATTGCTTGTTCTCAAATTTCATTTACTTAATAGTTTTGCTCATGAAGCTCAATAAATTTCATATTTGTTGTAGACATGTTGGTTTCATTGTCATAATTCCATATCTCTCTGACGTTGAGCAGAGAAACAGGATTTAGTAAGCATTAGAATCTGAAGCGGTGACATGGATGACCTTAATTAAATCTTGAGTGAGACAGTTTAGACTAATCTATGAATTTTCTAATACATCATCAGCCCTGGGAAGAAAGAATGAAAACTGCTAATGAGCAAGGAACACTAGTTCTTCTTCAAAATTTGGATCCAGTGTATACTTCGGCAGAAGTGGAGGTACCACTCATTCTGGAACTTTGGTTTTTTATAGGTTATATCTTCTTGGTACTGTAATCATAGGAAAAAGAAATATACACCTTCTAATGCAAGTCTCTTTCTTTGCAAGAGACTTCTTTCATTTCCTCGGTCATATATGTTTAAGCAAAATAAATTGTTGTGTCGTGTTTTTGTAGTTGTTCCGTCTTTTTAGTTAAGGTGGGCACGTCTTACATTGCTGCTGTTTTTCTTTTTCCTCCATTTTGAGAATGTGTTATCTTATCTCAATAATAGATTAAACTATTTACCAGGATATTGTTTGGCATGGCTTCAAGGAAAGTTGCACAGCAAAGATGATTCAGCGGACTTCAATTTCTAGCCCTCACTATGGTATGAAGAAAGATAATGACTGCTTTTGAAAGTTGTATTTTATGTTTTGATTTGAAACTGTTTTTGATATGATAGAAAGTTGAGAATTGTTTTCGATAGGGTACACATTTGAAAAGCATTTTCTATGGAGTCCACAGAAGAAAATTGTTTGGTAAACTTTTTGGAAAGTGCTCTGTGTTTTCAAAGAAACAAACACCGGATGTATTTATTTTGAGAAAAAAACATGGTTATCTTTTCAGGTGTGGAGGTTGACTTTTTACGTATGAAAAAAGAGAGGTGGCCATGCACAGCCACCCCAAAGGAAGAGAAGAGGTGGTTGCATGGTCAGCCTTGATGGAGGAGAGGGGGTGGTTGTGCGGCCACATCTGAACTGATGGTGTGGTCTCACGACCCTTTGTCCTATTGGGGTGGTCACGTAGCCACCTTTGATGTGATGGAGTTGCCGTGCGGCCACTTCTATCCAGCTGGGATGGCTGCGCGGCTAAATGGTTGGGGTGGCTGCGCGGCCACTCCTATATGGTTGGGGTGCTACTCCTATTTGGTTGGGATGGCTGTGCGGCTGAGCCTAGAAAAAGTTAGCCTACCCCTACAAAAAAATTAAGAACCTGTTTTCTCAATTTTTTTTTTAATCGAGTGTTCTAAAAATTGTGTTGTGTTATGTTTTTGGAAAAGTATTTTGTGTTTTGAAAAGTGAATTGTTTTGTTAAATGTTTTCAAATAATTTTTTCTTTTAACAATTTTGAAAAGTTTAATAAACATAGCCAACAAATGAAATGACATTGTCAGATTGTCTATAACTCAATCATGATATGGTAGTTTGTTGGGGTTGTAGGTCAAGCTTTTGTTATATTCAAAACAAGGGAAGCGGCAGAGACGGTTGTTAGAAGGTTAGATGAGGGCTGCCTATTACTATCAAATGGGAGGTACTTATGTAACTCCAATGAATCATTAATGCCTTATATCAACTAATTGGTGTCAACAACAAGACTCCTCCTTTTCCATATTCCTTTGTCACAAGATGTTTTTGTGAAGCATGAAGTAAACATCTCTTGTATTGGTATCAATCCTATTATTATTATTTTTTAATTTCTTCTATGACCTCCCTTGATGAGAACTTAATGAATTTTAGAAGCGCCACTGTTAAAGTATTGATTAAGTAATTAAATTTACCTCTTCCTATCAGCTTAAGCTTTTTGGATATGTGGTAGTTTAACATGGTATCAGAGTCAAAGGTCCTAAGATCGAATATTAACTCCAACAAATCACCCCCCATTTAAATAAAATATTCCATGCGTTGGACCTCACCTATTAAAAATGGAGTTTAAGCCTAGACGTGAGTGAGAGTGTTAAAGTATTGATTAAGTGATTAAATTTACCTCTTCCTATCAGCTTAAGCTTTTGGGACAAGTGGTAATTTAACACCTATGGCTAACTTTACGTGCGACTACTTTGGTAAACTTACCATCTCCTCAATGACCAATGTCTATCTTCAAGGATAGCATTGGGCCTGAATCTCTGAGTGGAGATAATAATGTCGTGGGGGGAGGAGGTAGTTCTTTTGGTGGTACTCCCCGTTTGGTGGTAGTTTCTCTGGTCTTGTTTCTGGCAACCTCATATCATCTTGTGATGAATGCACTTCTTGGCCTGCTAGCCTTTATCATTGTGGCATGGTTGCTTTTTATGTTTCCCCATCTATAGGCCACCTTGCTATTGACATTCATGGATATGATATTAGTTTATCATCTAGTATTTGGTATCCGTGTAATATGCTGAAAATTATAAATGTGGATTATCTTGTTGCTGATCAACATGGATATGATATTATCTCATTCACCTAGTATTTGGTACTTCTTGTTGCAAAGACCTAGAGTGACCTCTAGACCGCCTTTTAGGGAGTAGCTCTACAAGAAATAAAGGGGGTTAGAAGGGCTCACTAATGGAATTCGGTGAGGCCACTACGACGCCCAAGTTAGCAAAGGTATGAAAAGAGGTAATTTAATAGTGTTTGGCTAAGGATTGGATTGCATACCTGATTGGTGTTTTCGGGCTCTTTATATTAGTTGGTGTCCCTTTAGGGTTTTGAGGGGCTCCTGCCAAAAGTTGGTTTCTTGACGTGGAGATTCCCTTAATTCCTTAGAGGGGTCGTCACGATGTGGGTGTTTAGTTAGCTGAGTTGATAGAGGGGGGATTGTCTATTTGATGGCATCCTTTTGGTGAGGGTGCGCTCGGATTTTGATGGTTAGTTGGGCTAATGGACCATCGGTATGGTGATCTGTCGGGACCTCAAGGACTAGTTGCTTTGCCTTGCTGCGAGTCAGTTGGGCCTTTTGAGGGTTGGGCTTTTCAAGGGGGTGTTTGGCGTTTTCAAGAGTTTTTATAAGGGAGTTTTGGATGTTCTGCCCTCTTCTCTGTTGCTTATTATTTTGCAATTTCTCCTTCTTTTTGGTGTTCTCACCACGTATATCTTTCTTTCTCTTCGTTCTGGTCATTCGTTGCTATTTTTAGCACCACACTGTTTCTTAGAGTAATTTTCTTGTTTTCATATATTGTGATGGTCGTTTATTAGTTGTAATTGCTCAAACACTTGCTCAGTTCGTTGAGGTTTCTTCACATGATTGGTTTTGTTGGTGTGTGGTATTCACATTCCACTCCCAAACGCTTGGCAGATCTTTGACGGACTTTTTGCATGCGGGACACACTTGAATTGCGAGCTCTACTAAGATTGAAGGGGCCATGGTGGCTAATGACTCCCTGAAAATATGCCTTAGTGAGGATCACTTCAAGGCGGGCCTCTGCCTTCTTTTCCCATGCACTGCCAGGGAGGTGCTAGCGAGGCTTAACCTGGCTCCTGTTTAGTTGCACCGACATGATCACTTCAAGGTGGGCCTCTGCCTTCTTTTCCCACGCACTGCCAGGGAGGTGCTAGCGAGGCTTAACCTGGCTATTGTTTAGCATATATATGATGCTATATGCTAATTGCATTATGGCCGAAACTTTCAAGAATGTTGGCCACCCTCAGTTGATGGCTGACAAATTCTTATGTCCATTTCCCATCGCTGCAATGGGGGATCGTGTGGTTTTCACTCGCGATACAAGCGAAAACTTGTCAACATCTCCAAGGATTAGTCGAGCTTGAAGCATTGGGAGACAAATTTTCATGTCTTGTTAGGGCTAGGAATGCTTCATTGAAGATATTGTTGACTGTGCCGCTTAGGTTCCTGTCAACTGGCATTGGGGCATTATGCCGAATGTCCTTGCCTTTTTGCTGATGCCCGACGACGAGTAGAGTAGGCTCTTGGATGGGCAAAAGAGAGAAGTTAAAAGAAACAACTGGACTAATCCCAATTGGGTCTTACCATTGTGGCACTTGGAGTAGTCATTATCGTATTGTGGTTTTGACGAGTCCACGGAGGAAGAGAAGGCCTTGTGGGAACGCAGGGCTGGAGAGACAGTGGGTAAGCCTTTCTTTTATGGCACAACCAATGCTTTACCCTGTCGGTTTGCTTGAGTCGCAGACAGGCTAGGAAGCATGCCGGGAAGAGAAAGCTACCCGTGGATGGAGCATTGATGACTAGGGAGGTAGGCATACATTCCACCCTTCGTAGGGTGCATTGATGGTTGGGAAGGCAAGTAGGTCTTCAATTTGCCCTTAAAAGAGGGTGTCGACATCTCGGCCGAGGGAGGTTAGGGGGTAGTTACCCCAACAAAGAAGAGACAAAGGAGCCGATAGGGCCTTTGTAAACCGGACACTTAATGAGGTGCCCATGGTAAAATCCACCAGGTTTGCCACTCGTCTCAAGGCCAAACCGGTTGTGGTTCTGTCAAATGAGGAAAGTGCCAACAACTGCAAACCTCATATGAGGAGAGTGGGGGCGGCATATAGACCTCTTCTAAGACCTCCTAGGGGGGCTTGTCGGGGGTTGGATTTTGAAGATCTGAGCATCTGAAAAGAGGTATAGGAATCGAATTGTGAGGTAGAACGTAGCTATTCTATCTTAGGGAATGACATGCCATCACTGTTCAAAGAGTTAAGCTTGTCAGAGCTTCCCTGTGAAGTGGTTCCTTTGACCACTGAGCCATTCAACAGGTTGGCTAGTTGTTCCTTTGAATCAAAACCATCTGTGGAAGAACGGGTAGACTCGTTGGAGGATAGTGATGGGTTGGATTAAGGTTCACCAAGGAGTCTTGAGGATACGAGAGGTCGAAGGTCGCCTGTTTGAGTACCAATAATGAGGCCCGGTGCCTTAGACAAAGTCGGGCTCTCGGTTGATGAGCATTTTGTAAGGGCCACCAACCTTTTTCAGAGTTGGCGAGTGTTGAGGTGACAACTAATTATGTTAGGCAGTGCCATAATGTTCGTATTGTTGGGAATCGAAGGGCACACTATCTTCTCCTAAGGTTGATACCTATTGATCTAGCATGAGTTTCGAGGACAACTTTTCGAATTTCAAAAATGTTTGGTGGGGGATGCTTTTTTGATTTGCGTGCCTTGCATATATAAAAAGCGGGTCCTGAACATTCCTCTTTTTTTTTTTCTTTTTTCTTTTAGGGGCTTAAAATTTTTAGTAAAAAAAAATTATTTATGTAATTTTGTTTTCTTTCCTTCTCTCCTGTAGTTAGTTTGATGCGGTGGTAAGCTTGGAAGACCTTTGTCTAGTTTTCTTCATTGCCTATAGCTGATAGTGATGTTCGATCCTCTGGCTTAGACAATTGTTTCACAAGGTGGTGAGTAGAGTTCTACAGTTGATGTGGTGGCTTATTTTTGCGGGGGCACTTGGTGATCAAAGACTGTTGAGGGCTCTGTCAAAAATTAAGGGAGAGCTAGGTGTTGATGACAAGGTTTGTATCTTAGAGGACCCCTTGCTGGCTGGCCTTCAGTTTCCTATTTTGGCTTGGTTTGGGAGGTTGATTCCATACTTTATTTGGCTCCTTGGTGGTCTTCGAGGAAGCTCCCTCATAAAGGTTGATTCCATACGCACCCCCCAGTCATTGACTGAGTTTTTCTCGGTTAAAATGTGCAAGATAATACTTGGGGGATTCCAAGTCTCCCTGTTTCAATGTAAGGAGATATGTTGCTAATCTCCCTTGTTGATGGCCTCCTACATACTGAGTTTAAAACTGCCTCTGGAGTCACTGGGAAGGCCCTACACCTGATTTGATACGACCCTCCCCTCAAGGCCATAAGGGTTTTACATGTTTCAACATGGTTTGCCAGGTCTTTGGATTCTTCTTTTGGGTCAATTACTGGTACCTTAAATTTCTTTGGAAAGGGGAGCTCCATGACCGCCTTTGTTAATGGGAGGTCAGTTTCTCGAAACTCCTTGTCGTTGAAAGTGGAGGAGTTGTGGCCTTACAAGTGCTTCACCAAAGTGTCATACTTAGCTTGTAGATCTCTAATGCATGCATTCATTTGAGGGCCCTCAGATTGATCTTCAGCCACCCTGGATTGACGTACTGTCGGCTCAATCTTGGCATTGCCTACTTCCTCCCCATCGGCTTCTTGGTCATTGTTGTGAGGAGGCCATTCACCATGGAAGGGCTTTTCACGGTGGTTGTCTTGTGAATGGTGAAGTGGTGGGATTGTGTTTTTGGTTGCTAGGTTTTTGAGTGGGGAGGTTTCGTGGTGGTGTCTTAACTCTGGATCATGGGTTAGATTGCGGTTTGTTGAACAAGAAAATTCATGCTCCGGGCAAGATGGGCTAATTGATCTTAAAGGGAGGTGAATTGTTGTTGGTACAAACCAGCAAATGGACTCATATGATGCGAAGAGGAAAATGATCGTGGGCTTGTTTGGGAGTCATTCTGGGGATTGATCTGTTGATCTCCAATTGGGTTTACTAGTGGTGGGAAAGAGAAGGAATGGGAGTTTGTTTGGGAAGAAACCAGTGGATTCCTAGAAGAATTGCCTGCTATTTCAGCAAAGGCAGAGGTTTTGGTGTTCAACTAGTGACTCCCTCAACCTGGTTAACGACATGAAGCCTTTTGTTGTCGAAATTTGAAATTCACAATAAAGGAAAGTTGGAATTCCCACCGTCGGCACCAACTGTTGGTGCAGAACCCACAATGACCTGCGAACCGCCTTTTAGGATGGAGCTCTACAAGAAAGAATGGAGGTTAGAAGGGCTCATTGGTGTAATCCGGTGAGGCCACTTCGTCGCCCATACTAATCATCCAAGGGAATTGGAGGGCTACTGGTTTAGGGTTTCAAGCAAGCAGTTACTAGCGGGCCCTAAAAAACCTTTTTGACAAGCTCAAGGGCATTCACCTCAAATTCCCAAGGATTGATTTGTACACTAATTATCTAAGGGAATTAGGGAGCTACTGGGGGGCCTAGATACTAACATACCTTAAGAGGGCCTAACCCTCAAAAGTCTCAGTTGACTCCCAGCAAGGCAAAGGACAGCTAGAGGGCCCAGCGGATCACCAAATCGACGGCTCATGAGCTCAGTTAATCGTCAAAATGTGGGCACACCCTCACCAAAAGGATGCAATTAGATAGACAATCCCCCCTTGGCCAACTTAGCTAACTAAACGCTCATGCCATGATTACCCCTCTAACGAATTGAGGGGAGAATCTCCACTTTAGGAAACCAACTTTTGGCAGGAAGCCCCTCAAATCCCTATAGGTACACCGACCTATATAAGGAGCTCAGGAGCGACTATTAGGTATGCAATCCAACCTTTAGCCAAACAGTGTTAGAATTCTCTCTTTTCATACCTTTGCTAAGTTGAGCATTGGAGTGGCCTCACCGGATTCCACCGATGAGCCCTTTTAATCCCCTTTCTTGTAGAACTCTTGCTTGGAAGGCAGTCCTGAGGTCATTGTGGGTTCTTGCACAAACAATACCTGTGTAATTGTTGAAATTCTTGCAGTGGGATTGGCCCTCCAAAACATGTTGGAATTTGAACCTTTTGCTCCGTGAGTTGACTCATAGCTTTTAGCTTATACTTAGCATTTTGTTCAACTAAGCTAAGTTATAAAAGAAATAACGGAAAAAAAGAAGAAGAAGAAATTCAAGGTTGTCTCCTTTTCTGTGGGGATTCATTTTAGTTAGCTCATCGTTATCAGGTCTTCTACAACCTTTATTTAGGGCTGTGCACCAACTCTGTCGGAGTTGGAAACTACTCTTCTGGCTTCTGTCGCTGCCAGAGTTGGGAGAGTTGGAAATTTTTTGACTCCACCTCCAATGGTGGTGATTTTGGTTTGACCCCACCACTGAAATTTTGGAGTTGTAGTAAGTCGGAATTGTCATAAATGGTCTTCGAAGATGAAGAATAATGAATATGAACTTGTTTTTGACTGAATGACTCCTAATGAAGACGATGAAGAATAGATCTTTCTCTTCGAAGACGAACAGAGTCTTCATCTTTGAGGAAAATCTGTTCTTCTATGGTGGTGATACTAAAAATGGAGAACAAAGGCGACAAGGAGAACAGTGATATAAAGGGGAAAATGTGCTTTCTGAGAGATTGAGAGAGGAGATCAGACACTGAGATTTTGAGTGGCTAAGAGAGAAGATTCAGATTGAGGTGAGATAGAAGGCAAAGGTGCATCGACTGTGTGTATATATAGATATTCAAATAATGTCTTTTTGTCTTGGAAAAAAAATCTTATTATAACAATCAAAAGAACATCGTTTTTATTATTTGTTAAAAAAAAAAGGTTGGGTTGGATATCTTAGACTTTCCGTTGCTGAATCTGGCTTTTGTTGGAAATCGAACTTAAATCTGATCCAGCCTCTGCCCTGTTGGAAGTCGACATGGGTGGGTCAGAACTGGTTTGGCGTCAGGTCAGAGGTTGGAATACCGGAAATTTGCATGTTGCTATTTTTATTCACCTTTCCATTGTGCTCATATTTCCACTTGAATTTGATCTCACTAGCCCGTTTTCTGTGAACCGGTCCTTTTTTTTTTTTTTTTTACCTTGGGCCTTTGAAATTAATTTCTTGATTTCAGAATATGGATTTCAATAGAATTATTACTGGCTTTGGTTTTTCTAATGAAAAATCATTAGCTTGCGTGGAATTTGAGGATCATTTTCTCATCATTGAAGGACATGTCAGCTCTAGCTAGCCATCTGTGCTATTTGCGAAATGGATGAAACCTTGTTCTTTTTTAATCGACTGTGTGGCCTGTATGTTACGTCTGCTAATTTTCTACTTATCAGGAAAAAAAAAAAAGGGGGTGGGGGATGAACATTGGTCTTCCAAGATAAAGTAGTTCAAGTCTAGATGACATTAGGTTATTCCACTCAATGTTAGTCAAGTGTCTTAAATTTGTAAATTACTATTATACAACTAGGAGGCAAGGCTAGCCTCCCTGAGTCTTGCTCTATCAAGTCTCTCAATATTGTATCTGAAACTATAGCTTTTTATGCATAGAGAATGCTTGCTCATTGATTTCCATTCTCATTACCTTCTCAATAATTTGCAGGCCTCTCGTTGGAAGTATTGGAACTCCTTGCTTCCCAGAAAAGAAACCAACTTTTTTTGGCCATTATGTTATTGATAAAGTTAGACATCAGATGGCTCGGGGAATGGTGCAACTTTTACTCTCTCTCTCTCTCTCTCTCACACACACACACAACTTTGACTCTGAGGTTCCATTCTCTGTTGCATTGCCCCTTATTTATGTGTTTGGGTGGTTTTATTGCTCAGAGAGAAGCTGTATCTACTTCACATTGTTCTCAGTCTAACACAATTGAATATGAGATGGCCATGGAATGGTGCTTACTGCAAGAAAGATCAGAACTCTCATGGAAAAAGTTATATAAGGTCTCAACTGATCTATAATTCTCCAATTTTAGTAATGTATTGGAGTTTGCATTCGGCAGTATATACTATTTCCTTTGTTGTTCTTTAACTGGGTATGTTGTATTTCTTTAGCGACAAGGGGAGGAGTTGAAAAAACTTAACTGCAGCTTCAAGTCCAAATGGCGCTAGTGGCTTTCTGCACGTCCTCTTCCTGGTAAGCACTTCCAACACAAAAAGGACCTTTCTTCCGAACATCTTAAAAGTTTCTGTAATTGTTCCTTACTTGGATTTATTGGCTCTTGTTCTTCTGTACAGTACCTCCGTTTTTTGTTCATGCATTCTGAATCTCCTCTTCCTGAGGCACCGCAAACAATGGCCTTTGTGTTCATGCCTTGATGGTTACCAGATGCATCAAACCAGAGGGTTCCTACGGTCTGACTAGTATATATCAGTAATTATTTCCACCCTTTTCCTTCTTTCAAACTTTGATCGCTTTTGAGTTGCGTATTTATCCTCATCATTCATCAGCTCCTCGAGGATTAAAAAAAAAAAAAAAAATTGATCACAGCTTAGCCATTTGGTGTAATTTAACATGGTGAAAGCTCAGCCTGTTTTTATTTTTTATTTTTGGCAGGAAGAAGATGGAGTAGATATAAATGAAGCAGGTTTCCTGTTTATCAGGATTCAGGCAAATTTTGAGCGTATGTAAATATTATAGTTGAGGGTCGTTCTGGCTTGTTGGGAATTTGAAGAGCGTTTTTGAAGCCAGCTGGTTCACCACTTTCTATACTATGTGCATCATGGACAGTGTAAAATGATCATATCTTAGCAATTGTATAAATACGTTCGGCAATCAGGTTTACTGCATTACTTCTTATTGCACTTTACCATACTGCCCTCACACCACCCATTACCAGCCGCCTCCATTTTTCACGAATGAAAATATGGGTCAACTTTTTAGGAGTAATTCTAAATACTCGGTGTTCATCTCACTCTCATCCTACTGGACTGATGTAGCAATGCTTATTGGCTCTTGGATTTTTATGCATTTTTTTAATGAAGCTTGATTCAAGCTTGGGCCGTTGAGCACTATTACATCGGTCTAGTGAAATGAGAGTTGAGAATGGGTTTTCATTTCTTTATCGGACAACAAGAGCCGTTTTCTTGTTTATTTATTTTATATCATATTATTTATTTCATTTTGGCTTTTGGTCTTATGTAGCAACCGTGTTCTAATCAAATTGCGTGGGTTTAATTTTGATATATATAGGTCACTACAAAAAAAAGGCCATTTTTTCACGTGGCAAACAGTATTATTTTTTTGCCACGTCAGTATATGCTGACGTGCCACTTTTGGCACGTCAACAAATTATTTGCTGACGTGTTAAAAGTTGCATGTCAACATTTACTGACGTGTTGTATTTCCTGACGTGTCATACTTGATACGTCAGTAAATTTGAACCCAATTTAATTTGACATCATTTAAAATTAATAACTAATTGATTAATTATTTACTGACGTGTCAAATACTGACACGTCAGTAAATTTGAACCCAATTTAATTTGACATCATTTAAAAATTAATAACTAATTGATTAATTATTTACTGACGTGTCAAATACTGACATGTCAGTAAATAATGACGGGTTATATTGACACATCAGTAAATTTCTGACGTGTTAGTATACCACGTCAACAGTTAGTGACGCGTCAAAGTGACACGTCATTAACTATTGACGTGTCACTTTAGCACGTCACTAACAATAATATATATTTACATTTTATATATATAAGTAATATATAATATATATGATCCCAACATTATCAGGTTAATTTAATATTGTACAATATGATCGATCCTAATTAACATTCAATAAAATTAATTTTTAGAAAACAAACACCAGTACTTTAATTATGAGATACCAAATTTGGTATCTCATTAATTAAAATAATTAAAGTAACAATATTGGTGATCGATGATATTAAAGTTTTGACACATATATATATAAACCATGCACACTATATATCATTTAGGTTTGAGCCATGCACGTTAAAATGAAATTGTTGTTTGTAAGATTAACTGCACTCTTCACGTACACCAAATAAAACCAAATACACGGGAACTCAAATGAAATACAAAACAGAAAAACATTAATTATATTAGTATTAATATAATTAATACTATATAAACATATAAACATGTAAACATGCATATATGCATGATATATATATATATATATATATATATATATATATATTCCTGACGTGCCACATAGGCACGTCAGGAGCGTGCCTTGGGAAGGCCAGCGCCTGCTGGCCGTCCCATCGCACGCACCTACCCCTGATATTTCTTTTTTATTTTTTATTTTTTTTTAATTTTCCCTCTCTCCCCTGCTTCATCACTCGTCTCTTCTCTCCCGCCAGCCCTACAATTTGTTCTTCTTCATTTTCTTCTATCTCCTCCCTCACTCTTCCTCATCTTCTTCTAGCTTCTCCTTCATTTTCTCTGTGATCAGCTCTATCTCTCTGCTGGCGCGCAGTACGTACCACTCTCTCTAGCTAGCTCACTCCCCATCTCTGGCGGCCACCTCCACTTCGCCGTTGCCGTCTCCGGCGATTCTCCGGCCGAATCTGCTCCGCCAATCTCCTCCATCTCTCCTGCACGTATATATATATATATATATATATATATATACATTGTGTTGTTTTATCAATTTTATGTTTTATTTTGTTATATATTCGCATGATGTTTCAATAATGTACGGGATTGAGTATTTGTGAGCATCTAATTGAGGTGAAATTTTTTTTTCTTTTTTGGAATATCTATTAATTAATTACTTATTGTACGTTGGATATGCACATGCATGCAAAATGATGTTTCTCATGCTAGGTAGGTTTTTGTTTGAAAATATAATTGCTTTTTAAATGTGGCTCTGTTTTTTTTTTTTTTTGGTAGGTTTGTTTAAATGAAAAGGTTGGCTTATTAGTAAGGAATTTATAACACATTACGTCAATTTTAATCTATCATTCATTTCAATATCGTTTGACCTTCTAATTAAGTACGTGTAGTGCGTGGTGACATATAATATTTATAGAGATTTAATTTAAGACTTTGTTTAATTAATATTCAAAGTTAATGTGTTTTTTAATATTCTTTTAACCATAAACGTTATGGATTAATTTGTAAGTTATAAATTCACACACGAGGATTCAATCCGAATTACATGGATTTAACGGGAAAAAGAGTTGGCAAAATAACCATCTGAACAAAATAATATTATTAAAAAAAATTGAACAAAACAAACTGAAAATACCAAAAAGGTGTGGCCCTTTTCATATTAGCTCTTTATTTTTATTTTTTTCCAAACGGTTATTTTTATATAATTTTTAATTTTATTTTTTTAATAACTTCAAGGGCATTTTGAGAAGAAAAATGCAAAAGTGATTAATTTGACACGCAATGGTAATATATGGGGTCTTAATATCACTTTTTAAAGTTTGAAGACATAATTACAAAATTGATACTAATTCGGTGGGTTAAAATATATTTTCCCTAAAATAATTATTAACGAATAAATGTGTTTTTTTCTCAATGAATAAATGTTAATTTTATTTTATATATATATTAATTAAAATTTAAAACTTAATATGTTTCTCATTCCTGCTTTGGTCCCACTCAATAAAAAAATCTTGGACATCACTTATAAGGCTATATAAGGTTTTGAAATTTAAATCACTTGATTAGTAATTCCTCATTCAATATCTCAGTCTATTTAACAAATTTTAAAAAATGGGTTGGATGGGCCTATCTTTCCTTTCTTTTCATTAGCCCATCATTAATGGGCTTCAATTTGATTTGGAGATTACAATCTCTTAGCCTTTGATCTAGTCCATTATCCTATATTCCTATCCCACCAAATCTAATTCCCTCTATATAATCCATTTTCAGTCACCAAAATTAAAAGTTGAGAATAGGCACAAACCCATCATTTTGTGTCCTCCAATAAAAGAAAATAAAACAAACACACACGATCACATCTAAATCTTCTAAAAATTAAAAAAATCCCACTTCACATAACCGGATGTGATCCCGAATGTGGTTTTTTTTTTTTTTTTTTTTTTTTTTTTTTTTTTTTCTTTTATTTTCTTAAGTACTACTAAGCTAAGGTATCAATCTCTCATTAAATGGCATAAAAAGGTGAATTTCTGTCACAATCCCATAGAAGCAACTCTTATGCAATGTGAACATATAATGAGGTGTTCTCTGTTATCTCTCCTCCTTTTATAAACGAATTTGAATTATCTCCAATTCAAATGAATCAAAGAAAATTCAATTAGTTTTATTTTAAAATGTAAAATAATAATTTTGCCTTAATTAGATCACCTCTCATTCATTTAAACGGGAGAGAATCATTCTCCTTTATAAACGAGAAGAATGTGTTGTAGAGAAAGAAACAATCAAAAGTTTAAATGTGATGGGAGTATTAGTTGTGAGCTAATTTTGGGGTCCATAGACAATAAATGTCTCAATGTGTCCAATCCACCCCCACCAAATGAATACATCTCTACTCTTTGTGGGGCCCAACTCTAAACAAAAACTTGTAAAGATTAAGGACGCAGACAGACACGGAAGTCGGATCATCCATTTCACTTAGCCGGGGCCCCACCCAAAGCACAAAAGGTCAAAAATAATCAAGTTGGTTTTTGTATCATTTTCATTTAGCATGCGGTGGGAAGATCCGATAGGTTGTCGTGATGGATAGGGGTGTGGTGTGGAGCGGTGGCGTGGCAACCTTAGAGAGAAAACCACCACGCAACCTTGGTGGCGTGGCAACCTTAGTGTAAACCTTGTCAAACTTAGAGAAACTTCAAATGAATAAGTAAAAAGTCATGACTTTATTTTTTAGACTATTTTTTTTTTTTTTTTCACACTTTTGTTTTGAGTTTTTTTAACAAATCTAATCATAATTAAACACATAACCTAAAACACTTGCAAAATATATTCAATTCGATTCTTACTTCATTCTATTCCACATATATTATTTTTTCCAACAAAAAAAACCATACAAAATGGATTAAAGTTTTGGTTAGTTTGAGGAACTTATAAGCTTGTTCAAGTTGAAATATAACGCATTAAAATTAATATTACCTAAAAACTAGTTGGAATTTTGTTAAAATTGTGATTAATATGAAAGAAATTAATCTAATATGTCAATAACCCAAGAAACGTTCGGACCAAAAATATATATTATGAAAACATTTACCATATTTGCAAGACACTCAAAATTCTTTTAACCTTTATATATATTATATAAAAAATAAATAAATACACCGAACAAAAGAGTTGTATGACCCATGCATGTCATCACCTACTAATTAATGCCAAAGTCTAACGACATTTAAGCTATATTTATTGTATTTAGGGTCCTCATAATGAACCTAGCTCGGTAGATGTACTAGAACAACCTTATAAAATAACCTAGCTAGAATTAATTTGTTTAGGGTCTCCACCAAAGAAAATACTTAAATTTGGATCAAGTATTTTTTTTTATTGGTTTTTCTAGATTAATTATAATAGATAAGGGTTATAAATACACCCTTTGGTACGGATGAATGTAGATACGCATGAATATGTATATATTTTTGGACATAAACAATTTAAACCTATATGAGAATATATAGGTTTATATTTTTAATGTGGTTCAAATATTTAGGTTTTGGTCTATGTTTATATACATGCATGTGCTTGAAATTAGGTATACAATTTTTAAGTCTTATATATTTATTCCTAATTTATGTACGTAGATAAAAATGGACAAGAGTTGGATGACAAAGTCTAGGGGTACGAGGGAATACAGAGACGAGTGTAGATTGTTTGTGGAGTTTGCAGTTAGTAACTGTAGAACCCCTAATGGATTCATTTATTGCCCTTGTAAGGTTTGTCGAAATAACCGGCGCCACCTGCCGGGTTTCTCATTCGACCACTTGACAGGGGGAAAATGAATGATGCCGAAATACACACTTTGGTTCTATCACGGTGAGAAGCATGTACAGGGTCTTCATACCGGGTCTAATTCCAATCGCCCGGCCTCAGATGCGGGTGCAAGCGCAAATCAGGGTGGAGACATGCACGGAATGTTGCGTGATTTATTCGGCATGCACGAAGTAGTCAGGGAAGACAATTGTGAGCCTCAAGCCGTGGTGCAAGGGGGTGAGGAAATTGTAACCGAAGAAGCCGCTGAAGGCGACGCACTAAAGTACTACAATCTTTTTAAAAAGGCGGAGAAACCACTTCATACTGGGACAAAACATAGCAAACTAAGTGCGACTATTCACCTGTACAACTTGAAGTGCGTTGGTGGACTTAGTAACTCGATTTTCTCGGCTTTCCTAGAGTTCATCAATCAGTTGCTGCCCGAGAGTAATGAAACTCTACCAGTTAATACATATGAGGCGAAAAAGTTTTTACGATAATTTTAAAAGTCATATCACAATTAGGGAAATTATAGCGGTATTCATTCCAAATTCTTCCAATTTTAGGGAAATTGAAAATGCGTATTGAGGAACTATGGTATCATCTTTCTAAATTCTTTAACCCAAATTGGGGAGTGTAACGCAAATTATTTTCCTATAATTTCCTCTCCTCTCCGACTTAGGCTTTGTTTACTTTGACGTAAAATGGTTTTCAGAAAATGATTTTTGCATTTTACGGTGTTTATTTCGATGTAAAATAGTGGTCAACCGAAAATATTTTTCTTTTGACCGAAAATTCTTCTTTAATTTTCGAAAATGGTTTACGGTTTTGAAAACTGTAAACTATTTTCCGATTACGAGCATCTCATTCTTAAATCGATGGACCCTACCAAGACCTGCCTAGAACCTCGCCGGGACTTGATCGGGACCCACCTGGGACTTGATCGGGGCCCGCTCGGGACTTGACTGGGACCCAATCGGGACTTGATCGGGACCCTCTCGAGACTTGACCGGGACCCGCCTAGGACTTGCCCGTGACTTGATCGGGACTCGCCAGGGACTTGCTCGAGACTTGACTGAGACCCACTCGGGACTTGACTGGGACCCGCCCTGGACTTGCTCTGGACTTGATCGGGACCTCGGCGGGACCCGCCTGGGACCTGCCTTGGACTTGATCGAGACCCGCTCGGGACTTGACCGAACCTGCCTGGGACCTAACCGGGACTTGACCGAGACCTGCTCAAGACATGCCCGGGACCTACCCGAGACTTGCTCGGGACCTTGGCGGGACCCGCTTGGGACTTGCCTGGGACCTCGGTGGGACTAGCCTGGAACCTGCTATGGACTAGACTGAGACCCGCTCGGGACTTGATCGAACCTGCTCGGGAACCGCCAAGACTTGACCAAGACCAACCCGGGACTTGCTTAGGACCCCGCCAGGACTTGCTCGAGACTTGATCGGACCTACCCAAGACTCACTCGGGACTTGCCCGGTTGGGTCCCGGTCAAGTCTCGGGCAGGTCTCGGCGAGGTCCCAAGCAAGTCCTGGGCGAGTACTGGTCAAGTCTCAGTGGGTTCTAGTTAAGTCCCGGTGGGGTCCTGGGTGGGCCCTAGTTAAGTTCCAATGGGGTCCCGGTCAAGTCCCGAGCAGATTCGGAGCAAGTCCCGGTCAGGTCCCGGTAAAGTCGTAGGCAAGTCCCGGGCGGGTCCCGATTAAGTCCCGAGCAGGTCCCGAACAAGTCCCGATTAAGTTTCAAGGGGTCCCGAGCAGGTTGCTGCGGAGTCTCGAACAAGTGATAAGTGCCAAATATTGCATATTTGGACCCCTTTATTTACATTAGTTAATCCTTTAGTTGTGTCGTTATTTAATATTTTGTGTTAGTTTTGCGTTTTTAGTGTTTTGTAGGTCGTTGAAGAAAAACTACAGTTTTAAAGGAAAAAATGCAAAATTTGAAAGAAAGCATACTTTGAGAAGACCTAGATGATGTGGTTAAGTCTAATCAAATCCAAGAAAATGGTTAAATCAGATTAAATTGGATAAAAGATCAGATTGGAAAAGATTTTAGATCGGATTCAAATTCAGATTCGGTATATGTCTCAGTATTTTGACCGTAACTTTTTGTTCAAATATCGGATTGAAGTGATTCAAATGTCATTGGAAAGCTAACTCAAAATATTACAATTTGTTCTGAAATAGGATTTTCCTAATTCGGAAGGTTTCTATGCCAACATCGCCCCGTAATTAAAGGATACAAATCTGGTCGAATCCTATTCCGATTTCAGACTTCTATTTTGACTGGGAGACAGACCTCCGAATTATTTAGGTTTAATAAGGTTTTTAGGACTTTCCTAATCATATAAATAGACTTCTTTGCATTTAAGAAAGGGGACACAATCCCAGATAGCAAAGTTCTACAGCTTTTCTCTTTAGTTTAGTTTTTTCTTTTGGTTTAGGTTTAGGTTTAGATTTTATTTTTATGTGGAGCTAAATTCCCAACTAAAGTTGAGGATGAAGCCTCACCGATGAAGAACAACATCACTTTTATGTAAGTTTTTATTATTA
Source organism: Corylus avellana (assembly GCF_901000735.1). NCBI lineage: Eukaryota > Viridiplantae > Streptophyta > Magnoliopsida > Fagales > Betulaceae > Corylus > Corylus avellana. The sequence continues at coordinate 9,902,073 of NC_081548.1, read as the reverse complement.
TGATTTTATTTGGTTTTATATTTCAATTGTTTTACTTTTAATCAATTGTATGGAGTGATTCTTGGATATCTTTTGTGATTCAAGGATACATGTGATGATTTAAGATAATTTCATATGATTGATTGCTTGACTTTTAACTCATAAAAATTGGATATCCCTTGTGATTTGTTCTACGGATATATCTGGTGTTTCAATTGAATTTGGATTCCTTTTATGATTTGGTCAATGAATGGATACATGGGATGATTTTGATTAATTCTTTGAAGCATAGTAAAACATATCTATGATTTAATTTGTGAGAACTTCGGATTAATATTGATGAACATAAAGTATGTTGTTATGATTTGGTGAGTGTGAATTTCCAAACCTTAGTACCTTTATCCTTAGATTTACTTATTTTATTTAGTTTATGTTCAACCATTAATTTTCAAAACTCAAAAATCAAAACCCTTTTGGAACTAGATTAGGATTTAATTAGTTTAGATATAAATTGCTCTTTCAAAAATACAATTCTCTGTGGGATCGACCTCGCACTTGCAATCCATTAAACTACAATTGATTCGTGCACTTTCGAGTTAAATAAATTTGAAGTCCCGTGTAGGTTCCGGCGGGGACCTTATTAGAAAAAATATATAGAAAAAAAGATATTAAAAAAATTATTTTTCGTGTGCAAGGTAAACGTTGTAAAATGTTTTCGACATAAAATATTTTCAGGAAAAATGGCTTTCTTGAAAATATTTTCCGATGAAAACCATTTTACAGAGCCTAAATACAAAGTACATTAATACCCCCTTTTTTTGTCTTCCTATATTGGCGTGGTACATGTAAGAATTAAGATGCTTGTTTGGATGCACAGAAGTTCTTTCAATTCTTCTCAATTTTTCTTGAATGTCATGTTTACACTCTTTTTTTTTTTTCTTGGAATTTGGAGGGTTTGGTAATTAAGACCCAAACCTAAACAAATCACAATCTATCTATTCGACCATTCAAGGGGATGAAAACCCCCCATTAGGCCATCCTCAACCAACCGAAACACCCAATCGGTATAAACTTCCGCAGGAAATCAACTACCAATTGAAACCCACAAATTCAAACCCTAACTCTAAGCACCAAATCACCACAAAAATAACACCCAAAGAAAATCAGTCTCAACAGTGGATTTATACATAAGAGCTTACCATTGATTCTAGGACTTGGGTTTTGGATCTACAAGACCCGACCGTTGAGGTGGAGCCCAATCTCAATGAGGTCACAACGGACTTAGGTTTTGGATTTACTCTCTTTTTCTCACCATCTCTCTCGTGAGGAAGAATGAAGACAGGGAGGAAGAAACGAGATAAAGCCATCATGAAGGAGAAGGGGAAAAAAACCATCAAAAAACGACTTTCATCCGAACATGAATTTGAAATATGTTCAATTTTTTAAAACTATAATTTGCCTTTCCAAAAATGTTTTCTCAATTTTGTTTTCTATCTCTAAATCACCCAAACATAATTTCGGAACCTCTTTTTTTTTACTTTTTTTTTTTTTTTTCTTTCAGTATTAACAATTTAAAATAAATAAAAAATCGCAGACTCAAACGGGCTTTTTATTCATGTTTTGGTTGTATTTGGAACAACCCATTGATGCTCGTCACCAACTCCGAATTCAGTGGATGTGACAAAGAAGATTTGGTTGAGAGAGAAAGAAAGACTCGTGAAGATAAAAAAAATTTGGAAGAGACAATGAAGAGAAGCAATTCTTGGACCCTTAGGAAGCTCTACCTCGGTTTATTTTTAGGGAAGGAAATTTGTTTGAGCTTGAGTATGTTGCTTAAAACAGTTGTGAGCAAAGTACAGTGATTGCAAAATGAGTAATTTTAAAAACGCAATTAAGAGTTTGAATAAATTGCGTTTTAGCTTTTAAAATCACAACTTAACTTTTAAAATAGTGCGTTTTCTTAGACACGCTCTATTACCTATGATTTAAAAATGTAGATTTTTCTACATTTTCAAATTGTAATTTTTAAAAAATGCACTCTCAATAATCTATTTTCTGGGATTTGGTTTAAAATCATACTTTTTATATGCGAAACTGTAATGACAAACACACTTGCAACAAAATAGATTTCTAATTTTATTTTGCATGTGACTACCTATTGAATGTTCATTCTTCAAGTCAAACGGTCGTCGTCTTAGGGTTTTAATCGACTGATCGATGCTAGCATTAGCATTCGGTGCTCAAAGAACCCTAAAAACTATAAAGCCGATTAACACATTTTTATAGAACACTTGATCTTGGGTTCATTTGTGTTTATACTTTTAAAGAAATTGACTCTTAAATACTTTTTAAAATATTTTAAACAAGAAATTTCCTATAAGTTGTAAATTGATAATTATTTTAAAATAATTCACACTTAATTAAGCGGGGTGTTACATTTGTAATAAGCAGTGAACACTAATTGATAGTTTGAAGGCAAATGAGAGGAGAAGGGGGAGTGGAAGAGGAAAATAGAGAAAGATAAGTATAAGGTCTTTTTTATAAATAGTTAGGGCCCGTTTGATTCGTGGAATAGACCTTTGTAATGGAATGGCTATTCCTATGGAATAGTCATTTTTTTGTTTGGTAAGGAATAGCTATTCCTGAGGGCAAGGACAAGATTTTCCAAAAAAAAAAAATCATTTTTTTTCCTCTCAAACTTAAAATGAAAAAAAATAATAATATAAAAAAAACATGTCAGTGGCCGACCACCACAATGAGTGGCCAGCCACCCACAGAAGGCCCTGCTGCCACCCTCGGAGGGCCTCGCAGTGGACCGGTGAGGCCCTCTGCGCCACCCCAGGGCCATCAGGGGTGGCCAAGACCACCCCTGGTGAGATTCTAGGGTGATCGCGGCCAACCCCAACGGCCCTTGGGGGTGGCCGTGACCACCCCCGGAGGTCTTCGAGAGTGGTTGCAGCCACCCCTGATTCTTATCGGGGGTAGCCGCACCACCCCCAGAGGGCCACGGCTAGGTCCTCTGGGGGTGGTGCGGCCACCCCTCCGGAATTTAAAAGTCTTATTTTGAAAATATTTATTTGATGATATTAGGTAATGATATTTATTCTTGAGGAATTTATTAGATCTTATGAATATTATAAGAATGAATATTGATTTGAGGTTATTATATCATGATTTTTGATTTTGTATGAGAGATTATATCTTGATCATTTTATTGGGTGATTTATGAGATATGATGATAATTTGGGGTATGATTATGATAATTGATGATTGATTTAATGTGTTTTGAGTGATATTGGTTGGATTCAAGTTATTAATGGAAGTTAGGATTTTATTAGATTTGTTTTTAATAAATTGGAGTGAAATCCAACCCACTTCCTATTTTTTCTCTCTTTTAACCTTCCTCCACTCACACACGTACAACTCCCTATCCACTTTCAATATTTTTATCTTTCTTTTCCTTTATAACCACATAGAGAGATTGAGATAATCAAAGAAAGAGATTGAGGGAGAGAAGGCAAGAAAGAGAGTTTGGGCGAGAGAGAGAGAGAGAGAGAGTCAATATTTTGGAAATTTGTGGGTAATGATCAATTGTAACAAAATGAGTTTTGACAAATAATTACTTTTGATGATTCATTCCTGTAACCCATTGCAAGTATTCTTACCTACTGAGAGTGATATTGATATTTAATAATATAGATCTTTGTTGTTTTATAAAATGTCTGGCCTTTGATATAAATACTTTAATAATGATTTATATTATCGGGAATCAATTGACTCGCTACTTCATAGTTTTTGTAGTGCTTGCAGGAATGAAAAAATTAAGGTAATTATGCAGTTGTGATTAGAGATTCATATTTGAGTGGTACAGAAATTTCAAGTTGGTGAAGAGAGTTAGACAGTCGGATAGATTTGTATAAATGCCTTGTACGACATAGCTTTGGGTATTTTTTGTATAAATAAAAGTATTTTAATAATATTGTTTTGTATTGATAATTATAGTTTTTCCACTATGTGAGATTATTTCAGTGTAACACTCGAATTTATTTACAAGATAAAAGAAGAAAAATATCGGGATGTTATAAATGGTATTAGAGCATTACCTAGCCTAGGATGGTGGAAACGTGCACAAGCCTATGAGGGTCACTAGTGGACATGCATTGGGATGCCAAAAGTGGGTTATATTATAAGGGTATCAGTTAAGACGCCAAGAGATTTATAAGATTTATAAGGGCCAAATGTTAAAAGCCGAGAATGAAAAAATTTCTTGAGGATTGCCAACGGTGACACTGGTGCCCAAGAAGAGTGCTTGTGGCGTCTCATATCGCCTGGGTATAGAACATGTTATGATATTTATTTTATGAACGGATTGAATTTTAAAGTTATAGGGTAACTTGGATAAGTTATGGTTTAAGCGTGATTTGTTTTAATTGGGTCGCTCAATTTGAAGATATATGAAAATTTATGAGCTTTAATTTCGAGGACGAAATTCCTTTAAGGAGGGAAGACTATAGCGCCCCAGAATTTAAAAGTCTTATTCTGGAGATATTTATTTGATGATATGAGGTAATGATATTTATTCTTGAGAAATTTATTAGATCTTATGAATATTGATTTGAGGTTATTATATCATGATTTTTGATTTTGTATGAGAGATTATATCTTGATCATTTTATTGGGTGATTTATGAGATATGATGATAATTTGGGGTATGATTATGATAATTGATGATTGATTTAATGTGTTTTGAGTGATATTGGTTGGATTCAAGTTATTAATGGAAGTTAGGATTTTATTAGATTTGTTTTTAATAAATTGGAGTGAAATCCAACCCACTTCCTATTTTTTTCTCTCTCTTTTAACCTTCCTCCACTCACACACGTACAACTCCCTATTCACTTTCAATATTTTTATCTTTCTTTTCCTTTATAACCACATAGAGAGATTGAGATAATCAAAGAAGGAGATTGAGGGAGAGAAGGCAAGAAAGAGAGGTTGGGCGAGAGAGAGAGTCAGTATTTTGGAAATTTGTGGGTAATAATCAATTGCAGCAGAATGAGTTTTGACAAATAATTACTTTTGATGATTCATTCCTGTAACCCACTGTAAGTATTGTTACCTACTGAAAGTGATATTGATATTCAATAATACAAATCTTTGTTGTTTTGTAAAATGTATGGCTTTTGATATAAATGCTTTAACAATAATTTATATTATCGGGAATCAATTGACTCACTATTTCACAGTTTTTGTAGTGCTTGCAGGAATGAAAAAATTAAGGTAATTATGCAGTTGTGATTAGAGATTCATATTTGAGTGGTACAGAGATTTCAAGTTGGTGAAGTTTGTCTAGAGTTAGACAGTCGGATAGATTTGTAAAAATGCCTTGTACGACATAGCTTTGGGTATTTTTTGTATAAAGAAAAGTATTTTAACAGTATTGTTTTGTATTGATAATTACAGTTTTTCCGCTGTATGAGATTATTTCAGCGTAACACTTGAATTTATTTACAAGATAAAATAAGAAAAATATCAAGATATTACACCCCTAGTGCATGCTGTGGGTGGCCGGCCACCCATTACCACCGCACGTTCAACCCTATTTTTGTTTGGTCTCCAAGAGTGGTTGCGGCCACCCCTGATGGGAATTGGGGGTGGCCGCACCACCCCCAGAGGGCCACAATGAGGTCCTTTGGGGGTGGCGCGGCCATCCATTGCCATCGCACATTCAACCCTGTTTTTATTTATTTTTAATTTGAGTTTTAGAAAAATTAGAAATCAAATGGACTTTTTAGTAATTTTAGGCTAATCCCAATTATGAAATATGTGTTGCTACCAAACTAAAGAATTGGAATAATTATTAATTATTTCATTCCAACCTCTTTTATTCCCAGTAATGTCTATTCATTTTCCTAATGGAATACCCATACCCATACCAATACCTATTCCTTTTCCTTAAAGTTTATTTGATTATTAAAGTAAAAGGGAAAAGTCCAAACTATAGTTATTTGGTACTCATTCCAAGTTCTTCCAATTTTAGGGAATTGAAAATGTGTTTTGAGGGGCTATGGTATCATCTCTCCTAATTCTTTAATCCAAATTGGAGAGTGTAACCCCAATTATTTTCCTATCTTTTTCTCTACTCTCCGACTAAACATAAAGTCCATCCAAATTCCATTTTTTCTTCTTCTTTTCTATATAGGTGTGGTACATCTAAGATCTAATTTGTGGAAGGGAGGAAGAAACAACAAAACACATCCTATGGAGTTGTCCATCTGCTCAGGATGTGTGGAGTTGTGGTCCAAACAAATTGCAAAAAGGCATTGATAAATGGATTGATTTTTTTTCTGTGGTAGAGGTGATGATGGCAAGATGTGAAGGGGCAGAAATTGAGCTCATGGCGGTAATAGCTTGAAAAATATGGTTTCGAAGGAATAATGTAGTGCATGGAGGGGAATTCCTTCACCCAAACCAGGTATTCCATGATGCTACGATCTCTCTTGATGATTTTCGGAGGGTAAACGAGAAGGAACATGTAGTGTAGGGCATTCCTCAAATTGGCACATTCATTCTTTGGAAGCGACCTCCCATAGGTATGTTTAAGATTAATTGGGATGTTGCCATGGATAAGGGACTTAGAAGAATTGGTATTGGGATTATTGTACGAGACCATGATGGCAGCATTCTAGTCGCATGTAGCACGACAAAAATTATCTGGTTGAACTTACTGTTGCGGAAGCTCTAGCAACCTTACATGCGGTGGAATTTAGTAGGGAGATGAGATTTTATGATGTTATTGTGGAGGGAGATGCCCTGCAAATTGTTAACACAGTTAGAGTGAAGAAACAAAATTGGAGCAATTTTGGGCATATTGTAAATGGTATTCAAGAACATATGTGTTTGCTGAAATCATGCAGGATTGAACATGTCAAAAGGGGCGCAAATTCAGCAGCTCATAGTTTGGCTAGAGAAGCCACCAAGTATGTCATGGATAGGGTTTGGATTGGAGAAATTCCAAATTGTATCTATGGTATTGTAATCAGGGAGCAAACTGCTCCTGTTTGATTCTTTGATCTACCTATTATCAATAAAGAAGAAATTTGCTAAAAAATAAAATAAAATAGAGATTAACATTTTCATGTTTTGCTTGTATTTGAATTTCCTTTTTGGTATGTATTTAGAAAAGAGCATTTACATTTGGGTCCGAAAATTTACTCTCCACTTTGGTTAGAAAATCATATTTCTACCAATTTTTTCAAAGCACTTATATCCAACTTTCTATTTTAGCTATCAACTTTTTATATTTCATTTAAAAATTATTTTTTTAATGATTTCTTTATTAATCTTTGGGAAGTGAGAGGATGTTAGAGATTTTTAATTTTTCACATTTGGTGAGTGAACATGGCTCACCGTATTAGCAACTCACCAAACATTTCTCCAATTTGCTAAGCCGGATGCAGCTTAACATTTTTAACTAGTTCAAATAATATTTGGATTATTTTGGCTTAACATTTTTAACTAGTTCAAATAATATTTGGATTATTTTGGCTAGTCAAATGAGCTATTAGAAGTTGTAGGACCTATGTTGGTAGGTTAAATTTTGGAAAGAAGGAAAACGAAAGTTTCTCATGCAAGATGAAATAGCAATGGAAACATCAATCATCTTTATTCAATGAATGTATGGTTTTTATAAAGGAATCCAATACATGATAACAATGTCCTACCTAAACTCAACAACCCTAAATGATAAATAAATGTTCTTTTTTTTTTTTTGAAGAATTATAATTATCATTTTGTCATTTTAATTTGCTAAGTGTCCAAGATGTAGGTGGAATGCAATATTCTCAACAAATTTCTTGGTATACTCTTTCTACTTCCTAAAGCTTTTCAAGTTTCAACTGTCCAAAACTTATATACTAACATACTCAAATTGAAATATATTTATTAAAAAAAAAAAAGGAAAGGTATTTTAAAACGACCAAAAATATATACATTCAAAAAGCATGGGTGAAAAAAAAAAATACAGAATTAATCAAAAATTTTAGTCTCAAAATCCCAAATAGAACTTGGGAAATCATAATAATAATAAGGAGAAATTACCTTTTGCCCTCATGAACTACAACGCCTTGGCACCTTTCTCGTATGAACTGCCAATTGTACTACTTTGCCCCCATGAACTACTATTTTGTGCTCAAAATCCTCTTTTATCAGTTAAAACTGATAACTAAGACAGTCAAAGTGACAATGCGTTGTAGTTCATAGGGGCAAAGTAACAATGCGTTGTAGTTCATGGGGGCAAAGTGACGCAAAGTGACGGGTTGACCGTTTGAGTTAACGGCTTTGACTGACGGAAGGGGGTTTTGAACACAAAAATGGTAGTTCATGGGAGCAAAGTAGTACAATTAGCAATTCATGAAAGAAAGTGTCAAGACGTTATAGTTCATGGAGGCAAAATGTAGTTTCTTCTTCTAATAATAATAATAATAATAATAAAGTTGACCCCCATTAGACTTGGAGTAATGGGTATCCTAAAACTCATGTAACTTTTAAAATTACCATTGAATTTATGATGAATCGATTCTAAATTTGAAATAAATCACTAATAAATTTTAATGTAATAATAATTTTAAAAATCATGTCTCATTTTAAGATAAAATGAGAACCAACAAAAGTTCTACTTAAACTTAGGCATTTGAAATATGCACCATTGACTCTTGGCCCAAAGTTGACGTACATAGGTTTTGTTATTTGGCTTACTCAACCACTCTTTTTTTGTTTTTTCTAATTAACCCTAAACCACTCACTATCAGCTTATCTCAACATTAGTTGAACAAGTGAATATAGAATACTAAGGTATCTCATTTCATCAAATAAGTATAGAATTTAAATTATTTTTAATTATGTATGATGATATTAGATAAATTAGAAAATGTATTTCGGTTGCATCACACGTTTCAGATTTATATATCATAATATTAAATATATGTGATACTTATCGGTTGCACATTTTGTATACGAAATTCATAAAAAAAGTAAGATTATTTAATATTGTATATATATAATAAGACATCAATCCTTGGAACAGGATGTTCGGTTCGATGTATTTGAAGGGTATTTTTGTCTTTTTACTTTTTAAAAATGATAAAAATACCCATTCAATATATTTAATATTGTATATATATAATAAGACATCAATCCTCTGAACATGATGTTCAGTTCGTTATATTTGAAGGATATTTTTGTCATTTTACTTTTTAAAATGATAAAAATATTCATTCAATATAATTAACTGAATATTTTGTAATTTATTTAATCATGAGATAATCCTAATTCCATATCTTCGGAGTGCCTTTGTATTAATTCCGGGTGGGCCTTCACAATAATTTTTGACCCGAAAAATTGCATGAATGCAAGATTGAGCAAGCGAATGAAGGGGACCTCACAGCATGCGAGTTGTCATTCGCTTTGATTGAATCCGTGCGAGAAAGAGCAATGCTTCACCACTTTTACCAAGCACGTACACTTTCAATGATTATATATAGCATTCATATCCCATTTAACAAATTAATATTTTTCATTTTATTTAGCTTTGCTATATAGAAAAAAATCACCAAAAAAACACCTTCATTTGGCTATCCAATGCAACTTTACATATCCCACTACTTAACAATTTTTGTTGATTATTATAGCATTTGTTAAAAAAAAAATAATAATAATTTTTTATTCCTTCTCTATCTCCTTTGCAATATGATGGACTAGGTGAAAGATGAGAACAACAACCACTGACGTCGAGTTCAGGGCCAGAACTAGCTTTGAATTTGAAAGGAATTAATGGACAAAAAATACCTTAATTTTTATTTATTTATTTTTTTTTGCATTAATTTTTTTTTTCTTGTAATTTGGGGGGATCAAGACTACTGTCGATCTCCCCCTAAATCTGTCTTTGGTCGAGCTTCATTGATGAGCGAGATCTGGATGATGACCAAGATCTAGATGCCAAATAAGATTTGGATGGCTAGTCTTGAAATTTGATACTCGTTGTGAAGCTTCACAGTGTTATGAGTGTCGTGTCCTATATTGAGATAGTAAAAAAAAAAGGGGAAACTTCACTTTGGCCCCTTAGACTTCCACTCGATTTTACAAACCCCACCTGAACTTCCAAATCTTTCATTTTAAACCCCTGAACTTTTAATTACTTTCAATGTGGACCACTCCGTCAAATTTTAAACGTTACATGACGTTTATACTCCTGACTTTTGTATAAAATTTTAACTTTCAAAACGTTTTTTTATTTTTTTTAAAAAAAGAAAATCAAAGACATTTTGGTCTTTTTTTTTTGTATTTTTAATGGCTAAAATTAACGGAAATGTTCTAATTGAGAGTAATTAAAAATTTAGGGGTCCAAAATGAAAGATTTTGAAGTTCAGGAGTTTGTAAAATCAGGTAGAAGTTCTGGGGGTGAAAGTGAAGTTTTTCAAAAAAAAGAAAAAGAAAAAAAGTACATAATATTTATAGGTGGACCTAACTCTATTAATTTAGACTTTTAAATTAGAGTAATCAGCTCCAAGTAAAAGCTCTTAAACCTTTTATGTTCGGGGAGATATATATAAAAATGAGATAAAATAAAAAATAAATAGAAAAAATTAAGTGAAAAGGATGGAGTTTTGGAATAGTAATTAAAATAGAAAAGTGAGTGCATGGTGATATGCGGAAATGACCATCAAATTTTCAAATTCGTGCACTTTGATTTGAGTGCCGTCCACTTTGCTGTACCTAACTTGACTCTAATATAATCATCACTATCTTGTTGATTACTGTTTATTAACGCCGTTATGGAGTATTCCATTACTCCATCCTTCTAGGCTCGGTTTGGTGTTGAATATAACAATTGTAGTAAAAATTGATTGGTACCAAAAAAAAAAAAGGTAAAAATGTTTGGCATAAAAAAATAAAAAAAAATTTATTTTGTACTAATTTTTTTATTTAAATAAAATAAAAAGTGCTTAATGTGATGTAAAAAATAAAAATATTGAGAGCTAAATTTTTTAAATGAATAATAAAGAGGTCTTGCCAAACAGGGCCTAATTGTTCTCATAGAAAGCAGGAGTAAATGATTTTTTCACCTTCTCAGTTCTCACTTCTCAGCCACAGCCAGTGGTAAATTCCATGCCATGTACAGGAATTACCACCGTTTAATTTGTGGTTAAATATATGGTAATCTCAAACGATCGGAAAGGACGACATCGTTTTCTCACCTTAAAAAATGTGACCGTTATTATTTTAAAAATCTTGATTAGGACACTTCGGAATCAAATCCAGCGAGTAGGGTCTGGTTCCCATACTCTCAGCGAGTACACAAACATCCCCTCTGCGCTCTCTGCCTCCATCCCTGCGCAAAACTTGGCAGTATATCCTTCTCTCTCTCTCTCTTCACGCTCTCATTGCTCTGTAAACCTCACTCTCTCTCTGTACCCAACTAACATGCATGATTCTCTCACAAAGCCACCATTTTAGCTGTTTCGAAACCTCAAAGCACCCAAGTTTCCACATCTGAATCTCTCTCTCGCTCTTAAGAGTAAAGTATACGGTCCCAACAAAAAGACCCAGAAGAAATGGGTTGCGCACAGTCTAGAATAGAGAACGAGGAGTCGGTGTCGCGGTGCAAGGAACGCAAGAACCTCATCAAAGACGCCGTAATAGCCCGCAACGCCTTCTCCGCTGGCCATTCCGGCTACGCCGTGGGCTTAAAGAACACCGGCGCCGCGCTCAGCGACTATGGTCATGGCGAGGCCGAAGAGCCCCACCAACACCACCACCAGCCTCCGGCGGACCCGACCGCCGCTCAACCGCCTCCGCCGCCTCCGCCGCACATGGAAAATCTTCCGCCGCCGCCGCCGCTCCCGAACTTCTCGCCGAGCCCCATCCCCATTAAGCGCGCCACCAGCATGCCCGCCATGCCCACGAAGCCCCGAAAGGTCAGGGCCATTGCCATTGCGGAAGAAGAAGAAGATGATGATGTAGTAGAAGGCGAAGAAGACGAGGAAGAAGACAATGAGGGCAATGTTGGAATGGAGGAAAAGAACGGTATTATTGCAAAGGGTGGTACAAGAAATGGTGTCGGAGAAGTAGACCCCCCACTGACACCGGACATGAAGGCGGTCCCACCGATGCCGGAGTCAAAGGGCATGGCCTGGGACTACTTCTTTATGGTGGAGGAGGGTATGGCCCCTGGGCCATCTCTAGGCGAGAACGTTGAGGCTGAGAATGTGAGCGAAGGTGTGGCCTTTGGCGGACAACCCAAAAATGTGGAGCCTAATGGGGTTGATTTTAGAGATGCGGTGGAGGCTAATGGGGTTGATTTTAGAGATGCGGTGGAGCCGAAGACGCCGGAGAAGCAGATAGAGCACGCCAACACGGCGCCGCCGGAGATGAGGAGAATGGCGAAGGCGGTGGGGAGTGTGAGTTTATTGAAGATATTGGGTGAGCTTGATGATCATTTCCTCAAGGCCTACCAGAGCGCCCAAGAGGTCTCCAAGATGCTGGAGGCAACTCGCTTGCATTACCACTCCAATTTCGCTGATAATCGGGGTAATTCTTTGTTGTTTTTTATGGTTAACAATTAATTGTGTTACATTTCAAAGTTTTTGGTTAGCGAAGAAACTGAGAATCATTCATGTGGGATGTGTTTTGTTTTTTGCGATTCTTTATGTTGTGTGTCATACTCGAGGTTTTTCTGTCATACCCAATTAATTAATTGTTGAAATTGCATACAAAGCTTCAATTTTCTTTTATCATACATCGATCTGCCCAATTCAGTAATTCGTTGAAGTAAGATCTCATTCCATGTTCGCATGACGTGTTTACAATATTTAGATGATAACTTTTTATTGGATCCCACATCAATCTCAGATCTTTTGTTGCTTTTTTCTTTTCAAAAGTAGGAAAAGTTCAAGACTTTCCTCTAATGGTGCCCTTGTGAGTTTCAAAGTTTTTACCAGTCTTGAGTTACAGATATCTTACCATACCTTTTGTTATTGTGTGATGATCACAAAATTCCCAGTCCAAGCAACTGGAAGGATGGTGGATCCGCTTGGCCAAATTCTGGATTTATTTCATTCAAACTGTTATTTGTAGCAATGGTTTCTTTTTTCCTATTGTTTTCTAAATGCTGCACAAATGAACAAACTAATATGCTCTAAGGATTTTGCAGGACACATTGATCATTCTGCAAGGGTCATGCGCGTTATCACCTGGAATAAGTCGTTCAGAGGTGTATCCAATGGTGAGGGTGGGAAGGATGACTTTGATTCAGAAGAATACGAAACTCATGCCACTATTTTGGATAAGCTGTTAGCCTGGGAAAAGAAGCTTTATGAAGAAGTCAAGGTATGTTGAGCTACTACAAGTTCTGGGGTGGGGGGAAAGGGTGGGTGGGTGAGTCTTGTGCAGGTTTGAATTGTTTTTATTAGCATGTGAATAAATAAAATCTGTTTGTGATAATCATGGGCATGAAAATTTTCAGCTTCTTTGTATGATTAATTGTGAAGCAGAGTTAGATTTTTCCTTTTATTATTATTATTTTATTTTATTTTTTATTTTTTTTCTGATACATAACTGTGCTTAGCCGGTAATTGTGGTTTCATGGGTATTTTTATGTTGAAAAGTTATTACCTATGCTGAATCTAATTGATATTTGCATCATGCTGACAGCAAGGTGAGCTAATGAAGCTTGAGTATCAAAGGAAGGTTGCTCTGCTGAACAGGCAGAAGAAACGAAGTTTGAGTCCTGAATCCTTGGAAAAAACAAAAGCAGCTGTAAGTCATTTGCATACGAGATATATAGTCGACATGCAGTCAATGGATTCAACGGTTTTGGAAGTAAATCGCCTACGTGATGAGCAGTTGTACCCAAAACTTGTTGCTCTTGTTGAGGGGTAAGTTTTTATTAGCAAAAAGTTACTGAGAAATCTCTATAATGCTGTACTCGATTTAATTTTCCTCGCAAAATTATCCTTGCCGAACCTCTCTTTTATCTTTATGATGTGTTTGGTTTCACATCAGGGGCCTGCCTCCAGCTTTTGTGTGGCAAATTAAGGTCTAAGAATGCCAAAAGAGGCCACCATATTTTCTAGTGTGGTTGCTTTTGCACTTCTGAATTATGGTTCATTAGCTTTTTGCAGTACCCAAGATCTTTGTTAAGTGGACTCAGAAGTTCTCTCTTTACCATTATGCACTTCCTGCTTTTTTGACCAAGAACACCCCCAAAACTCCTGTTTGGTTGCCTCATTGTCTTTTTTCTTAGTTAAGCTTGTTGAAATGTGAAGTCATAAACCAGATTTTTTTTTTGGTTCAGTGTCAATAGACTCAATACCATTTGACATCGACCAGGTCTTCTCTCTTTTGCCACCAATAGATTAGATGTGCTCTGTTTCTACTCAAGGTATTCAACACTGTATATATATATATACACACACAGGCAGACACACACTCACACATATATGCTCTGCTCTGTCTGCTCTTTAGTTTTGTATCAATGTTGTAATGCTGTGTTCTAGAAACATTTCTTTCTGTGTTTCCTTAATTATATTCCAAAGGACCATTTTTTGAGCTTACATTTCCCCTCTTCATTAGTCACACCAAACTGGCTTGGTTGTATTTCAACTCTCGGGGTCAGTTTAAAGGCTTTTTTATGGTCTGGTTGGGCTTACTGTCATGGGTACACTTGGCTTTTTGTTTGATATAGCATAAGAAAGTATAGTCTTGTGATGGATTTAATGATGTTTTAAGTGGTAAAGGTGTGTTTCAAGTCCCTTCCATTATTGTCAAGGTTTGAACTCAAATGGGAGGGAATTAGTTATTTGAGGTGGCTGTTTTCAACTCAGACTACCTATGCTTATTTATTAAATCTATTTCTTATAAATTTTTTAATGTCCATTTGAGGTTGTCTTGTCACCATTTAATGACAACTAATGCTAATTCGCCGTGGCAGTACTGTGTTGAGATAACCAATGATTTTTTTATGTTTAATATATCATGAAATGTGCTCTGGGCTGCATTAGGTCTATCTTCCAATTGATTCTCATGTTGCTAACTGGAAAAGGTCATGTATGCTGCGGTGCCATATTTTGCCATCCTCTTCAATTGCATGCTATGCTTTATGTATAAAACTTGTGCATTATATCTTTTGTATTTAGTCCATCAAAAAATGCAGCCCAAAGGATTAGTTTTACTAGTTTTTGGTTTTTTTTGTTTGGTGTTTAACCTTTCCATTCCTCCTGTCAAAAATTATGGCATTATCAATATACAAAATTGTTCCCTTAAAGCAACTTGGATGATGGGCATAAATATGATATCTGCTCCACAGGATGGCCAAAATGTGGGAAAGCATGCGCCTGCATCATGACGGTCAGCTGAGACTTGTTATAGACCTCAAAGCCCTTGACATTGTAGATACTTCCAAGGAAACAACGAAACACCACCATGACCGCACTGTCCAACTCTGGAATGTTGTCCAAGAATGGCATTCAGAATTTGAAAAGCTGGTGACCCATCAAAAACAATACATCCGAGCTCTTCACAGTTGGTTGAAATTAAATCTCATCCCCATTGAAAGCACCTTAAAGGAGAAAATCTCATCCCCACCTAGAGCCCAGCATCCTCCAATCCAAGCCCTCCTCCAATCGTGGCACAACCATCTTGAAAAGCTTCCAGATGAGCTTGTGAAATCTGCAATTTCCTCCTTTGGTGCTGTGATAAAAACCATAATAATTCAACAGGAGGAAGAGATGAAGCTAAAAGAGAAGTATGAGGAGACCAGGAAGGAGTACTACCGCAAAAAACAAGCATTTGAGGACTGGTACCAAAAGTATATGCAGCGGAGGGGGCCAGAGGAAATAGAAGCTGAAAGGGGTGAAGATGCAAATCCCAAGGATCCCATGTCAGAGAAGCAATTTGCTATTGACAGCTTAAAGAAGAGATTGGAAGAGGAAGAGGAAGCTCACCAGAAACATTGTATTCAGGTGAGAGAGAAGTCACTGGGCAGTCTCAAATCTCGTTTACCTGAGCTCTTTCGTGCCATGTCAGATTATGCTCATGCCAGTTCTGAAGCATATGAGCAAATATGGTCCATCACGCAGTCACAGAAATCTAATGGGGGTCCCTCGTGAGGTTATCTTAACCCTGTTTCGTAGTAAAGTTTAATCAAAACCTGTCGTTTTCCAGACAAACTTGTTTTATTAGCGAAGCGATGATGTAATGTTATGATCTTTGTTGTTGTGTGGGAAATGTTGCTGTTATATCTGGTCTGGCTGGAGCCCTCCCTTCCCTCAACATTTGCACAGGTAAGCATGTTTTGATTTTGAGGAAAGCTACGTGTATTTTTGTGGTTCACTAGGTCTTGAGGGCTGAATTATGAGTAATTGTAGAAGTCATTCTTATGTTTTTCTTGCATCACTCCAAGAATGAGGTAGTTTTTAAAATTACCATTTGATCAAAATTCAATCATAATTAATAACAAGTCCAATGGTAATTTTAGAAGCCACATCATTCTTAGAGTGAGAAAAGGACACGAGTGATTTCTAGCATTACTCATTATGAGTAATAGCATGCCAAAGCTGGTTCTCTCTTGTCTTTTTCTCATTAGTTTTGTGTCATTATCCTTCATTTTTCTTCTCTTTTGGTATGGTATAAACAGAAGTGATTTGGAAAGAAGCTGCGCAGGAAAAAAAGAAAAGAAAAAATCCTGAGAGGAGAATATGATTGAGGCATTCTATATAGCATACTTCAATTCTACTCTTTTTTTCTTTTTAATTAAGATCGACCCTTTTTAATTAAGATTGATCTAATGATAGATGTTGAGATAGCATGCTGAGATGGTGATGGGATAGGAGAATGCTATTTAGACTTTCTCTATGATTATGGGTAGGGAAAATGAGAGTGCTATTTAGACTCTCTCTCTATGATTATGGGTAGGGACAGTGAGATTGCTATTTAGACTCTCTCTATGATTATGGGTAGGGAAAATGAGAGTGCTATTTAGACTCTCTCTATGATTATGGGCAGGGAAAATGAGAGTGCTATTTAGACTTTCTCTATGATTATGGGTAGGGAAAAGGAGATTGCTATTTAGACTCTATGAATTATGGGTAGGGAAAATGAGATTGCTCTTTAGACTCTCTATGATTGTGGGTAGGGAAAATGAGAGTGCTATTTAGACTATGATTATGGGTAGGGACAATGAGATTGCTATTTAGAGTTGCCCTATGATTATGGGTAGGGACAATGAGATTGCTATTTAGAGTTGCCCTATGATTATGGGTAGTGAAAATGAGAGTGCTAGTTAGACTCTATAGGATTATGGGTAGGGAAAATGAGAGTGCTATTTAGACTTTGGGTAGGGAAAATGAACCAAGAATCTTAAAATACTCTTAACATCCTTGATTTCAAGTGGTTTTGATAATCTTTCTTGTACACAGTGCACAAATATTAATGAATGACAGTCCATTTCGTCAAAGCATTCTTACCATCTTCCTTTTATCTTTTCTATCCAAATACACTTCATAATAACTTTTTTTTTAATTTTTTCTTATACTATTAAAATATTATTTTTTAAAAAACTATAAGTATCCTACGTATCCTCATTTCTTTTTTTTTTGGAAAGTTCTTCAAATTACCACACAATTGACAATATTTTTCATAATTCAATTGTGACATTGTTCTCTCAAACTACCAATAAATGACAATGTCTTCTTAATGATTAAAATATTCTTAATAAAATCAAATAAAACAAATAAAACAAATTTTTTTAGGGTGTGAATTTAAAAAGAATTCTTTTTTTTTTTTTTTTTTGAATTTATTAGAGTACTTTTGTGTTATTGACAAAAGTTTAGGGTTACTTTTAGGTGATCGAAATTATTTTATGTTAAAACTAATGGATAAAGAAGCTAAGAGCCAAACCTAGGAAAAATGTCAGAAAAACTACAAAAATAAATAAATAAATGGAGCATGTTTGTTCAGATCTGGCATTTTATATGGTGAGGCTTTTTTATGAGAGCAGCTCAAATTTGCCAGGCGAGGAGAGAGATTGAGCGAGAGAGATATAGAGACGAGAGAAGACAGGGACGAGAGAAAGAGATATTAAGAGACTAAATAAAAACCATTTTTCTGTCCCCAGAGGTAGTTCAATCGGTTTGGAACACGCTTAATGAAGCGGAGGTCACTAGTTCGAATCCCCCTCCCCCTCTTTTGCGGCCATGTCAAAAAAAAAAAAAAGATTTTTCTGAAATATATGGAAAAAAAAAAGTTAAAAATATTATTTTAATAATATATGGAAAATTTATTGTGATGTATATTTGGGTAGGAAAGTAAAAAGTAGTATGATTTCTTAAATTTTTAAAAAATTGTTGGACGTTTGCTGCTAATGCTAGAGAGCTGTTTGAGATTGCATTTGAAGAGCCTAAAAGTACTTTTAACACTCAAAAAGTCCGTTTGAAGAAAAAAGCACTCGTTTGGTAAAAAAAATTAAAAAGCACTTTTAAAGATCCAAAAGCCTAAAAATAGTAAAAAAAAAAAAAACATTTTTGGCAAAAGTTTAAAAATAAAGATTTTGCCCAAAAGCTTATTTTGACTTAAAAGCTTTATTTTTTAAACGCAACTTCTTCAAACATGCTCTAAGCACTACCCAATGTACTAGGTAGTACAGTAGCATAACCAATGTTTAGGGAGTAGCGTAACCAATGTTTAGGGAAAGTATACGTAGTTCGAACATGCTACCAACAAGACAACAAAAGTATAAAAATGAAGTTTGAAAGAACAATAGAATTTAAAAAATAATTTAAGAGTCAAAGTAGAGTGTAGAGTCTAATGTACAGATACAATATTTATGCAGAAAGTGTACGGGGTTGTGAAATTTGTTTATGAAAATATAAGCTCAAACTGTAAATGCAACTGGTCTTGCATTATTTTACAAAAGCACATTCTGTATATTTTCCTTGAGCTTTGTTCTTTTGATTACAGGCGTGAATGTATTTTTTAGATATTTTACACGTGTTAAACGAAAATGTGTTCTCAAAGAAACAGATTTATGAAAATTGGCTGAATTTTGGAAGAACAATGTGATTTGTGAAGAGGAAAATATTATGAGAAAAATATAATGTTTTTTTGTATGATTGCATGTGAAAGCTTAACGATTAGGAGAGATAATACGTCCGACACTCCGATGATAGGAAGGGAGAAATAACGTTGTCTAACAACCTAAGAGTTAAGCGAGGCTACACACTTACCACCTTGAAGCTAATAAATTATTAATAACCTCTATTGGTTAGGACTTAGGGGGTATCGCTTAAGAAACCGCTAAAGATAAGTGAGAGTGTAAATTCATTGATATGTTTCGGTGTGCTTTGCAATGCTATGTGTTTAAAACATAATATGCAACGTTATGATTTAAATTACTGTTTTCATATTATGAAATGTGGAATTAATTATGTAGTAAGAAAATACAAAGAAAGATTATTCTATTTTATTACTATGTATCAATTTGTCTATCACATGGTTTACGAAATAGCTATAAGTTTATTAAAACTCCTTTGTGTAAAACTTGCATATGTGGTTGTTTAGTAAACACTTGTAATGAGATGTTTTTTCAATACAAAAGAGTTCTCAATTTATAACTTACTAGTTTGCTTGAATTTATTGAGCTGTGGGTTCACCCTTCTATCTGTAATGAGATAGTGGGATCGCCATAGGTACAAGAGAAGAGAATCTAAGGATAGCACACATGTCTTTTCTTCTTGGTTTTGAAGGAGTCGAAACAAGAGAGTAAAGAAAAGAGGCTTGATAGTGAAAGAGAAAAAGAGAGAGACCAGCCATCACTCATTCCCAACAAAAAATAAGTTTGTCTTTTCGTTCTCTCTTTTTGGGGAATAGTCTCTCAAAAACCTAATAAACTCCAATCTACACCTAGAATGGGGTTGAATAGGTGTTCACCAACAATATACGGAAGTTAAAACTATTAAGCATGCAACAATTCATTAAATATATATAAAAGCTGTAAATCAAGGAGACACAAATATTTGATTACAAAGAGAAAACTTTTTAGATAACTCTCTAAAAGTAAAAGCTCTCTAGTGCAGCCAAACCTAAGAAATTATTCACAATAGAATAACGAGAAATTACACAATGTCAAAGCAACCTTTGCAACTAACAATCCCATGTACTATGTCCGCTACCGCAGTAGTTATCCTAGAACCTTTGGAACGTTTCTTCTATGTGATATCCTTTACAGGAACAATAGGCTTTGGTTGTTTTGGATTTGTGGATGAAGACACAACCTCTAACTCTAAGAGAGAGACCTAAAGCTTTGAATCTCAAAAGCTTTCTTAGCAAAGCAGTATTCGCTCTTGGAATATGTAAATGAAAATATACGTGACAGTCACCTATACATAGATTTCAGCACAGTCCTTTTCAAAATAGAATTCGGTTAAAATAAAGCAATTGTGTCCGGATAGGGTTAATGAATGTCCGGACATGGCTAGGGTTACGATTTGTTGTAACGATACTTGTCCGGACAGGTCTTGGAAATTGAACTCTTTGGAAATCATGTTCGGACACATCCTCTAGCTGTCCGAACATTTAGTATGAAAATAACCTCCGGACATGGCTAGGGTTACAATCTGTTATAACCATACTTGTCCGGACAGGTCTTAGAAATTGAACTCTTTGGAAATCATGTTCGGACACATCTTCTGGCTGTCCGGACATTTAGTGTGAAAATAACCTCTCGGGAAACACTGTCCGAACATCCAATCGCCCTGTCCGGATATGTCAATCTTTGTTGGTTTCTCCAAAAGTCCTGTTCAGACATGTCTTTTGGGTGTCCAGAAACTCGAGACTAGACCATTCTTCTTTCTGCATTTCTTTAGACTTACACTCATTTGAACTTATTACAAAAGGATCACTGAATGAGCCAATCTAAAAACTAACAATTTCTATTGTGTAATAAAGAGATTTAGGCATATTGAGGCTTTGAGTTTTGAGTGATTTTCTCTTTTCAATTTTGTACTCAACCTTTGATAATGAATTTATTCGTGATCGTTTCCACCTGTAAACGTATCTTACATCGAGAAACCATGTAAATCTTAATGTTATTGTGTGTGATTGTCTTATCTTATTTACCGCAATTGTGATCTTTTGCACAATAATATTTTCTAAACATAATTTGTTAAATGTGAAAATGATTTTTTTTTTTTTTTTAATTGAATAAGGAAAATGGTTATAAGGGAGGATCATTCTCATTCCTGATCCAAAAAGAAAAAGTGGACGATCCTAAAAACAAAAAATGGGGTGGGCTCCCCTTGACCTGGTCCTCTCAATGGGCCGCACAAGGCAGTTACAAAAACAAAAGGGATACAGATTAAGGCGAGAGCCTATTTGAAGTATCACTAGGAACCATCAACAACCTCTGAAAAGAGGCTGAAGCCGAATATGCACTATCATAGTTTGATGTAGGGACTGAACGATAGAGTGAGAACAACACAAATCCGACTACAAAAGTCTTCACGGTAAGAGTAAAACAATTAAGAGCAGGGAGACAATAACCTATAAAACAAACAAGTTGCAAGAAACAAGAAAAAAAAAATACAAGAAAAAAAAAAAAAAAGCAGCAATAAAACACTCTGAACAGCAGCTTAAACAGAGGACAGGGTTGAGGAATAGCTTCTGGAAGCAGTTCGAAGGACACGCAGCGACGCGTATGATTCATGCACTGGTGCATAAGATCCACGCGCAGGCGCATGAGGACCACGTGGTTGCACGTGGTGACTGGAACAAGACAGTGCCGGCAGCGGTGGAAAGCTGGGAGGCCGGTGAAGACATTGGTGCGGCGCGTTGGAGTTGTGGAAGATCGGAGGGCGACAAATCGGGGTTGGAGAAAACAAGATATGAGAAACACCTAAAAATCGTGAAGTTTGCTGGGAGTTGAGCCGACTAAAGGGGGCGACCAGGAAAGGCGAGGTGGTCTGGGAAGAAGAACAGTGGCATCGCTACTCAGAGGTAAAAAAGAAAGAAAAGAAGAGGAAGGGTTACGAAGGAGGGAGGGGAAACGACTGCACTAGGCAGAGGGAAAGAGGGGAGAAGGGAAAAAGCAAAGTCTCTCTTTACTAAAATCTTCAACTTCGGCTTTTTGGACAAGTTCTAAGCTCGATTTTGTTCCAATTGAACTCCGATTTTGTGATCCAACTGAAGCAACTTTGTGTCAGAGTTTTCCTTGAAAACAAACGGCATCCTTTGCCTCAACTTTTTGCTAGGCTCCAAGAAGTCGACACCGTACGTTGTTATTTTTACCACATATGGTATTTTTTAACAGAGGCCATATCCTAAAAGAAAATTGTACGTGCACCCTTTCCTAATGTATATAATACGCCAAGAAGAAAATGAATATTTTCCTAGCGTACGAGTTGCATAAAAAAATGAATTTATTTAATGGCGTATCAAAAAATACACTGAGAAATTTTTAAAAACACTGGGAAGGGATTTTTTTTTTTTTGTAATGTCCCTCCGAAAAGAGCCGCACATAGACGATGAAAAAACCTCGCAGAGGAGATGGAGAGTTGCAGAAAAAAGGGGACTTCTCTCTCGAGAGAGAAGAGAGCTTTTCCTAGTATTGCTTGGATTTAAAGGTGAAGATGATTGATATTAGCTAGACTAGATAAACATAATATGAAGATTTTAACTACCCATAATTTGGAGCCAATAATATGAGTAGGCTAGCTGGTTAACCATGCATGCATGTTCAGCTGCTCCTTTGTTGGGCTTACACACGTTGGTGCATGTACATTTGTCAAGCAAAAGACCAAATTCTCGTTGGCAGACAGAGACGTTGATGAGGAACCAGCATATATGTTTGACCTCCTCAACGCCTGGAATCATGAAGAAGAAGAAGAAGAAGGCAATGGAAGGAATCCCAGTGTTATTGCCTATTGGTCACGTGATCCACATTTTTAGCTTGGAGCAATGACATCACTTTTATCTGTCTTTCGGAGCTGACTATCAATATATTTCAAATAAATTGACATTATCAATTCTGTGGATGCTGGGCAGCTGGAATGCGTATAAAATGCAATAAGTCATACTATTTATTACACCCTTAATTGAATATGCTTTGTAATAAGAAAGTCATACAAATATCCTTATTTGATGTCTCACGAGGTAGTTCAACAGCTAGGACCACGCCTAATGAAACAGAGGTCATTAGTTCAAATATCACTCCCCCTCTTATGCGGACATGTCAAAATATCCTTATTTGATATGTTTTATGTTATAATTAATACAAATTAAATGCGTAAATTCTTTCTTTTCAAATAAATATTCAACGTGTTGGACTTTACTTATTAAGAGAGAGTGCTAGAATATAAATTAAATGAGTAAATTTATTATTTTCTATTAGTTTAAACTTAGAGAAACGTTTCAAAACTCCCCTTGAACTTTTACACACTTTGAAATTACACACCTAAGTTCAAAAACTCTCAATTAAGCGTATCGAACTTTTAATTTCTTTCAATTATTCAATTCCGTTAAATCATGTCAAAATTCTCAAAATACTCATGTTTTTTATTATAAAAAATAAAATAAAAAATTATAAACATTCATGCGTTTATTTTTTATTTAAAAAAAAAAAACATATTTGCAATATTTTTTATAAAAAAAAATGGGTATTTGATAATTATAATAAGATTTAACGAAAAATTCTAACAAAATGTGAAAAAATATAAAAAATATTTTCATAAATCATTTTACTCCAATACAAACGGAGGCAAAGATAAATGATAATTTAATCTACTTGAATCAGGAATATATATATATATATATATATATATATATATATATATATATATATAGTGTGGATATTTAATAAATAAACCACTACTTTTTCAAAGGAGTTTGGTGAGTCACAGAGGTTGGCATGCGGCCTGCAAAGTAAGACTCTTTCGGCGCTGGTCTTACTTTGAAAATCTCATCCCACAATTAGCCCCTCCCTAATCTCCTCCTACCTTCCTTTCTCTCCTCAGAAAACAACTAAATAAATAAATAAATAAAAGCAAAGCTCCCTGCATATAAATAAGCCTCAGCTCCTCTGTTTGTACAGCAATGGGGATGAAGAAGTGGTGGAATCTGGACTCAGGCGGTGGCAGAGGCAGTGGAAGCATCCAGTTGGGCGCCGAAGCACAACCCAAGTGGCAAATGTTTTGGAGGAAAATCAAGAGAGAAAGGAAGAGGTTTCCCACTACAACATCTCAAGTTACTTTGCAGACAAGTTATGATCCCAAGACGTATTCCAAAAACTTTGATCAAGGAACAGGCTGGATGGAGCCCGACAACCTTTCTCGTTCTTTCTCTGCTCGCTTCGCCGATCCTTCCAACATTTTAAGGATGAACAGTTTATTAGATTGATGGTCATTTTTATTGTTTTTATGTTGGATTTTAATCTTCATCGATCCATCTTTAAGACCCATTTGTTGTTAATATATTAGAATTAGCACCAATATTCTATGGCTTTTTTTTTTCTTTATCATATTGGAAGAGGTGCGAAATGAGGCGACATGTGATCATGAGAATGATGAAATTAGCAATAATAAGCAAAGATAATTTATATGTAAATTATTATTTTATTTTTTGGGAGAAATTTTCATGCAGAGTCTAAGAAAGATTCGTTCATTGTGCCAGCAGCCATGGGTTTTGGACCATAAATATTATCTAACCAAATAATGGAGGAAACATTTGGTCAATGTGATTTGACATTATAAATAAATATATTTTTATGACTTGTAAATTTACGTGCATGATCTTCTCTCCCTATAAATTTCAGTTATTTTTCTAACAATCCTTATATATATATTGGTTTTGGGTGGCCAAATGACATAGGCTCTCTGACCATTTGGGTTCAGACCCTTTGAAGGCTGACTTTGGTGGGAATGGTTCGACCACTCTCGAAAGCCATTACTTGAGGTGGTTGAATCATCTCATAGGCCTTGAAGGTCGTTTGCCAATATCATAGGCTGGTTACGAGGATGATTGTTTAATCCTAGAATAATGGGGCTGGCTGACCGCCCCCTACCCCCAAATTAATTTTTATTTGAGAGTAAATTTGTAATTTTATATTTATTACAGGTCAAACCACATAGACAAATTTAGCCAATTTTCTAGTAATTGATCTATGAGTTTCTTGGGTTTGGTAAACTTCTAGAAAACTCTTTTCACCTCTCAAATGCTAAAAATTCTTCTCAAAATTGGTTAACCACTAACACTATATATATATATATATATATAAACTTTTTTCAAAACTCAACTTTTATCTTTTTCAAGACTCAAAATCCAAAACACATAATACTTGTCAAAATCTTACAAAAAAGCGACCCTTATTTCTTGTTCTTGCTGTTCCTTTACTGGTGTTATAGGAATGTTTTTGGCTTTTGAGTTTAGAGCTTAGTTTATGATCTCAATGCAAGCCAACGTACAGCACGAGACAAAAAGAAAAGCTTGTATGCTTCCCAGCTTTTCTTGCTTGCTCTTCTTACAAGAAAATAAAGATGCTTTGAGAGGTCTCATGGCCTCTCATTTGTGCTTTTTTTCCCACTCACAAGTGGAAGACATGATGATAAAAGGCAAGAGAATCTAGCACATGCACTCTTGTTTTCTATCAATATTCCTCTGTATCATGGAAACTCAAGCCCCCCATTTTGTTTGCATAGATGGATGGAGGAAGAATTCAAATTGAGGGTGAAAAGGTGGGCGGTTACGGTTAGTACTAACTAACCGCTCCATTTCACTTCCATTCAAATTGGGGGTGAAATAGAGGAATAATCACTCGTTAACTGCACTAACTCTTAACTACTTTTGAAGATGATTAGAAAAAATTGCTAACTGCCTAAGCGGTTAAGGTTAGTGGTTTTAAGTTTTGAAAAAAACGTTAACCATTAACCGTTAACTGCTAACCGCCTTTATTATATTATATATAATTTTGTATCAGCACCTAAGTCAAATCCAGAGCGTATGCTCAATCATGTGTCTTTCTTTTTTTTTTCTTTTTTTTTCTCTTGACAATGAACTGGTTATGATTTACTCATACAGGGTTTTCCTTTCATGATGGCAGAATATTCAAATAATCGCTTTATGGGCTAAGAATGATTACATAAGGGTCAATCATATCACTTCACCATGCATGGATGTTGAAGATTGGCGTAATAAGCACATTATGTGCTCAAATATATATATGATTACATTATTCATATTATTCTGGTTGCATAGGAGTCAATCATATCACTATGCATGGATGGTTAAAATTAGCATAATGGGACTGATGCTTGGTTCATACTTTTCCAGTTTCTTGTTACTTTAAGCAATTCAGAAAGAAGAAAGTATATTTTTAATTTTATTTCACTTCAAATAAATCTGTATTTTATGGTGAACTGCATGTTCTCATTTACTTATGCGGGACATCTTTAATGAGTGCCAATATCAAGGTATCAATTATGATGGGAGTCTAACTTCTCACTTTAATTCTAGCAATATAGATATATTAGCATAATCATTTAATCCACATGTTTGGAACTTGGGAACTGGAGAATCCAAATCTTAAGCTCACTGCTTCAATCATAGCTTCCATCTAAAGCATATATCCTCCACATCTAGCCATTTGCAACACAAAATTAGGATAAAAACGAGGTATATAGCATTACTCACAAAAAAAATCCTGGGAGTGGTCAAAAATTCCAATAGGCTATATATCTAGCAACACAAAATTGGGTTTCCCCCCTCAAAAGAAAAAAAAAAAAAAAAAAACCTACATTCATCACCTTCCTATTCTCCTTTTATCTCTCAAAGCCTATAAGCCTATGTGGCGTGATTCTCCCAACTAAAAAATTAATCTTTATGCACCAAATGCTATGAGAAACCACATCACATAAACTCATTGAAAAACTCAAGTAGAGCAGCTAGTCGGAGTTTTAATCACAACAAAATAACTTTGACTCGAGACTTTTTCAAGGGTCAATAACCACACAACCAATATAATATATGTCGGAAATAGTATATATATATATATATGTGCCACAAAACATCATAGAACTTCCCAGTTCATTCCAGATCCATTCCAGATCACAAGACAAAAGCCAGGCAAACTTATTTTGAAGCCAATACGAACACTTAAATTTTGCATCACAACATAACAGATGTAAGCATCCAGAAATTATAAGATTTATTGAGAAAAGGCTGTAAGGAAGTATTCCTCTTACATCAAGAGGTTTGATGAATAATAGTGTACATTAATATTGTTTCTGGAAACTGAATAAGGAAATTTTGTTAAAAATTTTTACGAGGGAGCTGGTTGCTGCTCCCATGCTTACATGAAGGTTGTTGGTTTTGACTCTTCAACTCATCTCCAGCAACAAGAAAAAATGCCGTGTGCCTGTAAAACACAAAAGGATAGGCATAGTGTGTAATAAAACTTAATGTTACAAGATGTGAATATATATGAAAAAGAGGTAACTTAGAAGCACCTGAAAAAGTTCATCATTCTAAGTTTTGAGTCTGCATCAATGTCCTGGGTGCTGTCCAATGCTTGTTGCATATGATGTAACCACCTCTCGGCAGCTTGATGCGTGACAGGAAATGGACGGTGACGTGCAATCAGAGCAGGATGGCCTGCGAAATATTAAAGAGAAAACTGAAAATAAGATCATCTTAAATTCCACCATAAAAAGGGCAAAATAATTAAACATAAACTAGTACAAAAATATTCAAACTCCAAAACAACTTGTTTTTGGATGGTCAAGACCAATACATAAATCCCCGTCCTTAAACTCATGGATATAATAGAATCAGTGTTTGCACACCCGAAAGTATCATTAGAACGAGCACCTAAGAAGTTATAATCAATTTGAAGTGCTAAATAGTAGCCTGGAGGCTTATTTATACTCGAGTAAAACCTATAAATTCATTATACCAGAATGAAGAGTTTGAATATATGAATATTTGGGGAACCTTCTAGAAGAAGGCCAGATGTCCTAGATATTCCTGAAATTTGTAATTTGGCTCTTCTATTTAATGAACGTAGGAGGAGGAATGAGCTATGAGGAATCAGTAGCTCCATTCCATTCCCCAGCTTTCTTCCCATTTCAATTTGTTTGATGGTATCAGAGTTTTGGTTTGAGCTCGGGCCACTGTTTGTTGTTTTGGTTTTGGACTTGGGTTGGGAGCGGTCCACACTATGAGTTGGGTCTTTTTTGATTGATTTTGTGTGTTATGTGAAAGTGAGATGGGTTGGGGTTGAAGGTTTAAAGAAAGTGGGTTAAGATAGATAAGGGAATCCTTATTCTGGATAGGAACAGGGCAGCCCTGCACCCAAGCGGCAGTCTTCTTCTTCAATCCTCCGCCGGCAGTCACTACCAGAGTGATGGCCATGCCCAACGACGGATAACCATAAGAAAAACTCGGCAAACACATAAGCAACCACCAAGAGTGTCTCCAGCCACTACAAGTGCCTCAAGTGACTACACAACCACCAGAATATCAACCAAATATCACTGGTATTAACACCACATGATTACCCTGGACCATTTAGCTTATCAAGACACAACAATGGTGAGGGAAATGGTGGCAACAACGATGTCAAACAACCATCATGGCCATGGTGATGAAGACACTAGTGCCTCCAACCCCAAGGTGCAGAAGAATGAAGGACAAGTGTCTAGTGCAGAGAAAAAGGAAAGGACGAAGAAAGCAAAAGAAAGAGATAAAAGAATAGAGAAGAGACTGAGATAGAACGTATGCTTGCTATCTACGAGCATGGTTTGGCAAATTTTCAAATGTGGTAATAGAGTTTGGTCTTCTTCGATGTAAGACCGATCGTTCAGTATTCCATTTGCATTCAGATGTTGGATACATATTTTACTAGCGGTTTATGTGGATGACATAGAGATTACTAGGGATGACTCCAGCGGAATTGTCAAACTAAAACAATTTTTGCAGGAAAAGTTTCAAACCAAATACTTGGGAAAACTTCAGTATTTCTTGGACATTGAAGTGACTAGATCTCAAAAAGGGGTTAATCTATCTTAGAGAATATATGTGCTAGACTTATTGGAAGAAACAAGACTTTTGCATTCTTATCCTGTTGATGTCCCTATGGGCCCTAATTAGAAACTTTTGAAAGATGATGGAGTTGTTTGGTGATCCTAGCAGATACAAGAGACTGGTTAGAAAATTGAATTATCTTACTATCACCAGGCTAGATATCCCTTATGCAGTTAGTATGGTGAACCAATTCATGGAAGCACCTAGAACTTCACATTGGGATGTTGTATTTGAAGAAACTCCTGGTCATGGCATTCTATGTAGGAAGATAGGACATCTTCGAATAGAAGAATTTACTGATGCAGATTGGGCAAAATCCCCTTCCGAGAGAAGATCTACTACTAGGAATTGTACAATCCTGAGAGGTAACCTTATTACTTGGAAAAGCAAAAAACAGACAATCGTGGCTCAGTCTAGTGCAAAGGCTATGCCTCATAGAACTAGTGAATTGATTTGGTTATAGCATTTCCTTTAGAAGATAGGATTTTCAGTTCCTACACCTATTCCTCTATGTTGTGATAATCAGGTTGTTGTGTGCATCACTACTAATCCAGTGTTTCACGAGAGGACAAAGCACAATGAAGTTGATTGTCATTTCATTCAGGATAAAATATTGAGTAGCGATATCTTTACACCTAATGTGAGATCTAGAGATTAACTTGCTGATGTGTTCACAAAGTCTCTTTCTCGTAGCTGATTAGAATTTATTTGCTCTATTTCGGGTTTATATGATATATATGCTCCAACTTGAGGGGAGTGTTATAGTAAATATATGAATATTCGGGGAAAAATATGTAATGTCCTAATAGTATAGGAAGTAATAGGCCTCTAGAAGAAGGCCAAGTGTCCTAGTGAGTTGTCTCCTTTCTTGAAATTTGTAATTTGGCACTGTTATTTAATGAACGCAAGAGGAATGAGCCATGGAGAATCAGTAGCTCCATTCCTTCCCCAGCTTTCTTCCCATTTCAATTTGTTACATAGCATATAGATACTATCTTCATAGAGCAATTGCCTTACGCATATCTATGTTATACACCAAAAGGTTGAGACGTGAAAGTATGCAAGAATAATGGAGTGACAAGATGAGATTAGAAGAACACTAGGATTTAGGGTGTTCTTTGGAACCAAATTAGAGAAGAATAACCATTGATGGTGAATAGAGCTGAGCACACTTTTTTTTTTCTTTGATGGTTGTGACTTCTGTATGCTTCAGATTTTTTTCAATAATCAGAAAGTCATTTTGCCATGTGCAAATATGCTTGACAGTAAGGCGAAATAATTTCTCCAGACGCCTTTTGGGATAAAAATGAAATTTTGTGTTCATCCTAAAGGTCGGAAGACAGGTGTTATCCAATTTTCAACATTGTTTCTGACAGTAATTATAATTGAATGAAGTATAGGAAATCCAGATATACATGGGCCAGAGCTACAAAGCCTAAAGCACAATGATCCATGACATAACAGAACTAGATTACTCAACACAAATCACTAGTGAAAAAGGGATCCACAAAGCCAACCTAACCCCATATGTGTAGAACAAAGCATTACAATTTTTTTTTTATAAGCAAATCAATCTCATTAAAAGAACAGAGGGCTGCAGCCCTATTACAGAGGAGGTATAAAAGACAAACCCCCTATTTAGGAGAAAAAGAAGAACAAAAATCCAAATATTCAGAAAAATTACAATAAAAAGGGATTATTCTTAAAAACTAAACTTCGACAATATCAAACTTTACCCCATTACTATCCTACTGATTCTAGTTATTACCAATCAAAATATTGTTTAGCCATTATTAGAAGCAATCTAAATGGGTATAATCATCAGATCATTATTGGAATAACTCTAGCATGCAGTTCTCAAAATAATAACCATTATTTTTAAATTGAATCATGTAATTCTTAAAACAATAACCATTATTTTTATATTGACTGTTTCAGAGTTTATTACTTAAACATTTATCATCTTCAGAAGATCTTCATTATATTTCTCTTAGTGATAAATGTTCAAGTGAGAAAATATGAATCATTCACTTTGAAAATAGTTGCTAGGATTTAAAGAACTTCAACATGGAATTACAGTAGAAAATGTATGGGGATATTGATTTGCTCTGAAACACACTCTTAAGACTCAAAAAAACTCTTTCCTAATCCTACATCCCAATTTAAATATCTGGTTTTACTTTTAAAGGCTAAAAAACCAAAAATTGTCTAAGTTTCCAAAGGTGAAAATATATGATATTTTGCTAACTACCCTCGTTCTTCTGAAAAACAGAACCAGGACACCTTATCTTGGGTGGGAGGTAGAAAACCATGGTATGAGCAACTGGGGTATGGATTATGGTAGAAACAACAAAAAATGAAGAAAATTTAACGATCCTATAGAAATAGAAGCATCAATATGAAGGAATAAGCAGAAAGTTAAACGAGGCAAAGAAAGCTAACCTCTTCTCTGAGAGTAGAGAGAAGGGCCTCCCATTCTCTGCACGAAAAACTCGTACTGATTTTGAATCGCGTCCTCTTTCTTGGAATTCGCAAAAATTGACCGGAACCATTCTTCCTCATCATCATATACCCTGTTTTTCACCCACCAAAAACATCAAACACAACCCATTTCAACCAAAGCTAATAACATAAAAAAGAACACCAAATTAAGGCTTCGTCTGGTTGCTGAGAAATCAAAACTAAACATCTCAAATTCTCCCAAAACTCGGTCCCCCCTTCAAACCCTTTAGGTAAAAAACAAAGACAAAGAAAATTACTACTATTCATTACACTCGAAAGCTAGTAAACTAAAACAGTTAAAAAAAAAACAAAAAAAAAACCCAGAAACAAAAAGCTGTAAATTTGAAGTACCTGGTGTAGAAATTGGTGGAGAGGTTGATGAAGGTCTGGAGGCCAAGTTTCTGGAACAGATTGGTGTCGTCAATGGCAAAGGCGTCATCTTGCTTGACTCCGCTCCACTCCGAGGCCTTGGCTTGTAGCGCCTGCATTTTGTTTGGTGTCCGTTATAGCCAATGGGGGTACTAGATTCGCGAGACTGTTGGGTGTATATATAGAGAGTTTGTGGGGGTCGCGTGGGATTGATTGCAGCCTTTGTGGGTGCGGTATCGTTTGGTTGAAACAATGGGCTGTTTTGCATCTTGTGGTGCCTATCTTTATTTATTATATCTTTCTTTATACGTAAATAAAATAGACATGTATGCATGAGGTAACAATGTCGTTATAAAGTGGGCGAAGGGGAGACCTTTTTATTGGGGGATTCCGTGTAAGATGTGGATTGATTGCACGTGTATGGATTGAAGAGAAGAGCTAGTCACATTTCTCAAAAAAAAAAAAAATTCTGAATAAACAAAAGTAAAGCTTCGAATTTGAAATCACAAAAGTGCCCAACCTTATGGAAACCCATAAAAAAGGGTAAATTACATTTTACAAAAATTAATAGATTTTAACCCTAAATTAATTGAATCCCAATCAAGTACTAGAGCCAAATACACAAATATTTATGCTATGCTGCAATATTTCATCAAGCCTCCCGCCACCGACGTTGACTTCTCCAACCTTTTTCCCTTCCAAAGGTACCTACTTCGGATCAAGGATCCCTTTATATTGGAGGGATAATTGGAGTTTCTCCAATTGTAAATTTGGTCATTCAATCTTATTCAATGGCCTAGAAAATGACATGTGTTTCATTAAATTAAAATAATAAAATATTATTTAACTTTTAAAAAGACGGCCATCCTAGTTTTTATATTATTTGATTTTAACTTTTTATTAATTGATTTTAATTTTAATTTTCTTTTTAAAAGTTAAAGGTTGGCCGAGCCACCCCTAAGGGCCCTTTGCCACCCCCAAGGGTCTAAATAAAAAATTTGGCTCTTGGGGGTGGCTAGACTGGGGTGGCCGGTCCCCCCAATTTTTTTATTAATTGATTTTAATTTTTTATTATTTTAATTTTAATTTTCTTTTTAAAAGTTAAATTTTTTTTATTATTTTAATTTTAATGGGACGCGTGTCATTTTGTAGGTCATTGGATGAGATTGAATGACCAAGATTTACAATTGGAGAAACTCCAATTATCCCTCCAATGGAAGGGGATCCTGATCCATGTGCAACGGTGCAAGCTTCAACAATCATTAGAAGAAGAAAAAAAATGACGGTTCCGTGTTAACTTTAAAGAGTAATTTGTAAACATTAGTGAAACATTGTGTTTTGCATGAGTTAAATGATAGTTTTTGTAAACGGTGCATTTTACAAAAATTAGAAGAGGTGTATTATCATTTGTTGGGTTTTGAATTGTCAAATTCAGTGACAAAAATATATTCATCTGCAATCTTGTCTGTACTGTATACATACGAGATGTTGTATGAGAACCATCGAGATACGTACGAGATATACAGAGAAGACCTAGAAGATATGCTTAAATCTAAACAATCATAATAGAATACCTATATGATGTTGTTAAATTTAATCAAATCTAGAAAATGAGCAAATAAGAATTCTTTAATTATAGTTAAAATCGGATTTGATTAAATTTTGTATCCTACACATGT
Organism: Corylus avellana; assembly: GCF_901000735.1. Taxonomy (NCBI): domain Eukaryota; kingdom Viridiplantae; phylum Streptophyta; class Magnoliopsida; order Fagales; family Betulaceae; genus Corylus; species Corylus avellana. The sequence continues at coordinate 9,868,420 of NC_081548.1, read as the reverse complement.
TTGAGTATTTGAACCATAACTTTTGGCTCACAAATTGGATTGAGTTGAAACTAGCGACATTAGAAAGCTAACTCAAAATTTTACAAAGCTTTGTGAAATAAGAGTCTCATAATTCGGGTGTTTGCTATGCCAAAATCTTCTCGAAATCTAAATACAAAAATCTGGACAAATTATATTTCAACTAGTACTAGGTTTTCTTCCCATTTTAACTAGTACTATATTTTCTTGTAATATAACGCCTCTAAATCTAGCATTGACCAGTCTTATAAGGTTACTGGCAATTTTTCCAATATGACTAACTGATAGCTAACTGGGAAATTGTAACGCCCCACCCCAAATTACACACAATATTGTCCGCTTTTGGTTCTCCCGAACCAGACTTCCCAAGAGGTCACCCATCCTAGTACTACTCTCACATAAGCTCGCTTAATTAGAGAGTTTTGATGGGATCATGACCATCACATCGTTAAAATGTGTTATTGTCATTAAGGGTATACGTATACATATATGTACATCAACATTTTTATACCAAGGGGATGTGGGACGTCACAATCACCCCCTCTTAGGACCCAGCGTCCTCGCTAACGACCCTCATAGGATTAGCCCATTTTTTGCATTCCAGCGAGTGCTCGCTAGCAACCCCATGTGCTTGTGCACACTCTTCCATCTCAGACTAGACAGTGGCTCTAATACCATTTGTAACGCCCCACCCCAAATAACACACAATAGTGTCCGCTTTTGGCTCTCCCGAACCAGACTTCCCAAGATGTCACTCATTTTGGTACTACTCTCTCATAACCTCACTTAACTGCGGAGTTTTGATTAGATTATGATCATCACGACTTTAAAACGCGTTGTTGTCATTAAGGGTGTAAGTATACATATAGGCACATCTCCATCTCCATACCTAGGGGATGTGGGACGTCACATAAGCCGCCTATCTAAGTGAACATGAAAGTTAATGCATAGAAATGTGAAATAAATTTGAGAGAATTCTAATAACCATAAAGGAAACGTATATTATCCTCGAAACATAGACATTGAGCAACTAAAAGAAATAATAAGCCGATCAAACCTGGTAACAATATGAAGGTCTCTATCTTAAGCAATTCCTTAGTGGCAACCTAGCCACTCTTCTCTTCTTAGGAAGAGGTTTCCTACAAGATGTAATAACCACATAAGTTTAAAGACTTAATAAGTAAATCTAACAGTTTGGTACAACATGAGCCAGTTTTTATTGAGTAAAAATAAATGTGTAATTTGACAAAGGTTTGAAAGAGGTGTTGTCTCTATTAATACACCATAAAAATATTGTTTTGTTGAAGGAATTGGTGTATTTCCAGCGGCAATCACCTAAGGGTTTTAATGCTAAAAACTAATGTTTTAATACGTCATAACTATCATCTATGGTCTACCCGAGATATTATCCCTTCTCAGGAAGGTTGGTGCTATCTCGAGGGACCTGTAATACAATGCTAATGCCCTGACCTTTGTACGCTATCGTCCATAACACTAACAGCTCGACTAAGTTTGACCTCGGGTGGCCCATGCTACTAATGATGTATGTCCTGTAGTGACCCACCAATTAAGGTTGAGCCGATCACGAAATAACTATTGGATCTAAGGCCCACATATCACATCCATACACATGTTTTGACCATAGAATTAAGTTTATATAATAAGCCCACGGCCATTATATTGCACGTACCAATGTACCATGTCATACGATACATCTTATTAATTAATTATTAAGGCAGTTACTAAGTTATACAAAAATATAGGCATGCTTATAGCATACGCGTGCTCAATTAGTTGACATATCGCATGTTTTTAAGAAAAACAGTCGTAAGTGTTTACTTATCTCGTGCGATCGCTCGAGTCCTCCAACATTATAAATCCCTGATATAACAAAATATGATACATCGTTATATGTAACATTATAGAACTCCTCGAGAGACACAATAAGTCCTATCTAACGAAAGAGATCGTCGAACCCTAAGCTCGCACATTCGGATTTCTGGGCGTGTGTCATGCTCTTTGGGCGAAAGCTTGGCCTCGGGGTGAACGTTTCACCAGAGTAAAAACTTTTGGCCAAAAGTCCAAATAAGGTCATATGCTTCCAGGGTGTTGTACATCTCATCCTAGGCTCCTAATGGACACATGCAAAGTAATATATCATGCTAACATGCAAACTTGAAGCAATAAAAGGCGGGTCAAAAACTCTTGAAAACATGCTCGGCCTTTGTAAGAAGATTGGTATAAGAACTTGTCAAGGTACCTTTAAAACTTGTAATACTTAAGAAAAACAGTAAGAACAACATGAAGGTTATGGGAATGGGCAAGAAAATACCTTAGAAGATAGCAAGACCACCAAAGCTTCCTCCTTCTCATCCAAAATCACTCCACACTCTAGGTTAGGGTTTTATAGTGTGAGGAGTGCCTGAGGGTTGAAGGTAGGGTTGTAAACGAACAAAGCTACCCGTGAGCTCACTCGGGATCGGCTCGATAAAACTCGGCTTGTGCCCGACTCGATTATTAAATGAGTCGTTCGTGACCACGAAACTATAGGGGCTCGACTTGCTTATTAGCATGATTTGTGTGTGTGTGTGTGTGTGTCTATATATAACTTATTAAATAGTTTATATATTATAAATAGTATTTATGCTTATATAGTATGTAGCATAAATACTAAATATATATAGTTAAAATATTAATAATTTAGTCATTTAATGTATAACTATTTATAGTTATATATATAGAGAGAGCTAATTGGTTAATATATATATAAAATTAAAAAATTAAAAAAAAAATGTTAGATAATTTGTATATATAATAAACGTTTTTTTTTTTTTTATTATCAAAGTTGCCCTCAATTTGTTGGTTGAAAAGTAAAATGTTTTTACTAATATATTATTAATATTAAATTTAATTTAATTTGTCTCAATGGGAAGATGAGTCATTTAAGTTGCATTAGTTAAGCCAGCTTGGCTTGGCTCGCCTGACTCGACTTGGCTACTAGGCGAGCTCAAGCTCGGCTCACACAAGGAATTTTCCTTGGTGAGCCGAGCCAAGCTTAAATTTCGAAGCTCAGCATGAGCTCAGCTCGAGCTAGTGAAATTTTTAAATGAGCCGAGCTTAGACAGCCCTGGCTCGCCCGAGCTCAGCTCGTTTACAGACCTAGTTGAAGGGAAGGGTTTACATAGGGGCTTGGGGCGTGTTATCTTATCAAAAGGTAGATAATAGGTTAAAATTAATTTTCAGAGTGTTAGCGAATGTTTGGGTACTATTTGGGCAAACGCTTAGGCATTATCACACAATGAATTAAAGGGTTCAAGTGTACATTTGGGTGTTACCCAATGGTTCAAAGACTAGTCAACGAACACTCGCGGTGGTCCCCTAAGCGAACGCTGGTACTTAGGTTAAGGGCGAACGCTCGGATAGTCCCCCTAGCGAACGTTCGGTCAAAGAGTATGGTTTGGGGAATTTTGGAAAATCTCAAGGGATTTGGGTTTACTCATAAAGTGTTTAGGTTTTGGGATTATAAAACTATGTTTTATGAAAATGTTTTATCGCTTTATAGTAAATTATTAGTCTTTTAAAATTGGTCTTTTGTCAGGGTATTACACGTAGTCTATATATAAAGAGCTGTTATGCACGAAATTGTAACGAATTACGCATAAGAATTCCATATGTTTACGATATTGAGCATTAGGGGTAGTCTCTCTCTTAGAGTTAAAGTTTATGCCTTCATCACAAATTATAAACAACCAGAGTTCCGGTAAAGTTACAAAGGAGATCAAGTAGAAAGATTGTTCTAAAGGTTCTGGAAAGAGCTACTGCGGTAGAAGTTAAGTTGGTCGCTTGTTATATGTAAAGGAGTGTCAACTACAAAGGTTTTGAAAGTGTGAGCTTCTTGTAATTTTTATTCTTTTATAGTGGATTGATTTCCTAAGTTTGACTGCCTTGTAGAGATTTTACTTTTAGAGAGTTTTCTAAAAGGTTTCCTTCCTCTTTGTCACCAAAATATTTGTCTCTTTGATTTATTGTTTTACATATTTTGGTGAATAGTTAGTTGTGATTATTTAATTTTTAATTCCGCGTATTGTGTATTATTTGCATACACCTATTTAACCCCATTCTAAGTGTCATTTGGAGTCTTATATAGGTTTTTCATCATCGTTTTCAACATTCTCTTCTTCAACCTTCATTTAGGGTGTAAGAAAAAACGCGTGAAACTGTGACAAAAAGAATGTCATTTCAGTGCGAGTCATGAATCACGACCAGTCGGTCCTCTTAAAAAACATTTTGCCCCCTGATGAGTGAAAGAGGGTGGGCAACTAGGACATCTAGAAAAAATTTACAAGGGAAAAGAGAAATTTTTAAGAGTTAAGGAGGGCATTTGACCCCTCTCAACCCTCCGTCCCTTCCTCCCTTGGGTCCTTGGTCTACAAGTAGTGGACGTGAAGATAGTAGCTATTGTTAGATGTGAAGGCTCAACACAAACATAACTTTTAGTCAGTTTTCATGCCAACTTGATTACTATTTTTTTTTTTATAAAAAAAAAAAATAGATAAAAGAAAAAAAGAAAAAAAAGAAAAAGAATAACATTGAAATTTGGTAAAGCAATAGCATAGAGGCCATTTATTAAGCCTTCTGTGCTAAACCTTGAAGTTAGTAAAGTAACTTTGTATGTTGAATGTCATGTTTAGGACATGAGAACAACAAAAGAACACCTAGCATTTTTCATATATATATATATATAAAAAGAGAGAAAAATAAAGCTTTTTGTTCTTTCTTCGCACCTTATCTTCCCCTGCAATAAAAATCTATTTTCCTTAAATGCAATATCAGAGGCCAAAGACTTGTGAAAAAAGTATCACGACTTTTATAACTCATTTTCTCCTTTTCCCGGAATGTCATGTTTAGGACATGAGAACATCATAAGAGCTCCTAGCATTTTTCATATATACATAAAGAGAGAAAATAAAAGCTTTTTGTTCTTTCTTTGCACCTTATCTTCCCCTACAATAAAAATCTCATTTTCTTAAATGCAGTATCAGAGGCCAAAGACTTTTGGAAAAAACATCACGATTTTTATAACTCATTTTCCCTTTTTCCCGTAGCACCTTATCTTTTCCTTTAATGAAAATCTTTGTCATAAATGCTGCATCAGAGGAGTAATAAATTCGAAAATAGAGTTGATTTTGCTGCTGACCAAAATCAAAATCAAAATCAAAAGATAAAATTGTCTTCCTTTTCCCCTCGGTTGTCTATATAAGACCAAGTTCTTTCTTTCTTTTCAAAAAACATCTTTCTTGGTTTTGCTACAAGAACTCTGAACAAAATTTCCTCTTTTTGTTTTGTTTCTATTAAGAGCGAGACAAACATGGAGAAAGTGGGATCATTGAACAAAGGTAAAACTCTTCTTTACATTAAAAGTGGGCTCATTGAACAAAGATGAAATTCTTCTTTACATTAAAACTTTGTCTTGAGTTTTGATTTTGGGTTGATCTTCACTTGGGTGATTAATTGAATGAGTATGATTTATTGGAGAGAGAGTAATGGGTTGAGAAGAGAGAATTGTGAAAGGGGAAAAGGGGGAAAAAGTGAAGAAGAAGAGAGGATCGTGAGAGGGGAGAGAGAGAGAGAAGAAAAAAAAGAAAAGGAAAAGAACAAAAAATTAAATGTATAAACTTTTAGTAAAGAGAAAAATTAAAGGGTATAAATCTTTAAAAAAGGATTTAGTGTCTTAAATTTTAGAAAGGGGGTTAGTTTTTTTTTTGTTTGTTTGTAATTTTAAATTTTAATTAAAAGAAAAACCAATACTAACAACAAAATAATAATACATTGCAGGCAACAAATTGAAAGTTCCAGACAAAAGAGAAAACAAAGAAGTCATTGAATGAGGTAAGTATAACTACTTATTGAGACTTGGTACTTATCTTCAAAAGCGTGAAATTTGTTTTATAATTTGAGCCTGATTATTTTATGAATTAATATGGATATTTATTCTCAATGAGATGGTATGGTTATTTGCTTTTGATAAGTCTTCAACGTTTTAAGATGCTTTATGATTTATGAAATGAAATGTGAAATGTATCATGATCATGACATACTATATACATTTGTATAAAAGGAATGGTAAGACATTAAATAAAGGTGGGAGTAAGGCCCTAGTTCAGGGAGTAAGGCCCCAAGGTTGTTAAATTAAGAATAAGATAAGCTTTCAGACTGTTGGAATAAGAACCCAATGCTGAAAAACAAGTGAGAATTTAAACGGTAAGGCATAAGGCACTGGGGAGTAAGGCCCCTTTAGCCGTAAGCGGGAGAATAAGTTCCCAGAGGGCAAGAGAGTGACGTAAAAATGAGAAATTGCATTACATGAGATTTATGAAGTTATTGATACCTTGTGATTATTCTCTTGCTTCACATGTATTTATATTTACAACGAAAGTTATGCATAATAAAAGAAAATACCAAGAAAAAGAAAACATAGTTTTAATTATGTACTATTAAGCAATTCTTCGGTGCTTATTTTATCAACTGTGCTTTTAAAAAGAAACCAATCATAGTTGTTATAATGATGATGAGTAGAGTTTTTTTTTTTGTGCAATTATGGTACCCACAATTGTATATATTATAATGCAGGGCAAGATCTTAGGGGATGCATATGCCCCTTTAGGATATTATGGATGAGGCTATATTATCGCCTCCATTTTGTATTAGACTAATTTTGTTTAGTCTAACTTTTGTTAAGTATAAGTTATTTTGAACTTTTGCTGTAATCACTATGTGTTATTTGTGGCACTTTTCTTATGGCCTATAATTATTTACCTATCACTATGGAAGAACATTGTAAGTACCTATATAACTTAGATGTTTATAAATAAGCTCTTTGTGTTATATGAGGTGCACCTTTAGGTTAAAAAAAAATGGCATTTTTTCACTGTAAAATTTATAAATTCCGATAATGTTAAGTAGTAATGTCACGATTTATGTAATTTTATAAGTCAGATGTTACAATCGGTGTACTGTTGAACCAATAGTCCCTAGGGTTTGCATCGGACGTTCGAGAAGAGCTTTGAACGTTCAACTAGAGTTTTTTTGAAAATATAAATATTTAGTTTAGGACAATTGGTCTATGGTATTTTTCGGATTGATTTTTAAATGTTAATATCAAATTACGAGTTTTGATTTTTATAGAATGTGGTTAAAACATATAATTTACTATTTATCTTATATTATTATTTCCGGGTATTACAACGAGGCTATTTAATCAGTAGGAACAATTGGCAATGTGTTCAAAGGGCATGGATGTAGTCAACGCGAGTTGATGACTCTCAGTTAATAGGAATTCCTCATTGAAGACCAATAATTGCAATGATATATCCTCATCATAATGAAATTTCATAGATTACCCAGGCCTGTTGGTCAAGACTATAAACTCGTTGAATACATCAGTGTAGTGTGCGTGTAACCCAAAACATCTAAGGGCATCATAGACATGATATTGCCTCAAACTTTCGTGGCCTAAAATGCCATAGTCCTTCTAAGAAATTGGTCGCATAGGATCATTTCTGCATAGCTAGTTAACAAGGTGAGGTTTCATTCGTTTACAGAATTAACCAGACAAATCACTCCACCAACTAAGAACGATCATGCACTACCACCCCTAGAATCAAGAAAGGGCTCTCAATTTGTCAATCCTTACTATGTTTAGACATGATAAGTTTCTCCGTGTTGAGTTAAACTAAGCTATAGGCTCCAAGCCTAGTGATGCACTTTCGTCAATTCCCTTAAGTTTCAACCTTGCAACCATACTCCTCTCAAAACTTCCACTCGCTTCCAAAGATGAAGAAAAGTCTCTAATGCCACCCCTTGTTGCTAGTCGGGAAATTAGACACAAGCCTTTCATTGGAGTAGGGAAAACATAATTTCTAGGCCTAGTGTGCTTTGTCGCAGATGGTAGAAATATAAAATCTCACGTTCAAACATATGATATTTGACCGTAAGAATGGAGGGCTAGAGGATTGCATAGGTTAGCAAGATCTGCTAGTAATTCAACATCAGCTAGAAGGGGCAAGGTTCATGTGGGCCAACACCTCTTGAACTTCACTAGGGATTGGGAACCAGAGTCTCACCTTTGCTACTTCCTTGTACATACATACCCCACTCATCCCTTCTTGTTGAGTTGGACTAAGCTTGGAATATGATACTTTGTCCAAAGGCAGCCCATGTGGTGGTCCTTTAGGGTAGGACACTTCCTTGTACATACATACCCCACTCATCCCTTCTTGTTGAGTTGGACTAAGCTTGGAATATGATACTTTGTCCAAAGGCAGCCCATGTGGTGGTCCTTTAGGGTAGGACACCACGCATCCCCCCAAAAAAAGCATGACTAAGTAGAGGTCTCAACGGGCTCACTAGAGCTCGAAGGCTATGCATTAGCTTGGCCACTTTTTATGTGCTATGTTAAGAAGGGACACAAAAATGACATTAGAAAGGAATTAACTCAAGCAACAAATTTGAGTGATGTTAGGGCAATAAAAGAAAACGTAAATTCAACGAATCCTAACAAAGAAGGGAGGATGTGAGAAAGGCAATAAGTACCAGGAGGCTAGCAAGTTAATTGATAGAAGGAGAAGACTAAAGAAGCATGACAAACTATCCTTTTAAGCACCCTTGAAAGCCTAAAAATTTAGCTTTCGAAATTTGAACCAACCAACGTTTCAAATCGATCCAATAGTCCCTCAAGTGAAGGGACAAAGATTCAGCACATCTCGCAACAATTGTCATACATTTTCTTACATTAAATACGCCCCTACAATTCCCTAGGTAAAAACCACCACAATTAAGAAAGGTCGGGGGGGGTTGAGAAGAATTCATGTTGCTCAACTAGATGGGCTAATTTGATATAAGAATAAAGGGTAACTGATATACTAAGTATCCACTCGACTAGTCTTGCGGTGATAATGTGAACCTAGGCCAAGTAAATGGGTGTTAAACCATAGGCCCTAATGGCCGAGGGAACTTACCATCCAGTTGCCCAAATCATAGTTAGGAGTGGAGGTGCATCATAAAGGAGAACTGCTTTACCATGCCATCCTAACTGTCTTGTTATTTCTGAAAATGAATCATATAGTTCCATCAACCTGCTAGCAAGCACGTGACACTACACAATGTTTGAGAATGCTCAAGCCAACCATGACTCAAAAAATTCAGCCACTACAATGCGAGGGTTGTATCTCACTAGTGAATGACACTTGACAAATGACGTACCTCACTATAGGATGTGAATTAAATGTCACGCTTGGTCAGAATCGTGCTATATCAAATGACGACACCTGGCTAAGGCTGTACAAAGGTAAAAATACTCTACATAAGAAGAAAATGCAATCATTCTAAGTATACACTTCACATTCCATACATATTACTCTCTTTCCATCCTAGTAACCTCTCTCTTCACGAAGGCCATAACTAACTTAAGCATCATAGGTATAATCAACTACATCATAAAATATAAAAATAGTTGGGGTAGGATTGGAAATTGTCAAAACCTGCTTGGGTTTATAATTTTTGACTCAACTTTAGTTGAAAATAAAAAAAGACCTTCAACATTCGACCTGCTTTTATAAAAAATGTAATACCTTGAATAAATTTAAATAATGAAAAAAAAAATATTTATCCTCATTAGTCATTTTTTGTTAAACATCTACTATTTTAAAATGGCTTAAAATCATTTTTTCGACAAAAGACCAAATATCAAATTTTCAATTATTTTGTTTCTGATCAAACATTTAAAGATTCTCTAAAACATTTGATGAAATCCTAGCCTCGAACCTTCGACTATAGACCATTGAACGTTCGATTAAAACCCTAGAATCGTTAGTACAACAAAACACCAAACGTTCAAAAAAGTACTTCTAACATTCGGTGAACCTAAAAAGCAAATTTAAGCTATTAGCCATATCCTTTAGCCTTATCAACCACCCTACTCTTATATAAACCCCCTCTCACAGCCTTACAAATCACATTTAGCTCCAATGCACTCCACCTACCCTAAATCTAGAGAGAGTATATTTTAGAGAGAGAAAGATGTGTTTTGGTGTTCAACACTTTTCATTGATGTAAAACCTTGACCCATATTCATTTTTTACGTTATATGTACTCTGTTCATATGAATTACCATGATCTTTACAAGTCTTGAATATGGAAAAACTGCATTTATAATTTATTCATCTTAAAAAGACCATAATTTTTCAAAAATGATGAGCTTACTCTTGTTTTTCAAGATTTGTCATGTTGATATGGTTTAACATGTTTTTATTCATTTATTATAAGCTTTTATTTTTTATTTTTATGTATGATATGTGTTAAGTAGGATTTTTAGAGCTTTGCATACAGTTTGGTACCTTCCAAACATTCGACCCTTGTTGACCGAACGTTTGATATTGAAGCCGAATGTTCGATAGTACTTAGAAATGAATAATTATGGTTTTTAATGGTGGTTTAGCATTACATGTATAAAGTAATTTCTCAAAGTACCGTGTATAATGTTAGACTATGCTGTGTAGTAATGGGAGTCCGAGATGTTAGAATTTGAGGATGAATGGAGAAGGTAAGTAAATACTTACAATTATTTTAAATAAAAATATACGAAATGTCAGCTGATTGATTATTCATACATTCTAAGCCTATTCTTTTATAAAAATGAATAAATGTTTAACTAAATGAACAATACTTGTATTGTATAACATGGCACGCTGGTATGTACAGTATAATAACCATTGACTTATTATATGGGTTTGATCCAAAATATATTTATTATTTATGTTTGGCATTGGATCTAATGGTTGTTTGTGATCGGCGCATCCATGTTTGAGTGGTGGTTACTATAGACAAATATCATTAGTAGTGTGCGCCACTTGATGTTGGACTTAGTCGGGCTGCTAGTGAGTGGACAATATGCGTATAATACCCAAGGCACCAATATTGTATTATAGGTCCCTCGGGACAGAGCCAGTGTAACTCCCCTAAATCTGGGCTTGACCAGTCTGGTAGGGTTATTGGCGATTACCCAAATTTAACCAACTGGTGGCTAAATGGGGAGCCGCCCTCTAAGAAACGTCAAAGTTTAAGCATACGAAGGTGGAATAAATCTGAGATGTCTAACATTCATCAAGAAACAAGTATAATCTACAATACACAGACACAGAGCAACTAATAATAATCTAATCAATCCTGATAACATGAAGATTATTGATCTTGCATAGATCCGTGGTGCCAACCTTGCCACTCATTTGTTTCTAAGGATGAGTTTCCTACAAGATGCAATAACTGTATAAGTCTAAAGACTTAGTAAGTAAACCTCACAATGGGTATGACATGAGCCAATTTATAGAATTAAATGTGCAATTTGGTAAAGATTTGTAAGATGTATTGTCTCTGTTAATACACCGTAAAAGTATTGTTTTGTTGACAAAAGATGGTGTACTTCCAGCGGCAATCGACTAAGTAATTTTAATGCAGAATGATGAGTGCCAAATATTGCATATTTGAGCTCCCTAATTTACAGTTGTTATCAAACTTTGCATTTTTCCCTTTAAAGACGCAGTTTTCCTTCAACAACCTACAAAACACTAAAAATAAAGAACTAACACAAAACATTAGATTATAACACAACCAAAGAATTAACAAATGTAAATTAAGGGGCTCAAATATGTAATATTTGACACTTATCACAGAAAACTAATGCTTTATATGTCATAACTATCATATATGATTTACCCGAGATATTACCCATTCTTAGCAGGGTTGGCTCTGTCCCGAGAGACCTGTAATACAATATCGATGCCTCGACCATTGTACGGTACTGTCCATAACACTAGCAGCTCAACTGAGTTCGACCACGGGTGGTCTATACTACTAATGATGTACGTCCTACAGTGACCCGCGCCGTTAAGGCTGCGCTGGTCACAAATTAACTATTTGATCTAATACCCATATAACACATCCACATAAAAGTTTGCCTATAGAATCAAATCTATATAATAAGCCCATGATCATTATACCGCACATACCGGTGTACCACATCATTCAATGTATCTTATCAACTAGTAATTAAAGCAGTTACTAAGTTGTACAGAAATATAGGCATCCTCATATTATACGTGTGCTCAGTCAGTTAACATATCGCACGTTTTTTTTTTTAAGGAAAGTGGTTGTAAGTGTTTACTTACCTCGTGCGCTCGCTTGAGTCCTCCAACATCACAAAACCTTAACGAAATATAACACATCGTTATAAGCAATACTAGAGAACTCTCCGAGTGACATAAAAAGTTTCTACCTATCAAAAGGGGTCACCAAAGCCTTAAAATCACCCATTTGGGTTACTGGGTGTGCGTCCTATTCTTTGGACAAACGCTCAACCTTGGGGGCGTACGTTTGGCCACAAGCTCCAAATGGGGTTTCAAGCTCCTAAGATGTGGTATATCTCATCCTAGGCTCCAAATAGACACATGCAAGGTACAAATATGCCAACATGCAAACTTTAAAGAAATCAAAGGCGGGTTTAAAGCTTTTCAAAATCATTCTTGGTTTTGTAAGATAATGGGTGCAAAGACTTGCTAAGGCATCTTTAAAACTTGTAATACTAAGAAAGTAGTAATAACAACATAAATGGTAGAAGGGAAAGGTCAAGAAATTACATTGAGGATGGCAAAACTCTACCAAAGCTTCCTCCTTCTCTCAAAATCTGGGTTAGGGTTTTCTTGGTGTAAGGAGAGGTTGAAGTCGAAGGGAGAGATTTTTATAGAGGGCGGAGGCATGCTTGGTTCTAAAAAGGTGGATAATGGGTTAAAATTGCTTTTCAAGTTTGTCAGCAAGCGTTCGGATACTATTGGGTGAGCGTTTGGACATTATTACACAATTGATAAAAGAGTTCAGGCGTACATTTGGGGTATTACCCAATGGCTCAAAGACTGGTCAACGAGCGCTCCTGGTAGTCCCCCTAGCTTACGCTTGCACTTAGGTCAAGAGCGTACGCTCGGTCAGTAATGGTAGTTTTGGGTTTTGCTTTTTAAAATGGTCAAGGCGTTGGGCTACTTGTAAAATGTTTAGGTCTTTTGGTTTATAAAACCTTGTTTTATGTAGACATTAGCTGTTTCGTAATAAATCATTAATCTTTTAAAACGAGTGTTTTTGTTGGGGTATTATAGTCAGCCCTACTAAGAAATGGTTAAGAGCTTGGATAGACCAAATGGAGAATAGTTATGACTTTCTCTCTCTCTCTCTCTATATATATAGCATGATTTTCCTGCATTAAATAGTAATGGTTGTTACCAGAATTATGTCGTAGTATTTCATTAAATTAAACCTCATTTTTTTTTGAAACATATCATACTCATTCATTGATAAAAGTTGCGAGCCTAAAGCTCTTACAAACAGAGCAAAAAGTTTTGAAGTAAATCATAGCCGAAGCTAAAGATACAGTCATCAACAACAGACCAAATCAACCAAAACACAGCATCTACTAACCTATGACTAAATATCAGGTTGAAAACTCAGATCTGCATCAAATAGACACCATCTAATGCATA
>NC_081548.1:9853206-9854722 GCF_901000735.1 Corylus avellana | reverse complement strand
GTTATAAAGTGGGCGAAGGGGAGACCTTTTTAATGGGGGATTCCGTGTAAGATGTGGATTGATTGCACGTGTATGGTTTGAAGAGAAGAGCTAGTCACATTTCTCAAAAAAAAAAAAAAAATTCTGAATAAACAAAAGTAAAGCTTCGAATTTGAAATCACAAAAGTGCCCAACCTGATGGAAACCCCCAAAAAGGGGTAAATTACATTTTACAAAAATTAATAGATTTTAACCCTAAATGAATTGAATCCCTATCAAGTACTAGAGCCAAATACACAAATATTTATGCTATGCTGCAATATTTCATCAAGCCTCCCGCCACCGACGTTGACTTCTCCAACCTTTTTCCCTTCCAAAGGTACCTACAACGGATCAAAGATCCCTTTATATTGGACGGATAATTGGAGTTTCTCTACTTATAAATTATGATCATTCAATCTCATTCAATGGCCTAGAAAATGACATGTGTTCTATTAAATTAAAATAATAAAATATTATTTAACTTTTAAAAAGATGGTCATCCCAATTTTTTTATTATTTGATTTTAACTTTTTATTAATTGATTTTAATTTTAATTTTCTTTTTAAAAGTTAAAAGGTTGGCCGAGCTACCCCTACCCCTAAGGGCCTTTTGCCACCCCCAAGGGTCTAAATAAAAAATTTGGCTCTTGAGGGTGGTTAGACTGAACTTGGGTGGCCGGTCACCTCAATTTTTTTATTATTTGATTTTAACTTTTTATTAATTGATTTTAATTTTTTTATTATTTTAATTTTAATTTTCTTTTTAAAAGTTATATAATTTTTTATTATTTTAATTTTAATGGGACACGTGTCATTTTGTAGGTCATTGGATGAGATTGAATGGCCAAGATTTACAATTGGAGAAACTCCAATTATCCCTCCAATGGGAGGGGATCCTGATCCACGTGCAACGGTGCAAGCTTCAACAATCATTAGAAGAAAAAAAAAATGACGGTTCCGTGTTAACTTTAAAGAGTAATTTGTAAACATTAGTGAAACATTGTGTTTTGCATGAGTTAAATGATAGTTTTTGTAAACGGTGCATTTTACAAAAATTAGAAGAGGTGTATTATCATTTGTTGGGTTTTGAATTGTCAAATTCAGTGACAAAAATATATTCATCTGCAATCTTGTTTGTAGTGTATACATACGAGATGTTGTATGAGAACCATCGAGATACGTACATACGAGATATACAGAGAAGACCTAGAAGATATGCTTAAATCTAAACAATCATAATAGAATACCTATATGATGTTGTTAAATTTAATCAAATCTAGAAAATGAGCAAATAAGAATTCTTTAATTATAGTTAAAATCGGATTTGATTAAATTTTGTATCCTACACATGTTTGAGTATTTGAACCATAACTTTCGGCTCACAAATTGGATTGAGTTGAAATTAGCGACATTAGAAAGCTAACTCAAAATTTTACAAAGCTTTGTGAAATAAGAGTCTCATAATTTGGGTGTTTGCTATGCCAAAATCTTCTCGA
>NC_081548.1:9814089-9853106 GCF_901000735.1 Corylus avellana | reverse complement strand
TATTTACAACGAAAGTTATGCATAATAAAAGAAAATACCAAGAAAAAGAAAACATAGTTTTAATTATGTACTATTAAGCAATTCTTCGGTGCTTATTTTATCAACTGTGCTTTTAAAAAGAAACCAATCATAGTTGTTATAATGATGATGAGTAGAGTTTTTTTTTTTGTGCAATTATGGTACCCACAATTGTATATATTATAATGCAGGGCAAGATCTTAGGGGATGCATATGCCCCTTTAGGATATTATGGATGAGGCTATATTATCGCCTCCATTTTGTATTAGACTAATTTTGTTTAGTCTAACTTTTGTTAAGTATAAGTTATTTTGAACTTTTGCTGTAATCACTATGTGTTGTTTGTGGCACTTTTGTTATGGCCTATAATTATTTACCTATCACTATGGAAGAACATTGTAAGTACCTATATAACTTGGATGTTTATAAATAAGCTCTTTGTGTTATATGAGGTGCACCTTTAGGTTAAAAAAAAATGGCATTTTTTCACTGCAAAATTTATAAATTCCGATAATGTTAAGTAGTAATGTCACGATTTATGTAATTTTATAAGTCAGATGTTACAATCGGTGTACTGTTGAACCAATAGGCAATAGTCCCTAGGGTTTGCATCGGACGTTCGAGAAGAGCTTTGAACGTTCAACTAGAGTTTTTTTGAAAATATAAATATTTAGTTTAGGACAATTGGTCTATGGTATTTTTCGGATTGATTTTTAAATGTTAATATCAAATTACGAGTTTTGATTTTTATAGAATGTGGTTAAAACATATAATTTACTATTTATCTTATATTATTATTTCCGGGTATTACAACGAGGCTATTTAATCAGTAGGAACAATTGGCAATGTGTTCAAAGGGCATGGATGTAGTCAACGCGAGTTGATGACTCTCAGTTAATAGGAATTCCTCATTGAAGACCAATAATTGCAATGATATATCCTCATCATAATGAAATTTCATATATTACCCAGGCCTGTTGGTCAAGACTATAAACTCGTTGAATACATCAGTGTAGTGTGCGTGTAACCCAAAACATCTAAGGGCATCATAGACATGATATTGCCTCAAACTTTCGTGGCCTAAAATGCCATAGTCCTTCTAAGAAATTGGTCGCATAGGATCATTTCTGCATAGCTAGTTAACAAGGTGAGGTTTCATTCGTTAACAGAATTAACCAGACAAATCACTCCACCAACTAAGAACGATCATACACTACCACCCCTAGAATCAAGAAAGGGCTCTCAATTTGTCAATCCTTACTATGTTTAGACATGATAAGTTTCTCCGTGTTGAGTTAAACTAAGCTATAGGCTCCAACCCTAGTGATGCACTTTCGTCAATTCCTTTAAGTTTCAACCTTGCAACCATACTCCTCTCAAAACTTCCACTCGCTTCCAAAGATGAAGAAAAGTCTCTAATGCCACCCCTTGTTGCTAGTCGGGAAATTAGACACAAGCCTTTCATTGGAGTAGGGAAAACATAATTTCTAGGCCTAATGTGCTTTGTCACAGATGGTAGCAATATAAAATCTCACGTTCAAACATATGATGTTTGACCGTAAGAATGGAGTGCTAGAGGATTGCATAGGTTAGCAAGATCTGCTAGTAATTCAACATCAGCTAGAAGGGGCAAGGTTCATGTGGGCCAACACCTCTTGAACTTCACTAGGGATTGGGAACCAGAGTCTCACCTTTGCTACTTCCTTGTACATACATACCCCATTCATCCCTTCTTGTTGAGTTGGACTGAGCTTGGAATATGATACTTTGTCCAAAGGCAGCCCATGTGGTGGTCCTTTAGGGTAGGACACCACGCATCCCCCCAAAAAAAGCATGACTAAGTAGAGGTCTCAACGGACTCACTAGAGCTCGAAGGCTATGCATTAGCTTGGCCACTTTTTATGTGCTATGTTAAGAAGGGACACAAAAATGACATCAGAAAGGAATTAACTCAAACAACAAATTTGAGTGATGTTAGGGCAACAAAAGAAGACGTAAATTCAACGAATCCTAACAAAGAAGGGAGGATGTGAGAAAGGCAATAAGTACCAGGAGGCTAGCAAGTTAATTGATAGAAGGAGAAGACTAAAGAAGCATGACAAACTATCCTTTTAAGCACCCTCGAAAGCCTAAAAATTTAGCTTTCGAAATTTGAACCAACCAACGTTTCAAATCGATCCAATAGTCCCTCAAGTGAAGCGACAAAGATTCAGCACATCTCGCAACAATTGTCATACATTTTCTTACATTAAATACGCCCCTACAATTCCCTAGGTAAAAACCACCACAATTAAGAAAGGTCGGGGGGTTGAGAAGAATTCATGTTGCTCAACTAGATGGGCTAATTTGATATAAGAATAAAGGGTAACTGATATACTAAGTATCCACTCGACTAGTCTTGCGGTGATAATGTGAACCTAGACAAGTAAATGGGTGCTAAACCATAGGCCCTAATGGCCGAGGGAACTTACCATCCAGTTGCCCAAATCATAGTTAGGAGTGGAGGTGCATCATAAAGGAGAACTGCTTTACCATGCCATCCTAACTGTCTTGTTATTTCTGAAAATGAATCATATAGTTCCATCAACCTGCTAGCAAGCACGTGACACTACACAATGTTTGAGAATGCTCAAGCCAACCATGACTCAAAAAATTCAGCCACTACAATGCAAGGGCTGTATCTCACTAGTGAATGACACTTGACAAATGACGTACCTCACTATAGGATGTGAATTAAATGTCACGCTTGGTCAGAATCGTGCTATATCAAATGACGACACCTGGCTAAGGCTGTACAAAGGTAAAAATACTCTACATAAGAAGAAAATGCAATCATTCTAAGTATACACTTCACATTCCATACATATTACTCTCTTTCCATCCTAGTAACCTCTCTCTTCACGAAGGCCATAACTAACTTAAGCATCATAGGTATCTCCCGCCAGCACCCCCAACAAGTCACCGAGCTTACTTTGCATTTATTTTGCAAGCATTTGTGATCTGAAATTGGTTGTGTAATCAACTACATCATAAAATATAAAAATAGTTGGGGTAGGATTGGAAATTGTCAAAACCTGCTTGGGTTTCTAATTTTTGACTCAACTTTAGTTGAAAATAAAAAAAGATCTTCAACATTCGACCTGCTTTTATAAAAAATGTAATACCTTGAATAAATTTAAATAATGAAAAGAAATATATTTATCCTCATTAGTCATTTTTTGTTAAACATCTACTATTTTAAAATGGCTTAAAATCATTTTTTCGACAAAAGACCAAATATCAAATTTTCAATTATTTTGTTTCTGATCAAACATTTGAAGATTCTCCAAAACATTTGATGAAATCCTAGCCTCGAACCTTCGACTATAGACCATTGAACGTTCGATTAAAACCCTAGAATCGTTAGTACAACAAAACACCAAACGTTTAAAAAAGTACTTCTAACATTCGGTGAACCTAAAAAGCAAATTTAAGCTATTAGCCATATCCTTTAGCCTTATCCACCACCCTACTCTTATATAAACCCCCTCTCACGGCCTTACAAATCACATTTAGCTCCAATGCACTCCACCTACCCTAAATCTAGAGAGAGAAGTAGATTTTAGAGAGAGAAAGATTTGTTTTGGTGTTCAACCTTTTTCATTGATGTAAAACCTTGACCCATATTCATTTTTTACGTTATATGTACTCTGTTCATATGAATTACCATGATCTTTACAAGTCTTGAATATGGAAAAACTGCATTTATAATTTATTCATCTTAAAAAGACCATAATTTTTCAAAAATGATGAGCTTACTCTTGTTTTTCAAGATTTGTCATGTTGATATGGTTTAACATGTTTTTATTCATTTATTATAAGCTTTATTTTTTATTTTTATGTATGATATGTGTTAAGTAGGATTTTTAGAGCTTTGCATACAGTTTGGTACCTTCCAAACATTCGACCCTTGTTGACCGAACGTTTGATATTGAAGCCGAATGTTCGATAGTACTTAGAAATGAATAATTATGGTTTTTAATGGTGGTTTAGCATTACATGCATAAAGTAGTTTCTCAAAGTACCGTGTATAATGTTAGACTATGCTGTGTAGTAATGGGAGTCCGAGATGTTAGAATTTGAGGATGAATGGATAAGGTAAGTAAATACTTACAATTATTTTAAATAAAAATATACGAATTGTCAGCTGATTGATTATTCATACGTTCTAAGCCTATTCTTTTATAAAAATGAATAAATGTTTAACTAAATGAACAATACTTGTATTGTATAACATGGCACACTGGTATGTACAGTATAATAACCATTGACTTATTATATGGGTTTGATCCAAAATATATTTATTATTTATGTTTGGCCTTGGATCTAATGGTTGTTTGTGATCGGCGCATCCATGTTTGAGTGGTGGTCACTATAGACAAATATCATTAGTAGTGTGCGCCACTTGATGTTGGACTTAGTCGGGCTGCTAGTGAGTGGACGATATGCGTATAATATCCAAGGCACCAATATTGTATTATAGGTCCCTCGGGACAGAGCCAGTGTAACGCCCCTAAATCTGGGCTTGACCAGTCTGGTAAGGTTATTGGCGATTACCCAAATTTAACCAACTGGTGGCTAAATGGGAAGCCGCCCTCTAAGAAACGTCAAAGTTTAAGCATACGAAGGTGGAATAAATCTGAGATGTCTAACATTCATCAAGAAACAAGTATAATCTACAATACGCAGACACAGAGCAACTAATAATAATCTAATCAATCCTGATAACATGAAGATTATTGATTTTGCATAGATCCGTGGTGGCAACCTTGCCACTCATTTGTTTCTAAGGATGAGTTTCCTATAAGATGCAATAACCGTATAAGTCTAAAGACTTAGTAAGTAAACCTCACAATGAGTATGACATGAGCCAATTTATAGAATTAAATGTGCAATTTGGTAAAGATTTGTAAGATGTATTGTCTCTGTTAATACACCGTAAAAGTATTGTTTTGTTAACAAAAGATGTTGTACTTCTAGCGGCAATCGACTAAGTAATTTTAATGCAGAATGATGAGTGCCAAATATTGCATATTTGAGCTCCCTAATTTACAATTGTTATCAAACTTTGCATTTTCCCCTTTAAAGACGCAGTTTTCCTTCAACAACCTACAAAACACTAAAAACAAAGAACTAACACAAAACATTAGATTATAACACAACCAAAGAATTAACAAATGTAAATTAAGGGCTCAAATATGTAATATTTGACACTTATCACAGAAAACTAATGTTTTATATGTCATAACTATCATATATGATTTACCCGAGATATTACCCATTCTTAGCAGGGTTGACTCTGTCCCGAGAGACCTGTAATACAATATCGATGCCTCGACCATTGTACGGTACCGTCCATAACACTAGCAGCTCAACTAAGTTCGACCTCGGGTGGTCCATCCTACTAATGATGTACGTCCTACAGTGACCCGCCCGTTAAGGCTGCGCTGGTCACGAATTAACCATTTGATCTAATACCCATATAACACATCCACAGAAAAGTTTGCCTATAGAATCAAATCTATATAATAAGCCCATGATCATTATACCGCACATACCGGTGTACCACATCATTCAATGCATCTTATCAACTAGTAATTAAAGCAGTTACTAAGTTGTACAGAAATATAGGCATCCTCATATTATACGTGTGCTCAGTCAGTTAACATATCGCACGTTTTTTTTTTTAAGGAAAGTGGTTGTAAGTGTTTACTTACCTCGTGCGCTCGCTTGAGTCCTCCAACATCACAAAACCTTAACGAAATATAACACATCGTTATAAGCAATACTAGAGAACTCCCCGAGTGACATAAAAAGTTTCTACCTATCAAAAGGGGTCACCAAAGCCCTAAAATCACCCATTTGGGTTACTGGGTGTGCGTCCTGTTCTTTGGACGAACGCTCAACCTTGGGGGCGTACGTTTGGCCAGAAGCTCCAAACGGGGTTTCAAGCTCCTAAGATGTGGTATATCTCATCCTAGGCTCCAAATAGACACATGCAAGGTACAAACATGCCAACATGCAAACTTTAAAGAAATCAAAGGCGGGTTTAAAGCTTTTCAAAATCATTCTTGGTTTTGTAAGATAATGGGTGCAAAGACTTGCTAATGCATCTTTAAAACTTGTAATACTAAGAAAGTAGTAATAACAACATAAATGGTAGAAGGGAAAGGTCAAGAAATTACATTGAGGATGGCAAAACTCTACCAAAGCTTCCTCCTTCTCTCAAAATCTCTCCTTACTTTAGGGTTAGGGTTTTCTTGGTGTAAGGAGAGGTTGAAGTCGAAGGGAGAGATTTTTATAGAGGGCGGAGGCATGCTTGGTTCTAAAAAGGTGGATAATGGGTTAAAATTGCTTTTCAGGTTTGTCAGCAAGCGTTCGGATACTATTAGGTGAGCGTTTGGACATTATTACACAATTGATAAAAGAGTTCAGGCGTACATTTGGGGTATTACCCAATGGCTCAAAGACTAGTCAACGAGCGCTCGTGGTAGTCCCCCTAGCTTACGCTTGCACTTAGGTCAAGAGCGTACGCTCGGGTGGTCCCATAGCGTACGTTCGGTCAGTAATGGTAGTTTTGGGTTTTGCTTTTTAAAATGGTCAAGGCGTTGGGCTACTTGTAAAATGTTTAGGTCTTTTGGTTTATAAAACCTTGTTTTATGTAGACATTAGCTGTTTCGTAATAAATCATTAATCTTTTAAAACGAGTGTTTTTGTCGGGGTATTATAGTCAGCCCTACTAAGAAATGGTTAAGAGCTTGGATAGACCAAATGGAGAATAGTTATGACTTTCTCTCTCTCTCTCTCTCTCTTTCTCTCTCTCTCTCTCTCTCTCTCTCTCTCTCTCTATATATATAGCATGATTTTCCTGCATTAAATAGTAATGGTTGTTACCAGAATTATGTCGTAGTATTTCATTAAATTAAACCACATTTTTTTTTTGAAACATATCATACTCATTCATTGATAAAAGTTGCGAGCCTAAAGCTCTTATAAACATAGCAAAAAACTTTGAAGTAAATCATAGCCGAAGCTAAAGATACAGTCATCAACAACAGACCAAATCAACCAAAACACAGCATTCGCTAACCTATGACTAAATATCAGGTTGAAAACTCAGATCTGCATCAAACAGACACCATCTAATGCATAGGTAGCGCTTATTCTTCGGCCTTGAGAGCAAAACCCCCAAACCGATACTTGTTCCTCAGCCTTGAGAGCAAAACCCCCAAGCCTATACTTATTCCTCGGCCTTGAGAGCAAAACCCACAAGCCGATACTCATCCTCCTCGACTCGAAAGCCAGGATAAATTTCACATCCACAACCTAAAGGTTTGGACCAGTAATATGGGGCAGCAACCGGGCGCAACAAAGCAGGAGGAGAAAGCCTTATTACAAGCATAAATAAAACCATACATGGAAATAAAGGGAACAATAAAACTAATGCAGGAAAAGAAATTACAGCAAATAAAACCAAATACAGGGGAACTCAAAGGAAATACAAAATTGAAAAACAACAAAACAGGAAAATAAATGCGAAAAACACTCAAAGCGGGTCACGGCAGCCGGAGGAGGCCGATCGCGAGCTGGCCGGAAACCGCCGCGGAAGGTGGTACAAAAAGCTTGGCGCGGGAGGGGCGCGTGAAAAGACCCGACAGTGAGCAGGGAGCAGCGAAGAGAGCATGGAGGAGATCGGCGGCACACACAAACAAACAGGGAGGGGGAGAGTTTGAGTGAAAACCCTCAAAAGCAGTACCCACCAAGAGAGAACACAAGCACAACAGAACAGAAAACACCAAAGTCAGAAACAAACCTAAAACAAAAATCGGGAAGCAAGGAAGGGAGGAGGGATTAAACCACATTTTCAAAGCATAGTAATGGAGACAATTTACATTATATTTGTGAAAACCAACTTCTACTTTTCCAAGTTGCAAACTGTCACTTAAAGGCTCGTTACATACTCAACTATGACATTTCTTTACTAAGTCATGAACTTATATATATATATATTGGCGGTTAGCGGTTAACGGTTAGTGCGGTTAACTGCCTGCCTATATATATATATATATATATATATATACATGAAACCGTTTTTGTGTTTAAAATTTAAAATATATATACAAATGCATAAAAATCTAAAAAAGATGTCGTATTTAGTATGATATTATCGTATTATTATAAAAATGACATCGTTTTGATTTTTTTTTTATAAAATTATTATTATTATTTTTTTAATTTTTTTCTTTTAAAAAGCAGTTAGTTGTTATTAAAGTTACTAACTGATAACTATCGGTTAACCGCGTAGGTGGTTAACGGATGCGGTTAGTAAATTTTACTAATCACCTATGCAGTTACAATTAACGGTTTTAGCCAATAACTGCTAACCGTAATTCCCTTTTCACCCCTAAATATTACTAATAACCCTACTATAATAAATTGAATTAATCAATATAGTTTTGAGGGTGTTACAAAAACATACTCATTCGGATTGAAAGCTGCTCGAAAGTTGGTTGGGCAGGTTTTTGCCTACTCCTAGGTTATGGAATATTTCTCTTTTATTAAAAAAGAAAAAAAAAAAAGAGAAAAGAAAAAAAGGGCGGTGGGCAGGAAGTTTGTAAAAAAGCTAAAATCGGGCACCCAGTTTGGCCGGAAAACCCGAATGTTCGGACCACACGTGAAAGGTAGCAAAAATGGCACGTTTGAAAATTACCTCTAAACCATTAATTAACCGCCGGAGCGAGCATCCTAATTCCTAAGCTATAAAAAACCCTAATCCCAACCCCTCTCTCTCTCTCTCTCTCTGTGTCTCCCCGAGAATCTGATTTTGAGCTCACTCTCAATCTCAGACTCTAAAAATCTTGTCAGAGTTTTAATCTTTTGTTGCAGATATATAAACTCAGACGCACACGGAGATATACATACCCGGCGAAGGAAGAGAGGAGGTTATCGAATCGATTGGGTGTGAATGGTGGCCGTCGAAGTTGAAGGGATGCAGAGGGAGCAGCGAATCAGGAAACGGCCTCGGCCCACGTGGGACGTGGCGCCATCTGAACCACAGGTACGTCCCTCGCTTGCTTCTTGCTTTTCTTTGGAGTTAGGGTTTTCGGAGAGAGAATCCGCCTCAAACCGAAGGTTAGGGTTTTCCTTTTTGTTTGATGAGGGTTTTGGATGGTGGCTTATTGCAGGGGAAACGAGCAGAGGTGGTGAGTAATGAAGGGATGGATAGAAGAAGGCATGGGTCGCCGCCGAGAAGGGACGACGATCGCGAAGGGCATTACGTCTTCAATCTCGGCGAGAATCTCACACCTAGATGTCCGTTTTACTTTCCTTATTTCAGTTTGTGTTGCTTAATTTTGCTGTTGCTTCTGTTACCGCTGTTGGGTATGAATTTAATTTAATGCACATGAAGTTTCAATTGTGAGCCAATGTGTTGCATGAAATTGGGTTGAATTTGGGATTCCTTATCTGTCTAAGAAGACTTGTAGACTAATAGTTTTATAAATTTATGAACTTTTTGTTTTTTTGTTTTTTTGTTTTGTTTTTGTGTTGATAAGATTTGGAATAGGGAAACTTTGGATATGGTCAACTAATCGATTTGCAGTATAGTTTACGTCAGGATGGGTGCCAACACATGAATTTTTGTATGTGGTTCAGCTCTAAGGCCTTATTATGAGTTATAGCAGGTCATAATCTCTGCCTATGATATATACACTGCATGGTCTAATATTGTATTGGCCTTAAATCTGTTGGACTTGTTTGAACATTTTATTTTTGGGCACAATGCTTGCATCAACTTGTTGATTGCTTCTATAACCAAATTAGTGAATAGCATTCTGGAAGTTCTCTTTCTTTGTGCTATGATAGCTTCTGAGTTATGCATTTTATATGATCAATTAGTCAATGATTGTAAAAATGGTTTTATTTATGGCTCGTGTATTGTGCACTATATTGCCCTGCTTCTTTGGTTTCTGTGAGAATTTTCTCGATACAGATTTGTTGTAAATTTATTAAGTAGTATTTTTGGGTTTTAGTAGTTAATTTTTGTATCATAATTGATTTGGAGTATCTCTTTGGCAGATAAGATACTCAGCAAGATTGGTGAAGGTTAGCTGTCAAGTGCCCTGATGTCTGCAAGATTTTATGTTTTTGTGATTCTGCTTGTGTCATTCAGCATATTGCTAGTGCTGTAGGCACATTTGGTCGAGTTTTGGAATGTTGGGACCGACAAACACGAGAATATGTGGCAATCAAGGTAGTTCGAAGCATACGTAAATACCGTGATGCAGCAATGATTGAGGTTGATGTTCTTCAACATCTTGCCAAGAATGATAAAGGAAACTCACAGTACGTACCTACATAGTTTTGTCTTATTACTGGTTCATTTTTGGACATGATCTAACTTTTATGCATCTTGATCCGTTTCTGCAGCTGCGTTCAGATACAGAACTGGTTTGACTACCGCAATCACATATGCATTGTAAGTATTTATATTAAATTTTTTATTTTTATTGCCTTTTGCACTATTACATCTGTGTTCTTTTACAGGAAACTATAATACTTAATTGCCTTGGGTTGCATTCTGTAATGAGGTTACTTTTACTTCTGTATTGTCTTGTGATGGGTTGACTTCTAGCTCACTATGGGAATACATACCCTCTCCTATTTTTCTGGATCAATGATTCTTTCTCTCTTTTTTTTTGTTGTCTTTTTGTCTTTTTGTATTGTCTTTGTTGTTGCTGTGTTATATGCTTGCTTATAACTTCTCTTAGACCTGCTGTATTTCCATTCTTTGAGGTTTGGATGATTGATTTTTGTATACTTTGCAAATGAAGTAGATCAATTGTAGTACTGCTGTCTCAATTTGTCCATATGAACTTTATTCATACAACTGGGAACTAAACAGGAACCTTCCTTTGGATGCATTTTAATGGTGTTATCAGGTGTTTGAGAGGCTTGGACCAAGTTTATTTGATTTTCTAAAGAGAAATAAATACTGCCCATTCCCTGTGGATCTTGTTCGGGAATTTGGACGACAGCTTTTGGAATCTGTTGCATGTGTGTGGATAGTTCATGGCCTTTGGCTTATCTCTCTCATTTTCTTTTTTCTTACATTTCCTAACCAATCACCCAGATCTGTTTCGTGGCCTGCTTTGATTGTTCAGGGGTGAACAGTTTGTTTTGATTTTGTCTTTAATCATTAACTTGTTTCTTTTCTTTATCATATCCGGCAGATATGCATGACTTATGTTTAATTCACACTGACCTGAAGCCAGAAAATATACTTCTTGTGTCTTCTGAATATGTAAAGCTTCCTGGTTGTAAGGTATTTGGATTTTTATAATATAAAAAATTATACCATTTCATATATGGTATAGACTCAGTTTTGATATATTTCAAAAAATGCTTGGAATGGTACAGAGGTTTTTTTCAGATGAAACGCAATTCAGGTGCTTGCCCAAGTCTAGTGCCATTAAGCTGATTGATTTTGGTAGTACTGCCTTTGATAATCAGAATCATAGCTCCGTTGTTTCAACGAGGCATTACAGAGCACCTGAGGTTATTTTAGGTAAATAGTTATGGTGTTGGCAAGTGAAAATCTGTTCATTTCATTTGGTTTACGTGCATTGTGTTCTGACTCCAACAATAAAACAGTTTGTTTGTGGATAAAATAATTCTGGATGCTGTTATAAAAGAAAAAAATTCTGGATGCTGTTGAAATCTCTTTCATTTTCTGCCTAAAGAAAATGGTCAGATCAATCATAGTTAAAGGAGTTTCACGGGAGAGGGCTTAAATTTCTTTTAAGAGAAGCAATTTACTCGTACACAAAGATATTTATGAAAGGAGATTTCTAGAGAGAATATCAAAAAGGAAAGGAAATGATGGGCCACAAGGGTAGAATTTGGTCACTGAAACAGAAATCCGGGTCATATGAAATCATAGCATGGTTCAAAACAGTCATTTGGTACCCTACGAATCATGATCTACATTGATGCTTTACATAGTGGAAGATGCAACAAGTCTTTTCAGTTTATTGGTGTGGTCCCACTTTATACCATCTATTTCAAATGATTTGCCTTCTATTTATTCCCTTGTATTGTAGTTGCTTAAAAGGATAAACTTGTCCTGTTGAGTTAAGTTTTGGGATTTTGTTTTATAGGGTTGAAATATATGGCTGTCCTCTTTTTTCCTTCTTTTATAGAAACATAGTTGCTCTTGATTATGAAAAAGAATGACTGGATAACAATTTCTCAGTTGCATAATTGTTTTATCTGACGGTGTTGTATACACGACATGCAGGTTTAGGATGGAGTTATCCATGTGATTTATGGAGTGTTGGTTGCATACTTGTTGAACTTTGCTGGGTTAGTTTTGGTTTTTATTTTTTTGATGGTTATATTAAGCTTGATTTGGATATGTAATATCTAGTTAGGAATTGTTAAGACACGGAACTTTTGTCAGGGTGAAGCATTATTTCAGACCCATGAGAACCTAGAGCATTTGGCAATGATGGAGAGGGTGTTGGGACCTCTGCCAGAGCATATGATTCGTAGGGCTGAGTAAGTAGTGAATATTTTTGAATCAGTTGCCTCCCTTGAAAGAATGTTTGCATCTACATATTGACATGTTTTGCATCTACAAGCCCTTTTTGATGATTCATAAGTGCATGTCCGTGAAGGTTCCATACACCGATTTAAGAAATAGTTTTTCTGATGCATTGAGGAATATAATTAGATCTTACTAAATCACTTATTTACGTGCTTTGCTTGCCTTTGTTGTGATATGCAGCCGAGGTGCTGAAAAATATTTCAGGCGAGGGTCACGTCTAAATTGGCCGGAAGGAGCAGTTTCAAGGGAGAGTATTAGAGCTGTAAATAAGCTTGACCGTCTGAAGGTTTACTAGTTTTCTTTCTTCTCCTTTGTGGTCTTTTTTTTTGAGTTTTTTTTTTTTTTTTGGGCGGGGGGATTAAATTGTTTACTTTCTTTGATATGTTGTGGAATATATGTGCAGAGTCAAGGGTGTGATAACTAATGCTTTTTTATGCAGGATCTAATATCTCAATATGTAGAGTCCTCAAGATCCCCTCTCATTGATTTGTTGCTTAATTTGTTGAAATATGATCCCTCTGAACGTCTCACAGCTCGACAAGCTCTGAATCATCCCTTCTTTAAGAGTCTAACTTGAGAAAGCAGGCATCATGGAAGCTAATTTATGGTCTACAAAGGCTTGTCTCGTTGTAGATGACGAGGCTGGCATTTCCCGAGAAAAAAAGAAAGAAAGAAAGGAAAACAGAAAGAAAGAGAGACGAGCATAGGGGATGATAAAGAGCTGGCTCAAGGAGTCGTTGCATGTATTTGTACAAATAGTGTTTAATGGATGTTGATTTTGCTTTGTAAATAAATGATTTTGTTCCTGGTTTAGAATCAACAAAGTTGGAAATATGGAAGGCACATGACTTGAACACATTTTACAAGCCGAGTTGGTCAGGTCACAGAGCATTGGCAAATCTCATTACTAGAGAAATGTTAGGGGTCAATGTTTTCCTCATATTTGGCTCATATTTTCATGGTTCATGTTTATTATGTCGTGGAAGAGTTGTCAATGTATTTTCTTTGTTTGTTGCGGTAGCAAGGACTGGACCCAAGTCTATTGTAATCAATCACTGGGTATAAAAGAAAAGAGAGATTTATTGATGTTGAGGATTAAGAATAGTTGTGATCCATTGAGCAATGTGTGATCCATTAAGAATAGTTGTGATCCATTGGCAAACCTTCTTGCTTCCAGCAAACTCATTGATGTGACAATAAAAATAATCATTGGATTTAAAATTTAATGGTGATTTATTAAAAATTATCTGTTTACGTCATAACTTGACAAGTCAAATCCCATGTTTTTAAGAAGAAAAATTTTATAGCCTTCAGGCTTTGGCGCTTTATTTGGGTGATGACTGTACAAGCAGAATAATTATGTTATATGTAATTGTAATGTAGCATTTTTATTTTTTTCGAACATTTCCCTTCTCTTCGAACCCCAATTTATGAGAAGAAAAGATTTGATTTGTGATTCTTGCATAGACTCTGCCTACTACTTAGTAATATATGACTTGTACTTTACTTGTTAAGATAAGGTAATTACCTATTTTAGTCTGATAAATATACTAAACCTCAATTTAGTGTCCATTTTTGTAAAAAAATTAAAGTGAAGATGCTAACAAAAGAATTCTTAAATTTTAGAATTTTGTATCTAATCTAATATAACAAAAACTAAAAAATTAAACCAAGTGAGCTTCTATTACTCATTAATTGCCACAAAAAACAAAAAAACTCTCATGATATATAATCAATTTCTATCGGTCAAATTTACAAGATCTTATTACAATTTTTTTTTTAAAATTATAAATGCTTTATTATAATTTTTAAAATTTTAAGGACAATCAGAATTTACGACATGAGTAATGCTAAATACTCAACTTTTTTACAATTGGGCTGATGTAGCTGTGCTCATCAACCCTTGTATTTTTTTCTCTTTTAATAAAAGCTAATCCAAGGACTTATGGGTACTGTCATATCAGCTCAGTTATATAGAAGTAAAATAAGAGTTGAGTATGCAACATTAATAAATATGTTTGTTTTACTAGATGTGGAAAATCTGAATGAATGAGATTGTAAAGAGAAGGTATATTATTTCTAAAACTGTTATATGGCCTTGTTTCCAGCAAAAGGACAGTATCTGGTTGACCAAAAGTGTGTGATTTTCTAATTCTTGAGCAACACAAATGGTGAGGGCACACAAGCCATTTCCTTCAAGAAAAGAATCCGCAGCATCGAAAAGAATATATCACCAATAATCCCCACAAGAACACAAGCCATCTTCAAACTTGTGAAACCTATTTGCATCTCTCACTACCAATACCACCTTCAAAACTTTTGACAAACCTTTGATGAACGCATGACAATCCCCACAAACTCTCAAGTTCTTGAAAATCCTAATCACCCTCTTTTCTCCATTTTCCAATCCACCACAAACCAATGCCAAACCAATTGCCAACTTCTCACTATGAACTCTCAAGCTCTCCTCCTTTGACTCCTCTTCCACATCATGCAGCGCAAACTTCACCCTATGAACATAACCCACCTCTTCTTTGATCCTCTTCTCCATTTCCTTCAACACTTCATGGATTTTCTCTGTAAGTGGGTGTGTGTCCTCTCCATTGTAGAAAAAGTGGACCTCCTTGTCAATCTCCACCCAACTACGTCCTGCCTCTTTCTTTAACCTCTTCTTCTTCACCGTTTCTCTTATTCTCTCACAGTCTTTCCAATAACCTGCCTCAGCAAAAATATTTGACATCATCACATAGTTGACCGGATTGTCGCCATCTAATCTCAAAAGTATCTCTCCTACTTCCCTCCCCATTTCGAGGTCCCCATGTACTCTACAAGCACTAATCAGTGTCTGCCAAATCCCCACATTGGGTTTTAGCGGCATGCTCTCAATGAGATTCCTAGCTTCTTTTAAGCGCCCGGCTCGGCCAAGGAGATCAACCATGCAAGCATAGTGCTCTACTCTTGGTTTAACTCTTGGGTCACTACACAATCTTGAGAAGTATTCATGACTTTCTTCGATGAGTCCAGAATGGCTGCAGGCTGAGAGCATGGCCAAATAAGTCACACCATCGGGCTCAATATCATCCGATTGCATTTTGTTGAAAAGATGCATTGCTTTTTTTCCCAGACCATGCTTTCCATAGCCAGTGATCATAACTGTCCAAGAAACAACATTTCTCACCGGGATTTCACCGAAAAGTTGTTCTGCCTCATCTGTCAACCCACACTTGAGATACATATCAACCATTGAATTGGCCACTGACATGTCTAGTCCAGATGGGACTTTGATGGTGTAGGCATGTATTTGCTTGCCTTGCTCTACAAGTGCAAAATCAGCAAAGACACCCATCAGGCTTGAAAGAACAAATCCATCTACTTGATGTTTATTCTGCCTGAGATGCCTAAACAAGTCCATGGCCTCCAGTAAATCGCCTTCTTGAGCATAACCAAGAATTAGTGCACTCCAGGATATCACATTCTTCTCTTCAATTTGATCAAATACTCTCCGAGCTTTAATCAAGTCCCTGCATTTGACATACAGATCAACTAGGGCACCTGCAATAGTGGTCTGAACCGAAAATGGGAATCCTCTTGTAATCAACGAAGCATGAATTTGGGCTCCTTCCTGCATTGCTCCGAGGCTGCTACAAGCCTTTAATGTACTCGTATATGTGAATTCATCAGGGATTTCCCCCTGTTCTTGCATTTTCTGAAACAAAAGTAGAGCTCTATCACCATTTCGCTCAAGTGCGTATCCAGCTATCATCGCATTCCAAGTGATGAGATTCCTAACCGGCATGCTGTCAAACATTTGAGCCGCCTCACTAATTCTTCCACATCTAGAGTACATGTCAATGATAGAATTGGCCACTGCAGGCACCCATTCAAACCCAGTTTTAGCACAAACACTATGGATCTGCATTCCATTTTCTGGGATTCCCAAAATCCATGATGCTTTAAGATTGGTTGAAAATGTGAACTCATTTGGCTTAATGCCCGAAGACCCCATTTTGCGAAAGAGTGATAGCGACCCGTTGGCATTACCATTTTGTAAGTAGCCACACATTAGAGATGTCCAAGAAACAACATTTCTTTCAAGCATTCTATCGAACACAGCACAAGCGAGGTCTATTCTGCCACATTTTCCATACATATCTATAAGATCATTGTTTAACATCAAATCAAGCCCAAGCCCCACTTTTACTACAGCCCCATGACCTTGCAATCCCTGCTCAAGTAACAAATTCTTCGAACAGTTCCTCAGCAGATTCGCGAATCTCTGTCGCTCACTCATTATTTATTATAGAGCTGAACTTCTGCTCGTACCCCGCGCCACGAAGTTCGCATCTATATCACGAAATTAAATAGGATAGCATTTTTCCAACTCAGTTGCTTAGTAGTAACTATTGCAAAGATCTTTAACAAAAGTCATTAATGGGAACAAGAACCAGCGCCTTTGTCATTAGAGAATTGGAAGATCTTTTCGTGCCTGTGTTGCGAAACTGCGTAAACATGGAAGGATTGAAGAAAATCCATGCTCCCATTGTGAAGTTGTCACTGTCACAGAGCAACTTCTTGTTGACAAAAATGGTGGATGTGTGTGACAGCAATGGGAATATGGAGTATGCAAGTTTGCTCTTCAATCAAGTGGTTGAGCCAAATGGGTTTTTGTACAATGCTATGATCAGAGCTTACACACACAACCATAAATTTAGTGTAGCAGTCGTCTTGTACAAGAAAATGCTAAGACATCCGCAAGCTGAAAATCCCATTTTTCCAGATAAATTCACCTTCCCATTTGTGATAAAGTGCTGTGCAGGGCTTTTGTGTCACTTTCTGGGCCAGCAGGTTCATGCCCAGTTGTGTAAGTTTGGGCCGAAGTCGCATTTGATAATAGAGAATGCACTAATAGACATGTATACCAAATGTGACAATTTGACAGACGCACACAAAGTGTTTGAGGACATGACTGAAAGAAATGCAATTTCTTGGAATAGTATGCTTTCTGGGCATGTTAGGTTGGGACAGATGAGAAAGGCAAGAGCAATGTTTGAGGATATGCCAAACAAGACTATTGTCTCTTGGACAACGATGATTTCGGGGTGTGCTCGAATCGGGTGCTATGTGGATGCTTTGGATGTTTTTCACCAAATGCAAGTGGTAGGAATTGAGCCTGATGAGATTAGTATTGTGTCAGTTTTGCCGGCATGTGCACAGCTTGGAGCTCTTGAGGTTGGGAAATGGATTCACATGTACGCAGACAAAAATGGCTTTTCGTGCAAGACTAACATTTGTAATGCCCTGATTGAGATGTACGCCAAATGTGGTTGCATTGATCAAGCATGGCAGTTGTTTGATAAAATGGTTGACAGGGACGTGATATCTTGGAGTACCATGATTGGAGGGCTAGCAAATCATGGGAAAGCTCGCGAAGCAATTAAACTCTTCCAAGATATGCAGAGAGCGAAGGTTCAACCCAATGGAATTACTTTTCTTGGTATTTTATCAGCCTGCACCCACGCTGGTTTGTGGGATGAGGGACTGAAGTACTTTGACTCCATGAGAAAAGACTATCATATAGAGCCGGAAATTGAACACTATGGTTGTTTAGTCGATATTCTTGGTCGCTCAGGGTGCCTTGTTCCGGCTCTCGACACAATAAAGAAGATGCCAATGAAGCCAGATTCGAAGATATGGGGCTCTTTGTTAAGTTCTTGCAGGAATCATTGCAATCTTGAGATCGCTGTTATTGCTATGGAGCACCTTCTGGAGTATGAACCAGATGACACAGGGAACTATGTGTTGCTTTCTAATATTTATGCAGATCTTGGGAAGTGGGAGGGCGTGTCAAGGATGAGGAAACTCATAAGAAGCAAGAAGATGAAGAAAACGCCAGGATGCAGCTTGATTGAGGTTAACAATGTGGTTCAAGAATTTGTATCAGGCGATGATTCAAAAGCATTTTCAAAAGATATCTTTTGGATGCTAGAGCTGCTAGCTTTGCATCATGACAGAACCGAGGGTATGCTAGAAGTTGCAGTGGAGGATATAAGTCAACATTTGTGTTAAAATCAACATTTGTGTAATTCAAGTATCTTATTTGCTGTGCCTCAATCAAAATGATCTGGTTTTTGTTTGTGGTTGATGAGGCTAAATTGATGGTTCACCCAGTTTGATCAGAAATACATTTTTTCATATTAGATATAGGAGAAGATACTATGAATATACAAACCAATGTGATGTATGAATTAAATATTGCAAATCTTATATTTTGATACAAGAAATAAAAGATTAATTGGGTATTTAAAAAAATTATGAAATGTGAAATATAATTTTTTATTTTTTATTTTTAAAAAAGATTAATTTGATAAAATTAAATCGATCCAACCAGTGAACTGACCCATTCTACCCAATTCAGTTGAACTCAATTGACAGCAGTTCAAAAGAATGAACCAAACCGAAAGTGGGATCAATCCGGTTGAACTTGTGGGAAATACAAAAGCCTACACAGTTCCTTCCTTTGCCTTTACTCCCTTTCAGATGGAATTTTGCTCTGACCATTTAATCTAATGAAGAGAAAGTATGCACAACTTTCAAATACCAACCAGATGGAACACTCTGAACCAAATTACCAAAATTAGCAAACTATATGATGTATGAAAATACTCATCCAGTCAACCTGATAGGCGATTTTGCTATTAGCTTATGCAATCAAAGGGCTAGGTTGCTGTTGTCTCACCCATAGGCGAGTTATGTTCTCCAGCTCTATGAAAGCAACTTTCAAACTAAACTGTAAGGAAACATTCCAATTACCAGTTAAAGATGATACCCTAATATCAAGTGCACCACAATTCAGTTCTTAAGAAAACTGTGATTTCATACATGTATGATTTCCTAATGCCCATAAATGAACAGCAGATCAGCATGCAAAATACTTTTTCAGTTTTTAAAGGCCACAACAACCCCAGCATCAAATTTACCACGTATAATCCACTGTCCTAAAAACAGTATGCCAACCTATATCTTCACTCTTTAAAGATGCATTCATACACAAAAAGAATCGCAATGGCAAGTAAACAGAATGAAAGTTGTGCACAAAGGATAAATTGTTCTAGGAAAGGTTGGCCAATTTCATCCACGATGAATTCATACAAGATATGAACTGGTCGAAACGAAAGTAAACAAACAAAAATATACCAGCTGATTAGCTGAACAAATGTGCGAGGGAGAGGCCACATATTACAGTTACTGCATAGACACTGCAATCCATGAACACTGCATCAAATGCCTTCTGCATCACCAGACCTGTCTCCAAAGTCCGGCTTACTTGTTCAGCCCAACCATATCCATTTAGTTGACTAGTTTCATTTTCATCTATGGCAAGCCTTTGAAAACCTCTTTGTTTGCCAAAAAGAAGTTGTGCAAGCACAACCGTCACATTGGTTAGCAAAAGCAGATAGAGCGGCCTAAAGCTTTTTATGCTCTTTATGATGTAGGTACCTAGCAACGGAAATCCTAGATATGATAATACAACTATAAGGGCTACAGTTACAGAAGACAAAAGGCGGACATTCTCTGATGCTGCAATGGCAGAAGTTATTTGCTTTGGAGTGAAAAATCTATGTCGCTGTATTTGTTGCTGTAGATGTTGTTCTGAGGCCAAAGTAGAAGCAGATGAATTTTGATCGATTGATGGGACCAGAGTTGGCTGCACTTTGCCATTGACTTCTGCAGCAGGGGCAGCAAGGGTTCTTAAGGCTTCAATGCACGTCTCAGATTCGTTTAAGGAAGGTGGCAGATCGCTTCCACCGTCATAAGCATTAGTCTGACTGGCATTAGAGATGGCATCACGTTCCAGCAACAAAGAACCAGGTGCTTCATCCTCTCCTTGAGGAGAAACTGCAGAACATGGGACCCATGAGCATGGAGTGATAAATATAATTTTTCAAATTCCATTTACACAGAATAGCAGAACTTCATAAAAACAAACAAGTCACAGAAGAGAGTCCACTGCACCATGGCTCTTTGGGTTGATCCAGTTAGGTGAAGCTGAGACAATAGAGTTAACCCTTCAGGTTTCCATGATGAAACTTAGCAATAATTTACTGATGAAAACTATGAATGTCACAGAAGTAAAAGCATGACATCTTAATTTGTGTACTTGGTTCATTATATTTTATTTGGCAAGATTTGGGACACATACAAACTCGCATACTGTTACGCTGTTTCCAAGAACCGAGTCATTTGTAACTTGATACCATATCCAAAAGTGCTGCCGCAAATTTAGTCCGATTAGAGCTCTAGGCAAGCTTATTGACTAATACACTAAATTTGTGTCCTTTGATCCTTGTTTCCCACGGCTCATTCACTTAAGTATGAATTTGTAACCTAACTAGAAGCCTATTTATATATTACCCACCCCTAACAGCCATAACTTTATATGTGAATAGAACTCCAAACAACCATAAAAATCCTTCAGATGCACCCCACATTAACATCACATGTAAATCATTAGGTTTCCAATGTGGACATGCCAACATGAAGAAAAACCCAAGGTCCACCATATCAAACATCCATCCAGTAAAACAGCCCACCCATACTAAACATCCTATTTATGACATAACCTTTCTTCAATTTTGAATAAATTCTTTAAAATGGGAACTTGATGAAGTACTTATGTAGAGAATTTTGGGTAAAATTATCATATCATACACAAGCTATAATTCGTGCACTTAAAATGCCATAAATAGCCATTAAAAAATCAATCCAAATCTTTCACGCGGGTATCCAATGTGAGCCTATCAATCAAGTAATTAACAGTGCGTAGGACAGCATACAAGTCAATTACAACATCATAATTACATAACATATACCAAGAACAACAAATCCCATAAAACTTTTTGATGAACTCCTCTTTCTGGATGAACTCCTCTTTCTGGATGAACTCATCATTCCAATGCCCTTTTACTAAACTTGCAGAATACAATCAATCTGCTTTCCCGAGAAAACGTTTTACCAAGAAAAGTTTTCATCCAAAACAAACAAAGTATAGAGAGAAAGAGAGAGGGCGTACCAGTGGTTTGATTGGAGACCTGAGGTTGGAGATCCTGATCATTGGAAAGCAAAGGCTGGGATGATGGGTCTGAGGCTGCGTTTGTTGTATTCTCGTCAAGAGAAGGAGGGAGTGTTTGGATCCGACCCGATATGAGGGCTAAACGGTCGGCTCCTCGCTCCATGATCTTTCTCCTTCGGGCTTCTCTAACGTTGGTCGCCATATCCTTAAACCTTGGTTCTCAGCTCATGTGAGACTGGAATACATGGTAGATCGCGTAAACTTTTACCCTCTTGTTCGATTTGGGTCGGATATTTTGCAGGTTGCCTTGTATGGACTTACAATTTCTAGAGATTTACGTTCCCTATTATGCCTCGCTCCCATTCGATTCCGTGTAGGTGTAGGGAAAGTCTCGCGGAATGGCCCGAATTTATGGTTTACAATTTGTTGGGTGATTGATCGGCAACTTTAAGCCCACCAGACCTCTAGGCGTGGTCCAATGTGCAAGTCCACTAAAGATAGGACCAGACCGAGATATAGTCGGCCCAAACCGAACCATGGCCAACCCACCGATAGTATAATAGTCCTTTCACCGAGAGTACAATGGTCTTTCAGCAAATGTAGGAAACCCCACGTTCACTAATAAACGTGGTGCATTCCCAGCTCCCAAGCAAAGTCCCACGTTCACCAAAACATGGTCCAGCTGTCAGCGCCAAATCGAGACACGTGTACCCGAGGATAACTCGGGAGCCCATGTCCAGCATAAGCGTAGTTAAGCCACCCACCAAACCCACGATCTCATAATCGTGGAGTAGCCCATAACCCTTGATCCACTTCGCCACACATAGCGCACAGTGGATCCTCGGGAACATGGGGCCGAGAATCGGGGAACGACAACCGCTACCTGATGCCTATAAAAGGGAAGCTCCAGTTTATAATTTGGTAATCACAAATCTCTCGAGCTCTCTTATTGCTTACTTGCTCTCCCTCTCTCAAATCAAATACTGATTTAGGCATCGGAACTATCCCCCGCCGGCACACCTTGGCAGCTCTTATCCTAACTTTCCTCTTTTTATAGATCAACGACTCCTCGGATTTTGTGCAGTGTCACTCCATGGAAAACTGTCATCAACAGTTTGGCGCCATTTATGGGAACTTTGATTTTTATCAGTTCTTAACAGGAGACCACCCGTACGTACGCTCCTGTCTTTAGTGAGTACATACGCCCCATAGTATAGTATGTACGTTGACATCCTGAAAAGTAGTTTTAACCCATTCTCCAACTTTTCAGAGCATACGACGCCCCAAGCTTCTATAAATACCCCCCATTCAACCCCACCCTCCCCTACACTCAAAACACACCCTAAACCTAGTGTGTGTGGATTGTTTTTGTGAAGAGAGGAAGAGATTGGGGGAGTTGGCCATCACCCAAGGTAACCAAACCCCTTGCCCATTTTTATACTCTTGATGTTATTCTTATTGCTGTTATGATGTTGTAAGTTTTTAAAAGACACTATGTCAAACTTTTTACTCATTTCCTTACAA
Source organism: Corylus avellana (assembly GCF_901000735.1). Lineage (NCBI taxonomy): Eukaryota > Viridiplantae > Streptophyta > Magnoliopsida > Fagales > Betulaceae > Corylus > Corylus avellana. Next base: position 9,829,848 of record NC_081548.1, on the reverse strand, counting down.
AACCAAGAAATGTTTTGAAAAGACCTTAAAGTACCTTCTTTGATTCTTTATGTTGCACGATAATGTGTTTTCTTAGTTGACACACACACACACACACACGATGATGTGTGTCAAGTATTGCATATTTGGACTCCTTAATTTACATATTCTGGGTTAGTTTTGTATTTTAGTGTTTTGTAGGTTGCTAAGGGAAAATTGTGGGTTTTATGTGAAAGTTGCATAATTTGGAGAAAAGCTGCCAACAGACGTGGGATCGAGTGCTTCTACACTCGAGCCCAGCACATGTGTGATCGAGCGCAGCACACCTAAGTCAAGCCCCAGTGCGCAAGCATGCCTGCACAATTGGAGGAATCTGTATGCTTGAGTGCGCTCGAGCGTAGCAAGTGTGCGATTGAGCGCACTTGTCTCACTTGGCGCCATTTTTTACTCTAATTCCTTTATAAGCCCTAGTTTTTAAGCCTATAAATAGAAGAATATCATATTAGTTTAGGGAGGCTACGAATTACGAAATTTCAGAGGAGAAAGAAAAGAGTTTTAGGGTTTCTTGGCTTTTAGATCTCAATTTTGGGGTTTTGAACTTGCAAGTACTCAATTTTCATGCATTCAATTAATTTCCTTTTGCCTTTCAATACCATGAGAGGCGAAACTCTCAACTAAGGTTGAGGATAAAGCTTCACTTATGATTAGTAATGTTGTTTCATGTATGTAGTACTTTCCAATTTAATGATTTGATTTCCCTATTGTTTTACTTCAAATCAATTGTTTGAATGATTCTTGGATATCTTTTGTGATTCAAGGATACATCTCATGATTTGAGATAATTCAATACAATTGATTGCTTAGTTTTCTTTGTTAAAAATTGGATTTCCCTTGATTTATTCTCTGGATACAATTGATGTTTTGATGAATATTTGTTTTGCTAAGGGACTAGCAAAATGTAAGTTTGGGGGTGTTTGATGAGTGCCAAATATTGCATATTTGGACCCCTTTATTTACATTAGTTAATCCTTTAGCTGTATCGTTATTTAATGTGTTGTGTTAGTTTTGTATTTTTAGTGTTTTGTAGGTTGTTGAAGAAAAACTGCAGCTTTAAAGGGAAAAATGCAAAGTTTGGAAGAAATCATACTTTGAAAAGACCTAGATGATGTGATTAAGTTTAACCCAATCAAGGAGAGTATTAAATCAAAATTTCTCTAATCAGAGTCAAAATTGGATTGGATTTAAAATTCAGATTCTGTACACGTCTTAGTATTTTGACCATATCGTTTCGCTCAAATATCAGATTGAGATGATTATAGTAGTATTGAAAAGCTAACTGAAAATACTACAATGCGTTATGAAATAGTGTTTTCCTAATTTGGACGGTTACTATGCCAAAATCGCCCCGCAATAAATGGACACAAATCTGAACAAATCCTATTCCGATTTCAGACTTCTATTTGGACTAGGAGACAGACCTCCGAATTATCTAGGTTTAATATGGCTTCTAGGACTTTCCTAAGCTTATAAATAAACCTCTTTGCATTCAAGAAAATAGATACAATTCCAGAGACTAGTTTTGGGAGACAATTTTGGAGACAGAATGTAATCCACAGCTTTTCTTTTTAGTTTAGTTTTTCTTTAGGTTTAGGTTTAGGTTTAGGTTTTAGTTTAAGTTTTAGTTTCATAGTCATGCGGAGCTAAATTCTCAACTAAGATTGGGGATGAAGCCTTATCGATAAAGAACAACGTTACTTTTATGTAAATTTCTATTATTTCGATTTTATTGAGTTTATTATTTCAATTGTTTTACTTCTTTTCAATCGTGTTGAATGAATCTTGAATATCTTGTTGTGATTCAATGATACACTCGATGATTTAGAATAATTTCACATGATTGATTACTTGGTTTTATATGCCTAAAAATTAGATATCCCTTGTTCGGATACATCTAGTGTTTCAATTAAATTTGGATTCATCTTGTGATTTGTTCAATGAATGGATACATGAGATGATTTTGATTAATTCTCTAACATACATAAGATTTAAATTTTGAGAACTTCGGATTAATATTGATGAAAATAAAGTATGCTGTTATGATTTGGTGAGTGTGGATTCTGCATTCTTAGTGCCTTTATCTATTGATTTACTTAGTTTATTGGGAAAAAATACATTTTACCTCCCTGAATTATCCACCCATTTACACTTTTAACCCTGATGCTTAAAAAGTGACACTTTACCCTCCAAACTTCCAAATTGTTGCAATTCGACCATTCTTACCTTTTTTTTTTTTTTTTTTTTTTCAAAATGCTTCCATCCCAAGTTTTAAATTTTTTTTTTTTTTTTTTTAAATTTAAAATTTTTTTAAAAAATTTAAAATTAAGGGGTGGTCGGCCACCCCAGTTTGGCCCGAAGCCACCCTAGACCAGCCACCCCTTAATTTCTCATCCTCCTCTTGAGTGAAGGAGCTAATATCCTTTCTGCATTCATTGACTTTCGACATTGGGAAAAACTTGTTGTAAAGCTTGCTCAACAAGATTTCCCAAGATGTAATAGATCTGGGCGTGTTGGAGTCCAACCATGCCCTGGCTTTATCATGAAAAGAGAAAGGGAAAAGTCTAAGGTGGACAGAATCTTTAGAAAAATTCTGAAACTTGAATGTGACACAGATGTCCTTGAACTTCTTCACATGACTGTAAAGATTTTCAAGTTCTAAACCATGAAATGAGGGTAGGAGTTGGATGACGTGAGGTTTTAGATCAAAGTGGGTGGCATTGGTTGGAGGCAATACGATACACGAAGGAGCATTTGTCGTAATTGGTGCGAACAAATCCCTAAGAGATCTGGTAAAGTCCACATTTTCAGATTGATTTTCCCATCTCTAGGGTCTCTCTCTCAACAGATGCTCTTTGATTTCTCCTAAGAGTTCTTTATATTTCGAGGTCTACAGATGTCAACTCTATGTTCAAAGATCTTTGACCAAGCATACACCAAACAAAAATGCTAAAATAAAATAACTAACAAAAATAAAATATTCACAAAAATGGGAAAAGCAAAAACAGAAAAGAAAAACAAAACAGAAAATAAACTGCTTACAAAATAGACCAAAAAGAATTTGAAAAACTTTTCTACTTAACTGCTGCTGGTTTGCTGAGGCTGTCTGCAGAGGTGTGCTCGAGCGCAGGTGAAGGCTGATCAAGCGCAGGCACACGTTGGTATGTTGCTGCTGCACCGGTACGCTCGAGCAGCAATGGTGTGCACCTTGAGCGTGCGTGTGCAGTGCGCTTGAATGTAGGCGCAGAAGTGTCGAGCATAGACGCGGCTCGGTTGCTACCCTTATGCTTGAGTTCAATTGAGCGTGAGTGAGGTGTGCTCGAGCGTACTTCGCCTGGTATGTTCGTCCAAGACCTGCAATAGAAACTAAAACAACCAAATACACTTTATTTTTTTATTTTTATTTTTATTTTTTTGTTAAAAAAAAAAAAAAAGTTTTGCATACAAAAACAAAATAAAATTGCAAAAAGAAAATAACTAGTAGAAAAATAAAATCAATTGAGACAAAAAATTAAATTTCACAAACAAAAACAATTCCGCGGTGAAAAACGCTATGCCGACTCCAAAAACTTATTTGTCACAATTTATGCGGAATTAATACTATAAAGTAATAAACAATTCAATCACCCAAAATATATAAAGCATTAAAGAAGCAGACAGAGATATTTTGGTTATGAAGAGGACACATTTTAGAAACTGATCTAAAAGTAAAACCTTTCCGGGGCAGCCAAACCCAGGAAATCACTATCAGAAGATTATCCGGATATTACAGACATTAGGAACACTTACAACCCTTTGCATGACCTTGGCTCTGTAAGATCGACAAGCCTACAACTCATCTCCTTGCTCAAAATCTTCTTCAACGTGATTCTCCTTTACTGGACCCTTCCTATAGACATCTCAACCGTAGATTTATCAAATGAATAACTAAAACTCTAAAAGATTCAATTTAACACTCACCACATATGATCTTTCTTAGCACAGCCTCCGACAAACTCTCTAGGGGCGAAAATTCGTGCCTCTCTCTTCTATATTGATGTATATATATATATCAGTACATCAAACCCTAGACCTAGGCCCACTAAAAACACGTTTTTAGGCATAATAGGTATGGGGTGTCCAGACAGGGTAATGGTTTGTCCGGACAGGGCCTTGCGGAGCAAAAATATGCTTGCTGGAAAGCCTGTCCGGATAGCCTAGCACCCTGTCCGGACATGGCGTGCAGTGGGGAGAAAACAACATTTTGGAAATGCTATCCAGTCTTGATGAACAGCTCCGATCGATGGACGTTTGTGGTCCGATTGAGCTGAAATTTTGTAAGAACGTTCATGACACATGAATCTACATTATGAACGGTGGAGATTTGATTTTGAGCATTCTATATTAGTGTTTGAGCTTGTGGATAGTAACCTCTACATTTTGGAACTGAATTAAGCCAACACAAGAGCTAACAAACTCCCCATTTGGCAATTCGGTGACAAAACCAAAATGTCGAGCCAATCCCATCATCTCCCCATAATTACTCTCTCTTTTTGTCACATAATGACAAAAGGTCTTCATGTTACCTGAAACACTTCACAAAATACATCAAGGCATATATGGAACATGAATATAGAAATAAAACTCATGATCACAGATAATAGAACATGCATGAAGTAATGCAAGATCATGAAGAAACATCAGCAAAAACTCCCCCTCAATGTGTGACTCAATATCAACAAGGGAAAATGTTTCAAGCAGGAGTATTCATAAGAAAAGTGTATCCAATAAATGATCAAAAATTGTAATTTAGGAGAAGCTCTTGTTGAATGTGCCAAAAAAAAAAAAAAAAAAAAAACTCAAAGCATGCAAGAGTATCAAAAGATGAATAAACAAAATCTTTGTTGCACCTCATGTCATGCAATTATGTACCATCACTATTTATGCTATATGTGTTGTGTGTGATAAGCCACAGCCAAGAGTCAAGCAATAGACAAACATATATTGACAAAGAAGGCACATTAAAACTTCCTAGCCATATGAAAGAAATTCATATCTTGTTAGGCTAGAAGTCAAACCTTACTAAGGCCCAGTCACCCTCATCCAATATTCTCCCCCTTAGTCTTATCACAAGGCTTATAACTACATCAGGAATTTTAATTATGGATGAGCCAATCACAAAAAATTGACACAGTGAAAATTTCTTTTTTGGAATATTTTGGCATTTTACACATTTCACTTTAGATTTTCTATTTGAGAACGTGTCTTTCATAAAAATTAAAGTACAAGATATAAGGGTTTGAACTGAAATTTATGGGTTCTAGGTTCAACTAGCATTTGGTCAATTTTAACCCACAAAAAAAATCCATCCTATGCATATGGTTTGTTCAACACAACAAATTTGTCATGGATTGACATTCCTTCTTGAAGCTTAAGTGCATAGAGATAGCGTAAATGAAATGTACCACAATAACACATACTTGAATGGATCAATGACAATTCATTATAAAGATAATCAACTCAAGCTTGATAAGTGTATTCCATAGGTACATAAATTAAGAGGATTTCCAATTAAGCAATTAAAGAGCATTTAAAGCATATATCCATCTTAACATATCAAACATCTTTACAACACCAATTCCTTTTTCAAAAATTTATTAACACAAATAAACCACCAAGAAGGGCAACAAAGAACAACAACATGTTTGAATATAGATTACAATAGGCAATACATGAATGTTCTTTAGCATTAAACTTTTATCACATCTTATAGGTCCCACTACAAAATAATGATTTGGTTTAATAATTACTTCTAGGTCTTCACAAAACATTACACATTCATGAACACTTGATTAGCAAGTAGACAAAAATCTTGGTGGTCCGCACATAACATCTCATCTATAAGCCTTTCAAAGAGCATAACTTATGAATTCCTTGAAAAATCCTTTATAATATGCCTCATAACAATAATCTCAAAACAAACATGTATACAGTCTTCACACAAAAAGTATAACAAAAAAAAAAAAAAATGCAATGCATAAGCTAGAAAGCAAAAACAAAAACAAAAAAATGCAAAGCAAAGAAAAACAACATGTTCTAGGATTTTCAAAAATAAGCAAAACAACCATTCCTAGACATGTTATTTACTCACTTAAATTTAGGTGAGATCACTACCACTCCCCCTCAATGGGTGAATGGTATAATCCTTCTTAACCCAAACCTTTTTGAAAGAAGGTGTAGAGATGGGAACATTTTCAATCTTGTCTAATCTAGACAAACCTCCCATCATCATTGTGCATAACCCCAAAGGTTATTTCCTAGAAACAGAATTTTTATTTTTATGAACATGAGGTTTCAATTTAAAACAGTTGGGTCGAATGTGACCAACTTTACCATAATGATGACAAGTAGGGATAAACCTTTTAAGAGGTAGATTCTAGGAGGATGGACGACTCTATACTTGGGGTAAGATACACAAGGTTCAATATGAATTTTCTTAACTTTCTTACCTTGTGAGGTCGAGGCAACTGCTGTTTTTCTTTTAACCAAAAAGTCTTCTAATTTTTCTAATTCAACAAATATTATCTCGGAAGTAGAATCATTGTTAGAAGACAAAGCAACATGACAATCAAAACTTAACTCAGATTTATCACAATCAGAATTTTGAGTATGCAACATATTCTCAAGGTAATTGCTAGAGAATTTTTATAGTTGAGTTTTTGACTCTTTTAATTTATTCTGTAACAAATCAACTTTAGAACCTGAAACAAGATTTTCAAATTTTAAAGAATCAATTAAAGTATGTGATTCAGACAATTTAGTAACAATAGATTCTTTCACATGTTCAAGATCTTGAAAATCCTTCAAACGATTTGTGCATTGATGTCTCAAAAGAGTGAATTTTTCCAACAAATTGTTGAAGGAGTTTATAAGATCATATTCCCATTGAGAAGTATTCATAGCAAACAGAAGTCAACAGATCTTACTTTGGAATTTAATCCAAACAGAGTGAACCCGCTCTGATACCAATTGAAAAACGCTATGCCGACTCCAAAAACGTGTTTATCACAATTTATACGAAATTAATACTATAAAGTAATAAACAATTTATTCACCCAAAATATATAAAGCAATAAAGAGGCAGACACAGATATTTTGGTTACGAACAGGAAACCTTTCAGAAACCGATCTAAGAGTAAAACCTCTCCGGGGAAACCAAACTTTGGAAATCACTATCAAAAGATTATTCAGAGATTACAGACACTATGAACACTTATAACCTTTTGCATGACCTTGACTCTGTAAGATCGACAAGCCTACAACTCGTCTCCTTACTCACAATCTTTTTCAACATGATTCTCCTTTACCTGACCCTTACGATAGACTTCTCAACCGTAGATTTATCAAATGAATAACTAAAACTCTAAGAGATTCAATTTAACGCTCGCCACATATGGTCTCTCTTATCACATCCTTCGATGAACTCTTTGGGGGCGAAAATTTGTGCCTCTCTCTTCTATAATGATGTATATATATATTAGTACATCAAACCTTAGACTTAGACCCACTAAAAACACGTTTTTGCGCATAATTGGTACGGGGTGTCCAGACAGGTTAATGGTCTGTCCGGACAGGGCCTTACGGAGCAAAAATATGCTTGCTGGAAAGTCTATCCGGATAGCCTGGCACCCTGTTCAGACATGGCTTGCAGTGGGGAGAAAACAACATTTTGAAAATGCTATCCACCCTTAATCAACAGCTCCGATTGATCGGCGTTTGTAATCCAATTGAGCTGAAATTTTGCAAAAATGTTCATAACACATGAATCTACATTATCAACGGTGGAGATTTGATTCTGAGCATTTTATATCAGTATTTGAGTCCGTGGACAGTAACCCCTACATTTTGAAACTGAATTAAGCCAACACAAAAACTAACACCCTGCAACGGCCCCAAAAACCTTTTGTGAGTTTTAAAAGGATACTCGCAAGTGCACGAGTCGTGTGCAATATAGATTATGCAAGTGCGAGGTCGATCCACAGGGAATTGTGTCGTGAAATTCAATTTCTTTATAAATTAATCCTATTTTAACCTAGTTCCGAATTTGTTGCGCAAAAAGATAAACAAAATTAAATTGATTAAAGCAAAATGATAAAAAGCACTAAGGTTTTCAGAATCCACTTCACCAAATTAAAGCATACATTCTCATGTGTTTGTCATACACTCGACAACCAATTAAACCATATGCATGTTCTATTGTTTTTATAAAATTAATCTATTGAAACATTCAATGAATCCATCCTAATTACAAATCATAATGACTATCCAACTGAGACCAAAACGTCTAATGTATCGGTTTGAATTATGAAAAACGATGGATATCCAGTTTCAGTCAAAAGATTCAGCGTATCTGTTGGATGAAATATAATGAATATTCAACATTTAATCAAACAAATAATTAAACAATCAATTAAAATGGTTTAATCTAATAACTGAATTGAAATAGAACATCATATATATATATTGTACGAACATACATGAGATATATGAAACTAATCAATGCTGAGGCTTCATCTTCAATCTTAGTTGAAGATTCTGGCCTCTCATGACTACAAAAAGAATAAAAATACTAATTGAATTCATGGAAACAAAGAAACTTACAAAGGGAAATCGTTTCAGAACTGCAAAATGTCAACAAGACGAAAAATACACTGAATGGCGCCCCCTTGGTGCGTTTACAATGAAAAGAATGATATTTATAATTTTAATTAGGGTTTCAGCGCTGCCAGGTCGGACGAGTGCGCTCGAGCGCACACTTGCTGTGCTCTATCGCACTTGATCATGTATCACTCATCCTGCGATGCGATGCAGCGCTTGCGCACTGTTGGATTTCTGTGGGTGTGTATGCGCTCAAGGGCAAGACTTCTGTGATCAAGTGCATATGTGCTTGAGCTTAGAAGTGTGCACTCGATCCTACTTCCAAAAATGCACTTGCTTCCAGTTTCTTGCAATTTTCAGCTTAAATCTGTAGTTTTCCCTTAACAACCTGCAAAACACTAGAACACCATAACTAACACAAACATTAAAAAATAATAAGGCTAAAGAATTAACAAATGCAAATTAAGGAGCTGAAATATACATTATTTGGCACTCATCATTGATAACCACGAAAAGGAAGAAGAGGAGCAAGTTGAGCACACAGAGAAAATTGAGTCCCCATAAAATTGAAATCTGTCAAATGACAAGGAAGTGAGTAATGAAGCTCATTCTTTCAGCATTGTCCCTCTTGAGACACATCATGAACCCAAAGCTTTAGCTTCTCAATGTCTCAAAGATCCATCTTCTGTAAAGATACTCAAGGACTTATGAACACAAGCGCGCAAATTTAGGAACCATCTTCCTAAGAAGATCTTTCGAAGCAAGCAAGTTGGCAACCTAAGATGGCGAAACATCCTTCCAAAGTGCTATCAAATTTTAAAGAAGAAATGGTGGAATGGATTGGTTGGACATTCGAATGATCGAGGAAAGTATGGTAAACTTTCTTTTCCATTTTATTTTCTGCATATTTTCTTTCTTTCCTTTTTCCTTTTATTTCTTGTCATTTTATTTTTGTTTCTAACAGCTATTAATCTTATGATGCCTATTTCTGTGAGAAAATATTGTTGTAAGTTTTGGACAGGTGTTCTGGTATTTTAAGTTTGGGGGATGCCCTGGCCTTGTTCTCACTCAGATTTTTCCTTACTTCTGATAATGTATTTCTATACTACACATTGAGGACAATATGTAATTCAAGTTTGGAAATATGAAAAAATACGCTGTCTTTTTGTTTGTTTTTATTTGTCTGTTTGTTTTTATCTGTCTGTTTATTCTAAAAATAAAAAATAAAAATTTGTGTTATATTGTTGTTATGCATGATTTAAGTTGTAACTGTGGTTTGTATTTCATTGGCTCGCTTAAAGTTTTTAACACATCTTTATGTCATTAGGAATTTGAGTCATTTGACTTATTTTTGGGCAAAAGAGACTTCACTTGTTTTGAGTTGAATTATGATGAGCACATTAGCACATATTCTGTGAGGTATGATATTTGAGCTTAATCATGTTTATTTTAAGGTTTGTTGGATGACCTACTGATGAATAATCCTAGCTTGCAAGATTAAAAAAAAAAAAAAAAAAAGAGAAAGAAAAAAAAAAGAAAAAAGAAAAAGAAAAGGGAAGATCATTTTGAGTTTTTCACTGAGTAACGGGACCTTCTGCCTCATTAAGCTCTGAGTGTTCATGTCAAAAGGTGTGAAGTGTAAGTTGATTGATGGTATGGCTAGTTGGCTTCGTAGCCTTTTTGACTTGAGTTAGTAAGCCCTTAGGGATGTTTCTACATCTAGTGCCCTAAAGTCATATGACTTAGGAGTCATTGGCCTAACACTCGTTACATGGGTCAATTAGAAAGCTTAAGGGAGCTAAGCATTGCAAAGCCTACAAAAAAAAAAAAAAAAAAAAAAGGCCAAAAAAAAAAAAAAAAGGCAAAAATAAAATAAAATTTGCATATCTTGCCTTGGTTATTTCATTTGATAGGGATTTCTACGAATTTTGAAGTACTTATCATATTAAATTGAAGCCTCATGATTGTATGCTACTTTCACTTTACAGCTATCGGAACATATGATGTCTCAATTGTCTATTTATGAGTTCTTTGATTTTGGATGCCCTAATGACTGTGATGATGGTGTTTGTCTTTTCAAGTTTGCTTATGAATGAGAACCATGGTTTGTGTGAAATTACATTCTTTTCAACAACATAGTGCTACAATGTTTGTGGATATCATTCCTGTTAAACCCTCACGAGACTTCACTCGTCCACTAGGGATGCCTAGTGTTTTAAAAGGCTTGTTGCATATGCGAAATGCAATCATCTCTCCCACAAAAGAGGATTTATGTTTTATGCTTTCATTTTATTTTTAGTTTTGTTTTGCTAAGGGACTAGCAAAATGTAAGTTTGAGGGTATTTGATGAGTGCCAAATATTGCATATTTGAGCCCTTTAATTTACATCTATTAATCCTTTTACTGTGTCTAATCTAATGTTTTTGGTTAATTTTGTGTTTTTAATGTTTTATATGTTAATAAGGGAAAACTACGCATTTAAAGAGAAAAATGCAAAAGTTTGGAAAAAAATTGAAAAAGAGCTATCAAGGAAAGGATCGAGTGCACCCACGCCCACCAACAAGTCATTAGCGTGTGAGCACTGTGCTGCAGAAGGAAGAACTCATGCACGAGTGTGATCGAGTGCACTGGCCATGTGCTCGAGCGCACTCATCTGACAAGCTGGCACCAACACCCTTTTTAGGGGTTTAAGCCTTAGAAACTCCTATAAATAGACTGCTAAGCCTCAAGAAAAGGAGGCTGGAGACCAAGTCCAAAATTACACAAGTTTGCTCCCCCTTTAGTTTAGTTTTTCCTTAGGTTTAGGTTTTATTTTTCATAGTCATGTGGAGCTAAATTCTCAACTAAGGTTGAGGATGAAGCTTCATCAATGAAGAGTAACATTGTATTCATGTAAGTTAATATTATCCGATTTTATTGAGTTTTAATATTTCAATTGTTTTACTTCAAATCAATTGTTAAGATGATTCTTGGATATCTTTTGTGATTCAAGGATACATTTGATGATTTGAGATAATTTCATACAATTGATTGCTTGGTTTTTAATTCATAAAAAAATTGGATATCCCTTGTGATTTATTCTACGGATACAATTGGTGTTTTGATTTAAATTGGATATCTCTTGTGATTTACAGGTACATCTGATGATTTGATTTAAATTTGATTTCTTTTGTGATTTGTGTAAAATAATAGATACATGAGATGATATTGATTAACTCTTTGATGCGAAAGTAAAACATACCTAAGATTTTATTGTGAGAACTTTAGATAATATTGATGAACATGGAACATGTTACTATGATTTGGTGAGTGCGGATTTCACAACCTTAGTACTTTATCTTTTGATTAATTTAGCTTTGTTTAGTTTATGTTTTCTTTTTATTGCAAATAAAAAATCAAATATTTTTCGGAACTAGGTTAAGGTTTAATTAGTTTAGATATAAATTTAATTTTTGAAAACACAATTCCCTGTGGGTTCGACCTCGTACTTGCATCCCTATATTGCAAAAAAATTCATGCACTTACGAATTATTAAAATTTCACAACATTAAGTCGTTAGACTTACGCTGTTTTTACTCTTATAGGGAGCATGTTTCTAGAATCTAAGAGTGGTACGGTTGCCACTACAGACTTTGCTTTAAGTTTTACATGTTGTTATCAGGTTTGTTTAGTATTATTGTTAGTTGCTCCATGTCTTTAATTTCGTGGAATATACTTGTCCCTGTAATGTTTAATAGTTTATGAGATTTATATCACCTTCCTATGCATTAACTCTGATAATGCTTAGAGGGGTGATTCCTCATTTAGTCACAAGGTGGTTAAAGTGGGGTAATTGCCAATAACCCTACTAGGTTAGGCAAGGCTAATTTTGAGGGTGTTACAAAGGATGCTCCTCCTTGGGAACACGTGGCCACAGAACCATGTAGGCAAAAAGATACCTCCAACCGTTTGGCTCAATTTGATGAAGAGCTAGGTTGAGGTGACTCAGCAATTCCCAAACAACCCTGAGGAAAGGCAGCCTGAAACCAGTTTTGAACATGGTCTCGTAGAGGCATACCTCCTCCTCTTCGGTATTCACCACAGCTCCATTTTGCACATCATAAAAGCTCAAATTGACTGATACAGGAATAAAATAGGACCTTCTGATCAGCTCTCGTCAGGTTTGACTTCCACAAGGCCGAATATGCCTCACCTAGTTCGTTAAAGTCCGACCCATCGTTACGACCCATGATGTAGAGAAGGCTTGGGACTAATAACCGAGGAATGCACAGGTAGCCTCCTTGAATCAGAAGGTGAGTTAGGCTTAACCGAAGATGGTCAACCGTGGGTTCAATGAGAGGAAGAAGAAATTAGAGGTAGTTGAGAACTGGATTGTTTGGGCCGACGAAAGGCTCGGCAGATGGCATAGATCTGACTGAAACTCTGAAAAACACAACCCTTAGAAAATAATGTTGAGGAAAGTGTTGAGGATGGAAGCAAGCTAGCAGGAGAAAATGGAGTTGCAGAGCTTAGAGAAGACGAAATAGGAGGACTGTGCGAGAGCGGCTTCAATAGTTTGAGAAATGAAGATGTGAGGGAGAGAGACACCTTTTATAAGGGTTTTTCAAAATTCAAAAATACATATACTCAAGTAGAAAGAAGGAAGACGCGGCACCAAACATAAAACCTTAGGATTCCTGGTGTGCCAAATACTACCTAAATTAATAGATAATATCTAGTACATTTTACTCGCAAGTGTACAAGATCAAACGATAGTATGGCAGGCAAATACGAGATCATTCCCACGAGGATTGGTAAATTATGTTTAGAAGTAAATTCCTATTTAATTAAACATATAAAATTCAATTTTCACGAATTTAATATAAACAAATAAAATAAAAGATAAACAAAAACTAAAAAGGATTAAGGTTTTGATATGTACCACTAATCAGACTAATTAAGATAACAATATGCCAATGATCCAATTATACCGGTATATTTAATGTTTGCCAACCTAAGGGTATGGGTGTATACTCCTTAAGCAATAGATTTTCCTAAGCAACGAATTAGGTATGGGTGCATACTCTAATTGTCTTCTTTCTTAAAGGATTTAGCATAGGTGTATACTAAGTTGTTCTTTAAGAAAACATAAATCTATGGAAATCGACAAACACATGAGGCCTAGGGCATGGGTGTATACTCTCGGTTCCCCTTGTTGATTAACTCAAGAACCCAGTGTGGATTTCTTTTATTACTCTTATTAAACCCAGGACTCGGTCATCCAAATTGATTTAAGTAACTAGTCTATACCACATGCATATGTTGATCAGGCAAACTCATATGAGGAATACAAGAAAATATGAATTAATCAAGCTAAATACACCAAAATATAATTGTAGCAAATGCGCCAATATTGAAATCATAAATAGTCATGACTAGGGCTTCAATCTAACCTCAATTAAAATATAAACTGCATAACAAAATAAAAGGTGGAAGAGAAGAAAAACTCAAACTCCTCTTGCTCTAGCCTTCAGTTCCTTTCTAGAGCTTGTCCCTCTTTCTCCACCCTTATTCATAGAAGCTAAGAGGTCTATTTATAGGCTTTAGAAGTCCTTGACACATTAGTAAACCTGGAAAATTCGTAGGGTTTTACTCCTATTACAAGTGGGACTTGGAAAACCCTAATATAGAAAGAATAATAGTCTGGCCACCTCTTGGTGTGTCACCTTCGCACGGGTGCGGTTGATCGCAACTCGTGTGCGCTCGATCGCACATCTACGATCGAGACTCTTCTGTTGTGCGCACGATCGCACATGGCCACTACGCTGCTTGTCTTCTCTGGTAGTGCGCTCAATCGCATTGTCAGGGGCTCCAACTTTTCCCAATTTCTCTCTTTGAGCCCAAATTTTCTAGATTTACTTCATTTTCTTTCAAAAGTCTACAAAAGCATGGAAAACACTTAAAGGAACTAAAATAGCATAATTTAACAACACTTAAGGAATTACACATATAAGTTTAAGGGCTAAAATATGAATATTTTGGCACTTAATAGTTCATCGAGAAGGCGCGCCTCGATTTTCCAAAGAGAGATCGTTGAGCCCAAATTTTCTAGATTTACTTCATTTTCTTTCAAAAGCCTACAAAAGCATGGAAAACACTTAAAGGAACTAAAATAGCATAATTTAACAACACTTAAGGAATTATACATATAAGTTTAAGGGCTAAATATGAATATTTTGGCACTTAATAGTTCCTCGAGAAGGCGCGCCTCGATTTTCCAAACCACCAAAAAACCGACACGTGGTAAATTGTCGATACAACCACACAAATAGCGTCACGTGGCATATTCCTCGAAAAACGAAAATTGACAAGCAAGCTGTCCATCACTCGGGAAGACCAACGATCTTAAAGATTGTTGGCTCGGGAAGATCAACAGTCTCCAAACTGTTGGCTCGGGAAGTTCAACGGTCAAAGTTTCCCTTGGGAAATATATTCGAAAAAATTTCAAATCTTGGAAGTCCGATCCAAGAAAATCCTTATATCGAGGTTTGGTCGGTAACCGATCCATTTTGAAAGGACAAGAAATTTCCATAGTCACTTGGACAAGGAAATTGGGTGGTAATTGTTGGGTAATAGATCAGCCACTTTAAGCCCTCCGGACCTCTAGGCCCGATCCAATGTGCAAGCCCACTAAACACAAGCCCAGGCTGAGATATAGTCAACTCAGACCAAACATGGCTAGCCCACCGAGGGTATAATAGTCCCACCGAGGGTCTAATGGTCTTTCAACAAATGAAGGAAACCCCACATTCACTAATAAACGTGGTGTATTCCTAGGACCCAAGCGAAGCCCCACGTTCACCAAAACGTGGTCCAACTGTCAATGGCAAAATTGAGACACATGTACCTGAGGATAACTCGGGAGCCCATGTCCAGCATAAGCGTGGCCAAGCCACCTGCCAAACCCACGATCTCATGATCGTGGAGTAGCCCACAACCCACGATCCACTTTGCTACACATTGCGCACAGTGGATCCTCGGGAACGTGGGACCGAGAATCGGGGAATGACAACCGCTATCTGATGCCTATAAAAGGGAAGCTCCAATTCA
>NC_081548.1:9776957-9813989 GCF_901000735.1 Corylus avellana | reverse complement strand
ATATATATATATATATATATATATATATTGTCTTTGTAATATGTTTGTGAACTATTTTTATTGTGAGTGTATTTCTTTTGATTGGTAGATTATTTAAATACTTGTTTTATTTTTTATTTTTTTGGGTTTTGAATTGTTGTAGTAAGGGGTATTTATTTCTTGTGCATGTTGGTTTGTTTACATACTTGTTTTTACTTTTTATTGTTTTAATGTTTTCTTTATGTATCTAATTTAAAATGATTTTTAGGGTATTTTAAAAAATTTGATTTTTTATTTCTAAGGCTCATATAGGCAAAAACATTGATTTTTTAGGATTTTTAGGCTTTTTTAGGTTTAATTTTTAATTATTTGAAACAATCACAATAAAGCCTCTTTAATTTAGACAAAAAGATTAATAACTTTTTTTTAAAATGAGCTAACTTATGAAAAAAAATAATGGGTTTATTTTAGGCCCAATACCTAAAATAAGCCCCAAACACTAATTTTTTTCAAAAACCGGTTACCGGACCGGGTAAAACCGGAACCGGCCGGGAACCGGGACCCCGGTTAACTGTGGTCCCGGTTCCGGTTCCGGTTTTAGCCAAAAACCGGGAAACCGGACCGGGTTGACACCCCTACTCCCCCTCAATGGGTGAATGGTATAATCCTTCTTAACCCAAACCTTCTTGAAAGAAGGTGTAGAGACGGGAACATTTTCAATCTTGTCTAATCTAAACAAACCTCCCATCATCATTGTGCATAACTCCAAAGGTTATTTCCTAGAAACAGAATTTTTATTTTTATGAACATGAGGTTTCAATTTAAAACAGTTGGGTCGAATGTGACCAACTTTACCATAATGATGACAAGTAGGGATAAACCTTTTAAGAGGTAGATTCCTAGGAGGATGGACGACTCTATACTTGGGGTAAGATACACAAGGTTCAATATGAATTTTCTTAACTTTCTTACCTTGTGAGGTCGAGGCAACTGCTGTTTTTCTTTTAACCAAAAAGTCTTCTAATTTTTCTAATTCAACAAATATTATCTCGGAAGTAGAATCATTGTTAGAAGACAAAGCAACATGACAATCAAAACTTAACTCAAATTTATCACAATTAGAATTTTGAGTATGCAACATATTCTCAAGGGAATTGCTAGAGAATTTTTATAGTTGAGTTTCTGACTCTTTTAATTTATTCTGTAACAAATCAACTTTAGAACCTGAAACAAGATTTTCAAATTTTAAAGAATCAATTAAAGTATGTGATTCAGACAATTTAGTAACAATAGATTCTTTCACATGTTCAAGATCTTGAAAATCCTCCAAACGATTTGTGTATTGATGTCTCAAAAGAGTGAATTTTTTCAACAAATTGTTGAAGGAGTTTATAAGATTATATTCCCATTGAGAAGTATTCATAGCAAACAGGAGTCAACAGATCTTACTTTGGAATTTAATCCAAACAGAGTGAACCCGCTCTGATACCAATTGAAAAACGCTATGCCGACTCCAAAACCTTGTTTATCACAATTTATGCGGAATCAATACTATAAAGTAATAAACAATTTATTCACCCAAAATATATAAAGCAATAAAGAGGTAGACACAGATATTTTGGTTATGAAGAGGAAACCTTCTAGAAACCGATCTAAAAGTAAAACCTCTCCGGGGAAGCCAAACTTTGGAAATCACTATCAAAAGATTATTCGGAGATTACAGACACTATAAACACTTATAACCCTTTGCATGACCTTGGCTCTGTAAGATCGACAAGCCTACAACTCGTCTCCTTACTCACAATCTTTTTCAACGTGATTCTCCTTTACCTGACCATTTCGATAGACTTTTCAATCGTAGATTTATCAAATGAATAACTAAAACTCTAAGAGATTCAATTTAACGCTCACCACATATGATCTCTCTTATCACATCCTCCGATGAACTCTTTGGGGGCGAAAATTCGTGCCTCTTTCTTCTATAATGATGTATATATATATTAGTACATCAAACCTTAGACTTAGACCCACTAAAAACACATTTTTGGGCATAATTGGTATGGGGTGTCCAGACAGGTTAATGGTTTGTCCGGACAGGGCCTTATGGAGCAAAAATATGCTTGCTGGAAAGTCTGTCCGGATAGCCTAGCACCCTGTTCAGACATGGCTTGCAGTGGGGAGAAAACAACATTTTGAAAATGCTATCCACCCTTAATCAACAGCTCCGATTGATGGCCGTTTGTAATCCGATTGAGCTGAAATTTTGCAAAAACGTTCATGACACATGAATCTACATTATCAACGGTGGAGATTTGATTTTGAGCATTTTATATCAGTGTTTGAATCCATGGGTAGTAACCCCTGCATTTTGAAACTGAATTAAGCCAACACAAGAATTAACATCCTGCAACGGCCCCAAAAACCTTTTGTGAGTTTTAAAAGGATACTCGCAAGTGCACGAGCCGTGTGCAATATAAATTATGCAAGTGCGAGGTCGATCCACAGGGAATTGTGTCGTGAAATTCAATTTCTTTCTAAATTAATCCTATTTTAACCTAATTCCGAATTTGTTGTGCAAAAAGATAAACAAAATTAAATTGATTAAAGCTAAATGATAAAAAGCACTAAGGTTTTCAGAATCCACTTTACCAAATTAAAGCCTACATTCTCATGTGTTTGTCATACATTCGACAACCAATTAAACCATATGCATATTCTATTGTTTTTATAAAATTAATCTATTGAAACATTCAATGAATCTATCCTAATTACAAATCACAATGAATATCCAACTGAGACCAAAACGTCTAATGTATCGATTTGAATTATGAAAAAAGATGGATATCCAGTTTCAGTCAAAAGATTTAGCGTATCTTTGGATGAAATATAATGAATATTCAACATTTAATCAAACAAATAATTAAACAATCAATTAAAATGGTTTAATCTAATAACTGAATTGAAATAGAACATCATATATATATATTGTACGAACATACATGAGATATATGAAACTAATCAATGCTGAGGCTTCATCTTCAATCTTAGTTGAAGATTCTGGCCTCTCATGACTACAAAAAGAATAAAAATACTAATTGAATTCATGGAAACAAAGAAACTTACAAAGGGAAATCGTTTCAGAACTGCAAAATGTCAACAAGACGAAAAATACACTGAATGGCGCCCCCTTGGTGCGTTTACAATGAAAAGAATGATATTTATAATTTT
This sequence comes from Corylus avellana, assembly GCF_901000735.1. NCBI lineage: Eukaryota > Viridiplantae > Streptophyta > Magnoliopsida > Fagales > Betulaceae > Corylus > Corylus avellana. Next base: position 9,810,782 of record NC_081548.1, on the reverse strand, counting down.
AATTAGGGTTTCAGCGCTGCCAGGTCGGACGAGTGCGCTCGAGCGCACACTTGCTGTGCTCTAGCGCACTTGAGTATGTATCACTCATCCTGCGATGCGATGCAGCGCTTGCGCACTGCTGGATTGCTGTGGGTGTGTATGTGCTCAAGGGCAAGACTTCTGCGATCAAGCGCATATGTGCTTTAGCTTAGAAGTGTGCACTCGATCCTACTTCCAAAAATGCACTTGCTTCCAGTTTCTTGCAATTTTCAGCTTAAATCCGCAGCTTTCCCTCAGCAACCTGCAAAACACTAGAACACCAAAACTAACACAAACATCATAAAATAATAAGGCTAAAGAATTAACAAATGCAAATTAAGGGGCCGAAATATACAATATTTGGCACTCATCATTGATTACCACGAAAAGGAAGAAGAGGAGCAAGTTGAGCACACAGAGAAAATTGAGTCCCCATAAAATTGAAATCTGTCCAATGACAAGGAAGTGAGTAATGAAGCTCATTCTTTTAGCATTGTCCCTCTTGAGACACATCATGAACCCAAAGCTTCAGCTTCTCAATGTCTCAAAGATCCATCTTATGTCAAGATACTCAAGGACTTATGAACACAAGTGCGCAAATCTAGGAATCATCTTCCTAAGAAGATCTTTCGAAGCAAGCAAGTTGGCAACCTAAGATGGCGAAACATCCTTTCAAAGTGCTATCAAATTTTAAAGAAGAAATGGTGGAAGGGATTGGTTGGACATCCGAATGATCGAGGAAAGTATGGTAAACTTTCTTTTCCATTTTATTTTCTGCATATTTTCTTTCTTTCCTTTTTCATTTCATTTCTTGTCATTTTATTTTTGTTTCTAACAGCTATTAATCTTATGATGCCTATTTTTGTGAGAAAATATTGTTGTAAGTTTTTGATAGGTGTTCTGGTATTTTAAGTTTAGTGGATGCCCTGGCCTTGTTCTCACTCAGATTTTTCCTTACTTCTGATAATGTATTTCTATACTACACATTGAGGACAATATGTAATTCAAGTTTGGAAATATGAAAAAATACGCTGTCTTTTTGTTTGTTTTTATTTGTCTGTTTGTTTTTATCTGTCTGTTTATTCTAAAAATAAAAAATAAAAAATTGTGTTATATTGTTGTTAAGGATGATTTAAGTTGTAACTGTGGTTTGCATTTCATTGGCTTGCTTAAAGTTTTTAACACATCTTTATGTCATTAGGAATTTGAGTCATTTGACTTATTTTTGGGCAGAAGAGACTTCAGTTGTTTTGAGTTGAATTATGATGAGCACATTAGCACATATTGTAACGACCTTCGATTTTAAAAACTCTCATATAAACAATATTAAATAGATTAAAAGAATAAATGAATAAATTAGATCAATGATATGTGGATTAATGATATTGAATAACTATTTAGTGTTACAAGTATATTACATTGATTTTTGACATCTTTTGTATATCCATTCAATTCTAAAATTTAGCTTCACTAATATGTTTATGAGCATAATTAAATTATTTATATTGGTGTTTAGTGAAGTTAGAAATTAATTTGAAGCTTTGCAGTTTTTAGCCTAAAAAGCAGTGTCTTAATTTTCATAATGTCTAAATGGGATTAAAACTGCTAAAGAAAGATACCAAGGCTAGCCACTTTTGTTGAAAGCTTAAAGTCTTCTAGTAATGATGATTATAGTAAATATCATGATTATAATGATTTAATAAAGCAAGTGGCCAAGTGGGAATGCAAATAGTTAAAGCCTAAGTTGAATTGGAAACCTTGTATAGGCCAAAAATAGACTCAAACGAACTCGGATGAAGTCGAACCAAAAATATAAAATGTTTGTCTCGAAGTCCTCTATCTACTCTCAAAATTTCATGTCAATCAGAGTAAGTTTGGACATTGAAAAATGGATCGGAATACGCTGCCCTCATTTTGGACGAAAATACTATTTGGTATATAGTATGAAATATGGACTAAGTTCATTCTTATGGTTAAATACATCTCAACCCTTAGATCAAAGGTTTAAAAACAAATCCTAACCATTCATTCTCTTATAAATAGAGCCTAAGCTATAGTCACTTTCACTTGCTTTTTATTTACAATCTAAGAACAAATAAAATTGTTTGCTCCTCCTTTCATTTTATTTCTTAGTTCTAGTCAAATACCATATAGCCTAGATCTTTCTTGTAGTGTTCAAGTGTTTTCTAAAACTAGCTACCTAGAGAAGATTTGGTGGAGTTTTACTTCTAAGGATTATTGGGTAAGTGTTTCTTGTATAAATATCATGATTTATTGCTTTTATTACTTGTCCTCATTTAATTGTTTAAAGACCCAATAAAGTGTATAATGTAAAATAAAGTAATGGATACAAGTGAATTAATAATAATGAGTTAATGGACAAAATCAATTAAAGACTTATAATATTATCTATATATTATTTACTTTACAGTATTTATATTCAGTCATTTCTTTTATGTCATTTAAATTTTTGTTCATATTTCTGGCGGTAAGGACCATTTGATCTCATCCCCGAAATATGCATTTAACATTTACATTCAGTCATTTCTTTTATGTCATTTAAATTTCTGTTCATATTTCTGGCGGTAAGGACCATTTGATCTCATCCCCAAAATATGCATTTAACATTTACATTCAGTCATTTAACTAGTTATAAATGACTATCTTAGATTAATATAATAAAATGAGTAAATAAAGATGAAGTGACGGATAATAAATAAATATAAAAAGATGAGGGTTTTTAAACAATGTTATTATTGGAGGATGACCTAAGTATTGTTTGTATGTATGTATTATGTGCAGAAGTGAAGCAGAATACTACACTAAGGAGTGTAAGTATGGATATACTTACTGAGTACTAGCTTTGTTTTATTATTATAGGAATTCTTATTTTGTCTTATTGATATAATTTTGCAATACAACTGCCACATAATGTGTCTAATAAAATGGGCTAATAAGATAGCCACCTTAAGAACAAGCTGGGTAGATTGCTGCGAGGAACTGTCGGTCTCTCAGTGGATGGGGGTATATAACCGTCCAACAGGCCTAATATATAACTAAGCTGGGGCGGTGTAGTTGCCAGCACCAAATAGGTAAACCTCTAAAGTGTGAGGGACATAACGGACGTAAGCGGGCTGAGAGCTCATGACAAGAGGTCTGAAGAAAGATTATCATAAAACACAAACTAATCTGTCATTACGCTGCATTCACAACTCATTCATTATTATATATTTTATTCTTTAATCTTATTTGTTCAAACTATTCTTTTTAGTCTTTATCTCTTAGAAAATAGATTACTCACTTGTTTGCCTATGTAAATATGATAATGTCATCTTTACATAGATCTTGATGCAGGAATAGAAAGTGAGGATGATGGTCCTTTTACTGGTTTTGATGGTTGATAAACCATCTGCTGCAGGATTTATGCTTACTCTATGGAGCAAGTCTCATTTATGTTAATCGCTTTTATTATGTATGGTGATGTGTGTAAACTTAATAAATATTACTATGTTAATTTAGGTGCCGTCCGTGGCATATATTTGGTACACCTAGTGTGTACATATGTTGTAATGAAAACCATGTTTCTATTTTATTTAATAATATATCACCTCGAGGTATTTCAGTCAGCTCAATTGTGTTGTGTAAGTTATTCCTAGGTCATGGAAAAGGAAAAAAAAATATACATACTCCGCTGTAAGATTGTATTTTCTAAAGTTGCAGCGTCACGACTTCGATATTTGCTAGTTCAAATATCGGGGCGTTACACATATTCTGTGAGGTATGATATTTGAGCTTAATCATGTTTATTTTGAGGTTTGTTGGATGACCTACTGATAAATAATCCTAGCTTTCAAGATTAAAAAAAAAAAAAAAAAAGAGAAAGAAAAAAAGAAAAAGAAAAGAGAAGATCATTTTGAGTTTTTCACTGAGTAACCGGACCTTCTGCCTCATTAAGCACTGAGTGTTCGCGTCAAAAGGTGTGAAGTGTAAGTTGATTGATGGTATGGCTAGTTGGCTTCGTAGCCTTTTTGATTTGAGTTAGTAAGCCCTTAGGGATGTTTCTACATCTAGTGCCCTAAAGTCATCTGACTTGGGAGTCATTGGCTTAACACTGGTTACATGGGTCAATTAGAAAGCTTAAGGGAGCTAAGCATTGCAAAGCCTACAAAAAAAAAAAAAAAAAAAAAGGAAAAAAAAAAAAAAAACATTTGCATATCTTGCCTTGGTTATTTCATTTTATAGGGATTTCTACGAATTTTGAAGTACTTATCATATTAAATTGAAGCCTCATGATTGTATGCTACTTTCACTTTGCACCTATCGGAACATATGATGTCTCAATTGTCCATTTATGAGTTCTTTGATTTTGGATGCCCTAATGACTGTGATGATGGTGTTTGTCTTTTCAAGTTTGCTTATGAATGAGAACCATGGTTTGTGTGAAATTACATTCTTTTCAACAACATAGTGCTACAATTTTTGTGGATACCATTCCTGTTAAACCCTCACGAGACTTCACTCGTCCACTAGGGATGCCTAGTGTTTTAAAAGGCTTGTTGCATATGCTAAATGCAATCGTCTCTCCCACAAAAGAGGATTTATGTTTCATGCTTTCATTTTATTTTTAGTTTTGTTTTGCTAAGGGACTAGCAAAATGTAAGTTTGAGGGTGTTTGATGAGTGCCAAATATTGCATATTTGAGCCCTTTAATTTACATTTATTAATCCTTTAGCTGTGTCTTAATCTAATGTTTTAGGTTAGTTTTGTGTTTTTAGTGTTTTATATGTTAATAAGGGAAAACTACGCATTTAAAGAGAAAAATGCAAAAGTTTGGAAGAAAATTGAAAAAGAGCTATCAAGGAAAGGATCGAGCGCACCCACGCCCACCAACAAGTCATTAGCGTGCGAGCGCTGTGCCGCAGAAGGAAGAACGCATGCACGAGTGTGATCGAGTGCACTGGCCATGCGCTCGAGCGCACTCATCTTGCGCTCGAGCGCACTCGTCTGACAAGCTGGCACCAACACCCTTTTTAGGGGTTTAAGCCTTAGAAACTCCTATAAATAGACTGCTAAGCCTCAAGAAAAGGAGGCTGGAGACCAAGTCCAAAATTACACAAGTTTTCTCCCCCTTGAGTTTAGTTTTTCCTTAGGTTTAGGTTTTATTTTTCATAGTCGTGTGGAGCTAAATTCTCAACTAAGGTTGAGGATGAAGCTTCATCAATGAAGAGTAACATTGTATTCATGTAAGTTAATATTATCCGATTTTATTGAGTTTTAATATTCCAATTGTTTTACTTCAAATCAATTGTTAAGATGATTCTTGGATATCTTTTGTGATTCAAGGATACATTTGATGATTTGAGATAATTTCATACAATTGATTGCTTGGTTTTTAATTCATAAAAAAATTGGATATCCCTTGTGATTTATTCTACGGATACAATTGATGTTTTGATTTAAATTGGATATCTCTTGTGATTTACAGGTACATCTGATGATTTGATTTAAATTGGATTTCTTTTGTGGTTTGTGTAAAATAATAGATACATGGGATGGTTTTGATTAACTCTTTGATGTGAAAGTAAAACTTACCTAAGATTTTATTGTGAGAACTTTAGATAATATTGATGAACATGGAACATGTTGCTATGATTTGGTGAGTGTGGATTTCACAACCTTAGTACTTTATCTTTTGATTAATTTAGCTTTGTTTAGTTTATGTTTTCTTTTTATTGCAAATAAAAAATCAAATATTTTTGGGAACTAGGTTAAGGTTTAATTAGTTTAGATATAAATTTAATTTTCGAAAACACAATTCCCTGTGGGTTCGACCTCGCACTTGCATCCCTATATTGCAAAAAAATTCATGCACTTACGAGTTATTAAAATTTCACAACATTAAGTCGTTAGACTTACGCTGTTATTACTCTTATAGGGAGCATGTTACTAGAATCCAAGAGTGGTACGGCTGCCACTACAAACTTTGCTTTAAGTTTTACATGTTGTTATCAGGTTTGTTTAGTATTATTGTTAGTTGCTCCATGTCTTTAATTTCGTGGAATATACTTGTCTCTGTAATGTTTTATAGTTTATGAGATTTATATCACCTTCCTATGCATTAACTTTGATAATGCTTAGAGGGGTGATTCCTCATTTAGTCACAAGTTGGTTAAAGTGGGGTAATTGCCAATAACCCTACTAGGTTAGCCAAGGCTAATTTTGAGGGAGTTACAAAGGATGCTCCTCCTTGGGAACACGTGGCCACAGAACCATGTAGGCAAAAAGATACCTCCAACTATTTGGCTCAATTTGATGAAGAGCCAGGTTGAGGTGACTCAGCAATTCCCAAACAACCCTGAGGAAAGGCAGCCTGAAACCAGTTCTGAACATGGTCTCGTAGAGGCATACCTCCTCCTCTTCGGTATTCACCACAGCTCCATTTTGCACATCATCAAAGCGCAAATTGACTGATACAGGAATAAATAGGACCTTCTGATCAGCTTTCGTCAGGTTTGACTTCCACAAGGCCGAATATGCCTCACCTAGTTCGTTAAAGTCCGACCCATCGTTACGACCCATGATGTAGAGAAGGCTTGGGACTAATAACTGAGGAATGCACAGGTAGCCTCCTTGAATCAGAAGGTGAGTTACGCTTAACCGAAGATGGTCAACCGTGGGTTCAAGGAGAGGAAGAAGAAATTAGAGGTAGTTGAGAACTGGATTGTTTGGGCCGACGAAAGGCTCGGCAGATGGCATAGATCTGACTGAAACTCTGAAAAACACAACCCTTAGAAAATAATGTTGAGGAAAGTGTTGAGGATGGAAGCAAACTAGCAGGAGAAAATGGAGTTGCAGAGCTTAGAGAAGACGAAAATGGAGGACTGTGTGAGAGCGGCTTCCATAGTTTGAGAAATGAAGATGTGAGGGAGAGAGACACCTTTTATAAGGGTTTTTCAAAATTCAAAAATACATATACTCAAGTAGAAAGAAGCAAGATGCGGCACCAAACATAAAACCTTAGGGTTCCTGGTGTGCCAAATACTACCTAAATTAATAGATAATATCTAGTACGTTTTACTCGCAAGTGTACAAGATCAAACAATAGTATGACAGGCAAATACGAGATTATTCCCACGAGAATTGGTAAATTATGTTTAGAAGTAAATTCCTATTTAATTAAACATATAAAATTCAATTGTCACGAATTTAATATAAACAAATAAAATAAAAGATAAACAAAAACTATAAAGGATTAAGGTTTTGATATGTACCACTAATCAGACTAATTAAGATAACAATATGCCAATGCGCCAATTATACCGGTATATTTAATGTTTGCCAACCTAAGGGTATGGGTGTATACTCCTTAAGCTATAGATTTTCCTAAGCAACGAATTAGGTATAGGTGTATACTCTAATTGTCTTCTTTCTTAAAGGATTTAGCATGGGTGTATACTAAGTTGTTCTTTAAGAAAGCATAAATCTATGGAAATCGACAAACACATGAGGCCTAGGGCATGGGTGTATACTCCCGGTTCCCCATGTTGATTAACTCAAGAACCTGGTGTGGATTTCTTTTATTACTCTTATTAAACCCAGGACTCGGTCATCCAAATTGATTTAATTAACTAGTCCATACCACATGCATATGTTGATTAGGCAAACTCATATGAGGAATACAAGAAAATAGGAATTAATTAAGCTAAATACACCAAAATATAATTGTAGCAAATGCGCCAATATTGAAATCATAAATAGTCATGACTAGGGCTTCAATCTAATCTCAATTAAAATATAAAGTGCATAACAAAATAAAAGGTGGAAGAGAAGAAAAACTCAAACTCCTCTTGATCTAGCCTTTAGTTCCTTTCCAGAGCTTGTCCCTCTTTCTCCACCCTTATTCCTAGAAGCTAAGAGGTCTATTTATAGGCTTTAGAAGTCCTTGACACATTAGTAAACCTGGGAAATTCATAGGGTTTTACTCCTATTACAAGTGGGACTTGGAAAACCCTAATATGGAAAGAATAATAGTCTGGCCACCTCTTGGTGTGTCACCTGCGCACGGGTGCGATCGATCGCAACTCGTGTGCGCTTGATCGCACGTCTACGATCGAGACTCTTCTGTTGTGCGCACGATCGCACATGGCTGCTTCACTGCTTGTCTTCTCTGGTAGTGCTCTCGATCGCAATGTCAGGGACTCCAACTTTTCCCAATTTCTCTCTTTGAGCCCAAATTTTCTAGATTTACTTCATTTTCTTTCAAAAGCCTACAAAAGCATGGAAAACACTTAAAGGAACTAAAATAGCATAATTTAACAACACTTAAGGAATTACACATATAAGTTTAAGGGCTAAAATATGAATATTTTGGCACTTAATAGTTCCTCGAGAAGGCGCGCCTCAATTTTCCAAACCACCAAAAAACCGACACGTGGTAAACTGTCGATACAACCACACAAATAGCGTCACGTGGCATATTCCTCGAAAAACAAAAATTGACAAGCAAGCTGTCCATCACTCGGGAAGACCAACGATCTTAAAGATTGTTGGCTCGGGAAGATCAATAGTCTCCAAACTGTTGGCTCGGGAAGTTCAACGGTCAAAGTTTCCCTTGGGAAATATATTCGAAAAAATTTCAAATCTTGGAAGTCCGATCCAAGAAAATCCTCATATCGAGGTTTGGTCGGTAACCGATCCATTTTGAAAGGACAAGAAATTTCCATAGTCACTTGGACAAGGAAATTGGGTGGTAATTGTTGGGTAATAGATCAGCTACTTTAAGCCCTCCGGACCTCTAGGCCCAATCCAATGTGCAAGCCCACTAAATACAAGCCCAGGCCGAGATATAGTCAGCTCAGACCAAACATGGCTAGCCCACCGAGGGTATAATAGTCCCACCGAGGGTACAATGGTCTTTCAGCAAATGAAGGAAACCCCACATTCACTAATAAATGTGGTGTATTCCTAGGACCCAAGCGAAGCCCCACGTTCACCAAAACGTGGTCCAACTGTCAATGGCAAAATTGAGACACATGTACCTGAGGATAACTCGGGAGCCCATGTCCAGCATAAGCGTGGCCAAGCCACCTGCCAAACCCACGATCTCATGATCGTGGAGTAGCCCACAACCTACGATCCACTTTGCTACACATTGCGCACAGTGGATCCTCGGGAACGTGGGACCGAGAATCGAGGAACGACAACCGCTATCTGATGCCTATAAAAGGAAAGCTCCAATTCATAATTTGGTAATCACAAATCTCTCAAGCTCTCTTATTGCTTATTTGCTCTCCTTCTCTCAAATCAAATACTAACTTAGGCATCAGAGCTATCCCTCGCCGACACATCCCAATAGCTCTTATCCTAACTTTCCTCTTTTTACAAATCAATGACTTTTCAGATTCCGTGCCACGTCACTCTTCGGAAAATTGTTATCAACACAATTGATTATGGTTAGTAGTTATTGTTTAAAATTGCTAAATGTAGTCCTCAAGGGATAGCACAATCAATTGGAGGCCACGCCTAATGGAGCGGAAGTCACTAGTTTGAATTCTCCTCCCCCTTTCCCTTCCCTTGTGGAGACATGCCAAAAAAAAAAAGCTAACTGGACTATCAGTTTGTAGTTATTCAAAACTCAAACTACACCGTATAATCAGTTTGTAAAAGAGCATTCATGTAAAAGACGAAAAAGACTGATTGCATCGTATGACATAGTACACCAATACGTGCGGGATAACGGTCATGGGTTACTATACGTGTTAATTCTATGGTCAAATATATGTGTGTTATATGACTATTCGATCCAATGATTGTTTCATAACCGGCGCAATCATATTTGATTGGCGGATCACTATAGAATGTATATCATTAATAGCGTGGGCTACCTGAGGTTAGACTCAGTCAGGCTACTAGTGCTATAAACGGTAGGGTACAATGGCTGGGGCACCAACATTGTATTATAGGTCAATCGGGACAGCGCCAACCCTACTGAGAATGTATAATATTTCGGGTAGATCATACAGTTTGAACTATGACTTGAATCTTAATTTATAGCATATACTATATCTATATTGCATTCATGACAAAATGTTACCTCATAATGCTGCATGTGATTTATAAATAACTGAGTTCACCATTTAATTACATGTACGTCGTGTGAGTTTTTATTCATTAAGTTGTTAGACTTACCCTTGGATTATTTTGCATCAATTATGTATAATTGCGTTGTTTACCTAGCTTAGTTGAAGATGGACCCAGGGAAACATTTGGTCATTATGAAGGGACTTGATCCATATCATTTTTGAGGACTTGGACCTTGTTTGGCTCAAGTCAATGTGAGATGCTGAGGGATCTATTCGTCAGCAGATGCTTGAGATTATCTTTATACTTTATTTGGTTAAGCATAAGCCTTAGTTCATTCAGAATAGTTAGTAATGATGTGTATTATATTTGATGGCTAGTTTCTGATCGATATATTTGGTGACTTATCTATGTTATAATGCTTTTAGTTTTACTTTAGTTGCTAAGATTTTTCAGAGAGCATGAGATTCCTGAGTCTTGTTTCGAGAAGAATAAGGTTAGGAGGTGAAACATGAAATCAATTACCAATTAATTAATTTCAGTGGGGCGTTACTCTAAGTGAAATGACTGAAACTCTTTTTCACGTTGGTGTGCTGTCTTTTTATAATGACCCAAGTTGGTTAAAATGTAGTACAAAATCAACTTATAAAAGGATTCAATAGGTGATCACCTTTTCCTCTCCTATTTGAAGAAAGACAAATAGGAGAGTAAAAGGGGATAGTGTACGAGACCCACAACTGACTTGATTTATTCCAGTCACTCACAACACATCTATGAACTTTCTTAACTAAAGATTCTGTGAATTACTAAGGCGAGGTTCGCTTACAACAAGGATGAAAGGGTAACAATGATTCTTGGATTATGCAAAATGTGTTGGAACATTACATTGATTGTTTTCTTTCAATTGGCTTTGCTTTTTCTTTTTTTTTTTTTTTCTTTTTTTGCAATTCTTAATGTAGCTTTTGTGAAAGATGTCTATCAGAAGAGAAAGTATGTTGATAACTCTAATTCAACCTTCAGCAATCATGGTCATACCATACTGTCCGTCCATTGACATAGAAATATTATCTACATTGCACTATCTACCACAATTTCTCGGCCAATTTTTAATACAAAAATCTAAACTTACCACTTGATAAATCACCAAGTAAAACAACCAAGACTCACACTGCAGGGGAGGAGGAAACCCCCACCCCCCACCCCCCCTCTCTCTTCTTTCTTCCTTTGCTTAGATCTGCCGTCCAGTCTCTCTACTGGCCTATCATGCGATTATGTAGTTTTTTCCAATAGTACATTAATATATTTAATTGAACACAACTCTATCCCAAAAACCTAAGATAATAATGGGCTAAGGTCCACTTAGGTATATTAAGTACTCTTTTCTTTTATATTTTCTCAATGTGGGATACAACACTCACAAGTGCACTTACAACAAATGAAAATAACTCGTTTGTTAAAATAAAATAAAATAAAAAATCTGAACTTGGCTTAATGAGGGTCAAATATTGCACATAGACTATTAGAATTTAGAATCAATTAATGTAATAATTTATGCTTTAGGTCATTAACCTTAAGCCAAAGAAATGGTTACGCATACATCTTGTATCCCAAGAATTACAGCTTCTTGTTGAATTCTTGTCTCCCTCTTTCATGGTTGAACTAAGGGAGAGTAAACAGAATCATCCGCCATAGTCGTTTCTTTCTCCTTGTCTTTGGCCTTTGCCCATAAAAGCAGGTAAAGACCCAATATAACCAGAACTCCTCCTATGATGCTACACAACAAGGATTAAACAAAATGAATTTAATCGGAAAAGAAATTACACCTTAGTTCTTCGTCAACTCAAAATGTTAGACATAATCACTCTTTAAAAAATAAAAAATAAAAAAATAAAACTTGTTAGGAAGCATATGACCAATAAAGTAAATTTGCATTGACTTTGATTAAGGAATAAAATAAATAATTAAATTCATATATTTTTATTAATTTAAACTTTTGGAATAAGTCATAACTTGACATGGTATCCGAGCGGAGATCATTTGTATTTTTTTTTTTTTTTTTTACATGTTCACACAAAAGGGGGAAGGGGAAGAGATCATTTGTATTTAAGTAATCTTTCAAAAAAAAGATTTTGAAAAGTGTCAAGAGTATGCTTGGTCAGAAAAATCTATTGGTGGTTGTGGTATAACATTTATAGCCAATTAATTCTCATTCAATAACAATAAAAACGGAATGGGAAGTTCAAAGCAAATGGTTCAAAGAACTCGAGTGCATTCTTAAATAGAGAAGGAAAAAAAAAAAAATAAATAAAAGAAAAAGTAGTCTAACAAATTCTATAGGAAAAACAAGAAATTGCATTTGTGTTAAAATCTTAGGAACAAAATATGAAAAACCCATTCTAGCCCTTATTATTTGAATATCGTTTTGGGTCATATACAGTGGAATACAGAATGTGCAGACATACCTGCCCAAATGTGCAGAATTTCCCAATAAGAATGTTTGTAGAAGAAACGAGAAAACGACAAGAAGTGGGTTAAATGCTGCTGTGAACACTGGGCCCTTCTTCTTAATGGACCACGTCATCACATAGAATGATAACCCTGTCACCACAACTCCCTGCATTTCACCGGACCCAAAACTGGTAGGTTAGTACATGAAAACTATATATATTTGTTAGGGTGATGTTTGAAAAGCTAAATCAATGGAGATTGTTTGTTAATGTTAATGTGTTTTGGGTTTAAAAAAGTATTTTGACGTGGTATAAAGGTAATTTTTTTTTTTTTTTTTTTGAATGGTTTGTTAATGTTTTCGTTTTGGAAAGAAAAAGTAAAAAAATTAAATAAAATAAAAATTTTAAAACACGAAGATTTTCTCTTTTTTAAAACATTGATTTAGTTGCTCACAACATCCTTTTGATCATTTTTTCTATTGGACAGAAATTTTTTATAAACTAGTTTGTAAGAGGTAGTTTCTAAAAGTAACATATATCGCTTAAGCTATTAATATGGTGAGTAAGATAAATCATTCAATCACATAGTAGTTACTATGTCATAGTGTTCTCAAATAAAGCACCCACTTCTATACATGAGTCATACTTACACCTAAATCACATGCAATGCATACATAAAAGAGAAAAAAAATTTATTCAGCTAATCAATTATAATTAGCTCAACAAAATATTATGATTATTTAAATAAAAAAATTAAATAATATCAAATTCATAATTAGCTTTTAGGATACCAACCCTAACTTACTCCAAGTAATATGGTGACCAAGACAAGCCCTCCTTCCCATTCTAGCTTCCAAGATGACCATGATATAACAAATATAGAGACTATGGCAGTTTGGATTGTGCCAAATAAGCTCATCATCGCCGTTAAGGACAGTTCTGCTGGGTAAAACTGAATGACATGTCCCTGCAAGAATTTCATTACCATGTTAACCACTAAAATAAAAAGGAGCAAAATGCATTTTTGACACAATTCACAAATTTGATATGAACTCTACGAGAAATCAGTTGGTTAAGGTTAAAGGGTTTGACCTGTTGAACTAAATGGATTGGGTTAGAGTTCATCTTATACCCATACTTCGACATGACCAACCTCGACATACGACATTTAAGGCTGACAATTTTTGACCTGACCGCAAACCCAACATGAAAATCGTAGATTAAGGTTGAAGAGTCTGACCCTTTTAATTATAGATCAACTTAATATTGACTTATATAGTCTTTTATCCATATCTCATTACGTTCCAAACTCAACACGCGAATTGGCACCCCTAATTATAATATTAGGGTAGATCAACTAGGGAAAATCTTTTTCTTACCACTAAAATAATCCAAAAGCTTGTCGCAAGGATCCCAACAATGATCATGATGCTGCCGAGGACACCATCACTTGTTGCTTGAATGTTGAACAACATGGAGGTTAGTACAACTGGCCCCTTCCACAACACTAAAGCCAGAGCTCCGGCAGCCGAGAGGAGCAGACTCCATATCTTCGCCTGTCCATTGATGTTCCACCATCTGAGATTTTCTTGTCGGAAGATGAGGGCCAATATAAGCACTATGGAGGGGACCAAGTTCAGGCCAACGCATTGATAGGTTGTCGATGTTACAAATTGCAGGGACATTGTCAATAACATCTGACAAAGAGTAATCCTACAAAACAATTAATGTATATATATAAGTTAATAATAATTCATCTGAGAAATATATTTTCCAATTTCTGCAAGAAGAAAAAGCTTTGCACATAACTGCAAGAGTCCCAAAAGGAATGCATAGCATAGTATCTTCAAGGAGAGGGGAGGCCTCTTGTTCCTGCCACCAAGGACAACTCAATTCTTAAACATAAATCATAGTTTTCAAGGAAAAAAAAAAATTGAACATTGTCTAATTCCTCTTTTCTCTCTCATTTTCCTTTTTTTTTTTTTTTAAATGAATAAAGGGGAAAGTCTACATAACCCCCTCAAACTACCACTTAATTGACAATGTACTCCCCAAACTTTCAATTGTGACAATGTCCCCCCCAAACTACAAAAAATTGTCAATGCTCCTCCCAATGACGAAATTACCCTTAGTAAATTAAAAAAAAAAAAAAAAAAAAAAAAAAAAACCTGAAACTAACAAAAAACAAATCTCCAAAGGATGGACAATTTTTTTAAAAAAAAAAATTGAAAATTTTCGTTTTTTTTTTTTCAAAAATTTTTGTTTTATAATTTTATTTAAATAAAGATTTACGTTTAAAAAAATAAAATTTTCATTTAATAAAATGAAATTTTTTTTTTAAACTAAATAAAAAAATAGTTTTTTTTTTTTTAAATAAAAATTTCCGTTTAAAAAAAAAATTAAAAATTTTTGTTTTAAAATTTTTTTTTAAAATATTATCTTTAAATTAAAAATTTTCGTTTTTTTAAAAAATCAATTTTTTTTTTGAATTTATAGGAGTATTTTTGTCTTATTGAGAAATCTATAGGGGTATTTTTGTCTTATTGCTAATCTTAGGGGGGACATTGTCAATTGGGTGGTAGTTTGAGGGGGGTATGTGAACTTTACCCATGAATAAAATTTCTATTAACAACAAACACACAAACCAATTAATTTTTAAATGAGATAATTAAAAGCATGATCCAACAAATAGTATTAGAGCCAAATCATGCGTTCGAGTCACGGGAGCATCACGTTGAGGTGCAACAGTGCCTCTCTGCTCATGTGGATGACTCTTAGAATATGTTTTATGAGGTCCGATTTTGAAAACCATAAAAGGATATTACTTTTTTCACTTAAATTTGTTGATTTTCAAATGAGATGATCAAAGGTCTGATCAAAGAAAATATTTATGCAGAAGCACTACAAAAACTAAAAACCACTAAACAAGGCCCCCCCAACAATCTGTAGAACAAATTTCTGCAGAAACTCAACAAACAAGAAAACAAGGCCATTTTTCAGCTACAAACAATCTGCAACAAGGACTGCAGAAGCTAACTGTTGAGAATAAGGAAAGCAGC
This sequence comes from Corylus avellana, assembly GCF_901000735.1. Lineage (NCBI taxonomy): Eukaryota > Viridiplantae > Streptophyta > Magnoliopsida > Fagales > Betulaceae > Corylus > Corylus avellana. The sequence continues at coordinate 9,795,178 of NC_081548.1, read as the reverse complement.
TTCGAGGGAATCAGATGACTGCAGTTCTAGCGAGAGAGACTCAGGCAAGACATCGGTGGTGGGAGTAGGAGAAAGAGGAAACTCAAAAAGGGTAGTAAAGGGAGGGGATGATGGCATGCTAAATTTGCCGACGTCGTGGAATAGTCGATGCTCCCAAAAAACTACATGACGGGAGATGCGAAGACGACGAGACACAGGATCATAACACCGGTAGCCCTTGTGTTCCACTCCATATCCAAGAAAACAACACAACCGAGAACGAGGCTCAAGTTTGGTGCGCTCATGAGGCTGGAGTAAAACAAAACAGGCAGAACCAAAGACACGGAGATGATGATATGAAGGGATAGAGCCAAACAACCGCTCATGAGGAGTACAATTATCAAGGATAGGGGTAGGCAACCTATTGATTGTGTAGACAGCCGTGAGAGTGGCTTCACCCCAAAACGGGGTAGGAACAGATGTGGAAATGAGAAGAGCACGGACAGTGTCTAAAATGTGCCTAAGTTTACGTTCAGCTCGACCATTTTGTTGTGAGGTGCCTGGACATGACAAGTTAGAAACAGTGCCATAATGTTTTAGAATAGCTTGAAAATCATGTTGAGTATATTCTAAAGCATTATCAGAACGAAAAGCCTTAATGGGTTTTGAAAATTGGGTTTCAACCATTTTGGCAAAAGTACGATAAATATCCAATAATTCAGAACGAGATTTCATTAAAAACACCCAAGTGTAACGAGAGAAATCATCAACAAAAATAACAAAAATAACGTGAGCCACTCATACTAGCAACAGGAGAAGGTCCCCAAACATCAGAATGAATTAAATCAAAGGAAGCAGTAGCATGAGAGTCACTATTATTAAATGGCAAAGCCGGTTGTTTACCAGGTTGACATGAACTACAATCAAAAGAATTATTGGAAACTGAACCTAACAAACCCTTGGAAGCTAAAAATTGAACGCGAGAGGCAGATGCATGACCAAGACGCGAATGCCAAAGTGCAAGAGATGGTGATGATGAGGAGGCTGCAGCAGAGATGCCTGTGGCGGGGAGATGTAAGGATAATAGTTCGAACATACGCCCAATTCTACGCCCGGTCCCAATGGTCTGATTCGTACGAGGATCCTGTACATGCACACCAGAAAAGTCAAAAACAAGTCTATATCCAAGCTCACACAGTTGGCCAACAGAAAGAAGATTGAAGGATAATCCAGGCACATGAAAAACTTCAGGAACAGAAAGGGAAGGTGTATTGATAGTGCCTATATTTTTAACAGTCATAATGGAGCCATCAGCTGTGCGAATTAATGAAGAATGAGGTGAAGGTACATATGTGGTAGAGGAAGTAAGGTGAGGTGTCATGTGATTGCAACAAGCAGAGTCAAAGAGCCAAGAGGAAGAGGTACCTGGCAAAACTGAGAGGACAGAGGAAGATGCATTACCAGAACGAGATAGGACGACCTGGTTGACTATTGTCTCGAAGTCAGCTGCAGATAACGTGACACTGGATCCTGATGCGTGGCCAGAGGGGGCAACTAAAGAGGGAGCAGCTGGAGATGAACCACTCTCAGTATGAGCAACTGCTGCTGTGGGTGCATTAGATCTTCCCTTACGCCAACACTTGTCAATAGTGTGCCCTCGACGTCGACAATAGCGACAGTAATTATTATCGCGAGACTTAGGAGGGAGTCGAGAAGTACCTGACTTGTCATAATACTCTCGCTGGAATGACGAGAAGCCAGAGGATGGTGCAGCCAACACTGTATGACTAGGCTGAGAGCGCATAGTCTGCGATCTAGTCTCGGCACGGACAAGTTCGAAGATGGCAGTGTCCAAAGTGGGAAGAGGAGAACGATGTAATAGTTGCACACGAACAGGCTCAAAATCATCACGCAAAGCCATCAAAAATTGGTGAAGGCGATGTTGATCTCTACGGGTAATATACATCTGAGCATCAGTGGGATCCTTCCAAATAGGATCAGAAACATCAATTTGGTTCCACAAGAATTGCATGCGGGCAAGAAAATCATTGATACTCTGACCAGATTCCTGCCTGAGATGGAAAAGTTCAAACAAAAGCTGATACTCGTGAGCACCATCGACAGAAGAATAACGAGAAGCAAGCATATCCCAAGCACCCTTTGCTTCATCAAAGCTGCCAAAGAGTGCAGAAATAGATGGGATAGTGGTAGTACGGAACCATGTAAGAATCTGATGATGTTTGCTATCCCAATCAATAAGACGAGTGGTAAAAGCCTCATCTGCCTCAGAATCCTTTTTAACTGGCTTTTGGATATCCCCAGTGACATAAAGCCAAAGCTTGCGGCCTTTAAGAAAGCTGCGCATAGATTGAGACCACAACATATAGTTTGTTCCATCCAATACAGTCTGAACATGATGAAAAATCTCGTTTTGTGCCATCTAGAAGGCTCAAATGCAAAAACAGACTCCAAATATGAAATCAGGACGAAAAAATAGGTAAGAAAGCACCTGGTCAACTCTGAAAGCCACAAAGTCAACGGTCAACGGTCAAAGTCAACGCTGACGTGGCACCAATGACGTGGCAAGGTCTGACTTGATACTGCTGACGTGGCACACATGCTGACGTGGCACACAGGCTGACGTGGCACGTATGGTTGACGTGGCTATGCTGACGTGGTACTGATGACGTGGCACGTAGGGCTGACGTGGCTATGCTGTCGTGGCAATTAGGGCTGACGTGGCAGGAATGGCGTGGCACGTGTGTGCGATGGCGCGTGTGGTACACGCGCGAACGGAGGAGGCTTGCACTGGCGCGTGGATCTGACGCGCGGACCTTCTGGGGGCGCGTGGAGGCGCGTGGAGGCTCGTATGGAGGATCTGAGGCCTGTTCTGGAATCCTGGGGAGCAGATCTATCGATCGATGGCCGGAGGGAAGCAATCGGACCACCGTGGCGGCCGGTGGCTGGACGGCGGAGGCGGAATTGCCGAACCTTTGGGCGGCGCGTGAGGGCGCGTGTGAGCTCCGATATGGTTGTGTGCGGTGGCTCTGGGACGGTTGTCTTCCGGGCTTTCAAGCGGTATAGTGATACGCTAAAAACCTCGAGGAGAAGATAGAGAACCGTGAGGATCAGAGAGAAGGATTCGCCGAATAACACTGGCGGCGCCGGAGGAAAAATATTTAGCCGCGAAAAAATTTTGAGGTGATTCAGAACCTGTGCTCTGATACCATGTTGAGAATAAGGTTGTATATTGAATCACAAAATATAATGTACAGAAGAGGCCTATATATAGGCGAATAATACAGACCTAGTAGAATAAGGAAAGGTAAACCTAGTAACCCTAGAATACCAAAGAAAGTAAATAATAATAATATAATATTATCTAACACTAACAGAATGCTACTAATTCAGCACTTCCAATTTGATATTCCAGTTTCTACAAATTGCTTCATTTTCAAGAGTCCTCTTAAACTGTCCTTTCCCCAGAATTCTAGTTCAAATTTCCCAAGAAATTCTCTCCATCATCTGGTCCTCTGTTTTTGGATGGCTCCCATACTGGGTTCCACCAAATATTATAGATTGAAGCACTGAAAGCCAATTTACAAATATCAGCGGGCCATTAGAGATTTTCTCTTCCATTCTTGCTTCCCCAGACTCACAACAGCATCCCAATCTAAGGGAGGATCACACACACTACATCTTCTCATCCCCTCCATCCAAATTCTGACACAAAAGCCACATTTGAAAACACACAATGCACTTCACCCTTATAAGTTTATAACCCCATTTTAGTAATCTGTCACCGATTGGAAGGCTATTATGCACAGCTAACCACACTCCAAAGCAAGAGGAAAGACTTCCCACCGATCAACTACTGGTTTTCTAGATCTAAGCTACTCCCAAGTATCAGCACTAGAGAATTTTCCCTTCTTTGAAAATTCTCCCTCCCTTTTCCTCCCAAACTGGGAAGAAAGGAAATGGTGGATAGAGGGGAAAAGAATCCCGATTCATATATCTCCACTTCCACCCATCCAAACACAAGAAAAGCTGTCAATATCGGCTTCATGATAATAATCTGAAGGAAACAATCAAGGCCAAAGTTACCAAGAGAGTTGGACACAACCTCTGCAAGCCTTAGATTCTAATACATTTTCTTACTTTTCTTTTCCTTTTTTGGTCTAAAAAAGTCCTATAGAAATCTGATTGACATTAAAAGTCAGGATTTGGTTTACATGCAATTATTTTAATAATAGAATGTATGCTGAAGTGTAAGTAACGGTTAAAATTGTATCTCAAAGTTGACTTACTTTAAGAAGCTTTTAATAGGAGAAAAAAAATAAATAAAGATTTTGAGAGATTTAATTTTGACTGTTGCTTAAACTACAACATAGATCCTCCAAGTCATTCGAGGTGAACTTATATATATAGATAGCTCAAATTCATGCACTCATACGAGGGAAAATATATTCTTTTTTTCCTTTTTTCTTTTTCTCCTTTTTGCTAGCAGTGGTTGGATGAACATACTACTCTGTTTCATCCCACAGAGTAGTTTCACCACTAAATTATTAACAGTACTAAACGACAAGCTATATATACATAGGTAAAGATGAAAGCACTCACTTCTCAAGGAAGAAAGCCAGAAACGACAAGACAATGGTGGCGATGACATGCTCGTACACAACAATGACAAGAGCACTAATGCCGGTGGAGGTAACTGATTCTACCAAAATCATGAAAACTGCAAGGCAGAGTTCGTTCAACGTCAGGAACAAATATGGCGAGCTTTCCTCCAACACCGACAACAACCTGGTCATGTCCACTTCCTGCTCTCTAACATTAAGCTTTTCTTCTTCTTCTTCTTCTTCTTACTCCTTTTGTTTCACCATTCACTCAATAGATGGGCTGATGTTGAGATGGTAATATATATATATATATAGAGGATATGATTTGGAGGCCTCATTGAATGTTCGGTTGACCACCAGAACTTACAGCTACCCCACCGCACGTGTTGGGGGTTCGGTACAACGTAGAACAAGCATTAAAATATCAAAATCCATCTCCACAACATAATGACATCAAAGTTTTTGAGTATTGGATGCCTGACCGATATACATAGGGGAGTCGTAAACTATGTCGTTTTGGTTTTCTTTTTTTTTTTTTAAATTTTTAATTTTAATTTTTTTTTTTTAATTTTCTTTTAAGAAACAGTTAGAAGGGTTATTATGATTATTAACTGCTAACTACCGGTTTACCGTCTAGGTAATTAGTAAATTTTACTAACTGTTTAAGAGGTTATGGTTAGCGGTTCTTAGTCAATAATCATTAACCGTAACCGTCTTTTTACCCCTAAATATTTAATCGTTGCACTTGAATGTCTATCCTAGTCCGATGGCACTAAAGTATTGGGCGTGGTGTGACGGGTGTTTTTTACCATTGTGAGAAGGACATGAGCCCATTTCTGAGCATCCCAATCTACAGATTTATTGAGCAGCTTTGAACATTCCTAACTAAAGATTTAGTGAATTACTAAGGTGAGGTTCGCTTGTAATGTATGGAGGGTAAGATTGTCTCCTTTTTTGAGAAGGATGAAAGGGTAAACAATGGTTCCTGGATTAAGCAAAGTGTTTTGGAACATTATATTCATTTTTGAAAAAATTTACTTAACCTCCTCAACTTCCACACGTTTTGAAATTATTTTTCTTAGGGTATTGAAATTTTAATTTTTTGCAATGTCTCTTCTCCGTTCAGTTTTTTCATTAAATTTTGTCAAAATTCTCCAAATACCCCTATTTTTATTATAAAAAATAAAATAAAAATTTCTAAAGATACATGCATTGGTTACGATTTAACGAAAATTTCAAAAAATACATATGTCTTAATCTTTGCAATATTTTTTTTTTATCATTTTTAATTAAAACAGGGGTATTTTGGGAATTTTAAATTGATTTAATAGAAAACCCTAACGGATTGAGACATTGAAAAAAATTAAAAGTTCAATACCTTAAATTGAGAGTTTTTGTACTTTGAGAGAATAATTTCAAAATGCATGAAAGAATAAGGGGAGTTTTTTTTCTCTTTATCTTTTCTTTCAATCGCTTCCACTTTTTTTTTTTTCTTTTTTTTTTAATCTAGCTTTTGTGAAATGTCTATTGTATCTTGCCTGCAAAAGAAAAATACATTTCACAAGAGGAAATTAAGTTTTTTAAAAAAAAAATTTAAAATTTTTTAAGTAAGAGGAAGTAAGTTGATAACTAGAAATCAACCTCGAAAATCATGATAATACCATACTCTCCATCCCTTGACATCAAAAAATTACCTACTCGCATTATCTACCACAATTTCTCAGCCAATTTTTAAATAGAAAAATCATAACAAAATCTAAATTTAGCATGTTTAGGGTAAAATATCATGCATTGACTATTAGAATTTAGAGTCAAATAATTGAATAATTTCTGCTTTTGGCCATTTAACCAAATCATTTGAGCCAAAGAAATGTGTATGCATAGATCTTGTATCTCAAGAATTTCAGCTTCTTGTTGAACTCTCACCTTCCTCTTTCATGCTTGAACTAAGGGAGAATAAACAGAATTGTTCGCCACAGTCCTTTCCTTCTCCATGTCATTGGCTTTTGCCCATAGAATTAGGTAAAGGCCCAATATAACCAAAACTCCTCCTATGATGCTACACAATATTATAAGGAATAAGCAAAATAAATTTAAACTTAATTGACTCTCTACACCTTACTTTCTTAGTCAACTCAAATGTGCAGATAGATCAATTCTTTACAACAAAATAAATAAATAAAAAGTGGAAGAACTTAAAGCATGTGACCACTAATGTAAATTTGCAGTAATTGTTAAAATATTAATTAAATGATTAAATTTACTATTTTTTTATTGGCTAAAGCTTTTGAGACAAGTTATCGTTTAACAAGTTACCACACCAAAAGTCTTGAGTTAAAACATTGACTCTACAATTTATCCACCATTTATTTTAAAATATTTCACATGTTTATGGTCCTACACCTGACATGGAGTGTTGAAGTATTAATTAAATAATGAAATTTATAATTAACTATTTCTATCAATTTAAACTTTTGAAATAAATCGTAACTTCCACATGATATCAAAGCAGAGATTATTTGTATTTAAATATTCTTTCAAAAGGAGATTTTGTAAAGTGTTAAGAGTATGTTTTTCTAAGCAAACGAGCGTATTGCTTGATGAGCTCAACTAGCTAGGCAGTGAGCTTGTTGAAAGGCAAGAACTTCAAGACTAGAGTGAGTAGACTTGCTTGGGCTGCTACTATTTACTGTATTTGGTTAGATAGAAACTCATAATTCATAATGTAATATTAGAAGTGAATTTGGTACCTTGAAATCTACAATTAATGATAGATGTAAAATTTAGATTGGCTAGCTACAAGGTAGAGTACCAAATTGCATATCAAATCTCATTCTAGCACTCTAAAGTGTTAATCTTTCCCCCCAACAAAATGACATCAGTGATTCATAGTTATCATTGTGCAATTGGCAAGAATGTTAAAAAAAAAAAATTGATTGCTTGAAAGATGTGAAAACAAAAATTGAACTTGTGCTTGTGCTGTGGCTCAAAATATGAAAAACCCATTGTAGCCCTTATTCTTGCAATAGCATTTTGGGCCATATATAGAGGAAGAAAATTAAAAAATAAAATTAGAAATGCACATATTAATATAGACATACCTGCCCAAATATGCAGAATTTCCTAGTAAAAATGTCTGTAGAAGAAATGAGAAAACGATAAGAAGTGGGTTAAATGCCGTTGCGAACACAGGCCCCCTCTTCTTAATGAACCACGTCATCCCATAATATGATAACCCTGTCACCACAACTCCCTACAATTCACCAAACCCAAAAGTACATAACATATATCTATATATACTTGTTAGGATGATGTTTGAAAAAGCAAACCATGCATTACAAAAAAATAAAAAATAAAAAAATTCCCACTTATCTTTTTGTCATTTTCTTCCTCAATCAAAAACTAAATTAATCGAGCTAGAGAAAAACTAAAGCATTGTTTGTGCATGTGTTTTGGATTTTTTTTTTCTTGAAAAGTGTTTTAATATAATATAAATGTGAACATTAATTTTGTATTTTCAAGAGTGTTTGTATTTGATTTGTTTGCTAATATTTCTTAGAAGAAAAAATAAAAGACAGGAAAGAAAAATTTTAAAACACAAAGAATATTTTCTTTTTATTCCGGAAAACAATAAGAAGATTAAAACTTTGTTGTAGTTGCTCCCAACGCACACATTTTGATCATTTTCTCTATTCCCCATATGGCTATTTAGTGGGCAGGTAAGAGATGGCGTGCTCTCTTTTTCTTTCTCTCTCTCTTTCTCATGTGATAAAGAAAAAAATTGTGAACTAAGTCTGAAATAATGTGTTAATTATAGATTTAGGGAAGATACCTAAAAGACGTAAATTACTAAACCTACACATAGATGATCAATTCCATAAATTACTTTAAGGAGATATCAGATTCCTTGTTGAGATTATGAATCCCATATTAAGAACAATTGTTCCAACAATCCTGATCAATGTCCATCACCCAAAAATATTGAGGTATTAACCATGCAAGATCTTTCATTCAAATGCACTAATATAGAATTAACTAAAAGTTTCCATTACAATGATTAAGATAAATCATTCTATCACATAATTGTTAATATGTCATAGTGTTTTCAAATAAAGCACCCACTTTTATTATTATCAATAAACTTGATTTAAAAATCTTATTAAAATGATTGAATGTGAGCTACATGAATAACTTAGAAAATAGGAGCAAACAGGCACAAAATAGATTGAGAACTGAAACTAGGGTTTTGGTTAAGCAAGAGATCGGTCGATCTAGCTAGGGTTCTTGGTCACCCAAAAGTGCATAGTGTGCATGTGGGGAGCTAGGACACATGTAAAAAACATAGAGCCGAAGTTTTATGCCATGTGGCATAGCAACTGTCTGATGGATAAGTTTAACTCCAGCAAACAATAGCCACATGTTAGTGAACAACAACACTTGGCGAAAAATGATTTGCCCAACACATTTACTGGCTCAGTTGACTAAGCTCAGCATCTCGATCAACCGAGATGCTATTGCCTACTTTTATATATAGTCTTGTTTCCATTCGATTTTTGAAACACCAATTTTCATATATCTCTCTCTCCCATTTCATTTGAAGTGTTTCTAAGAGGGTGCATTAGAGCTTTTGAGGGTTGAAGTGCTATAAATTGGCTGCTCGATCTAGAAGTTTGAAATGTTCAAAAGTAGAGTTTTCTAGGTATAATTTCTAAAACTCTAACTTTTGATTATTTAGCTAGTTAGAGTTTTAAATCTGATGTTGTAATGCTGTGTTTATTCTCGAGTTTCAAAATGCGCAATAGTTAGATATGTTAGGACTGCGTAGTAATGCCCGTATAAATTTAATTTATATGTGACCATACTAAAATTGCTATAATGTTGTTACGAGTTAATATGTTTATATTATAAAAATACTGCATGAATTATATATAAACATGAATGTGGTCATGTTATATTAGGAAGTTTCATAACAGAAAGTTTTGAAGTTATTTTTATAAAGTCACGTAAACATGGTTATGCATGCGATCAGTTTACGCACGTAAACACATTGTTATGTTGTCCAAGTATTTTTATAATAAAAAAGAAGCATGTAAATTATGTTCTTATAAAACCCTAGTTTGTCTAAGGTTTAAAAAAATAGACATTTTTCAACTATTGCAATCGGTAGTTCTGTTGTATATAAGTTATATAGAATGACTACGGAAATGTTAAACATAAGAAGTGGTTGAAGGTTCAGATTTCAGGACAGTTTGAAAAATTGTTGTTGTTGTATGGGTATCTCGGTCGACCAAGCTCAATACTTTGATCGGCCAAACTGATCATAGAAACATTAGGCTTTCTCGGAAGATACCTCGGTAGACCAAGCTTTTGCATAAAGCTTAGAAGGGTTTGAGTGACCCTCAACAGATCTTCGGTTGATCCCTGATCGATCGATATCTATCACGATAAAGGTATTAGGGTTTCTTGAGGCATCGAAGGACCCTAGGGTTTGACTAAGGTTTAGGGTTTCGAAATAGAGATTTGAGTTTAATCAATAGATACATTATAAAAAAAATAAAAAAAATAAAAAAATAAAAATTGCATAGAAAATATAGAGGTTGTTTACCAGGAGTTGTTTTAACAGATTAAGCCAAAGTTGTAAGCATAAACTTATTGGCACTGCATTATTTTACGAAATTATGTTATATATAATCTTGTGGGAAATGCTAGGTGTTCTTCTAGTGTTCTCTTGGTGTCCTCTCAATTGTGATGTGGCTTTTAAAATCATCAATAGATTAAAAGTCAATAATAATAATCTCAAATTCAACGATAATTTTAAAAATCACATTATAGTTGGGAGGACACCAAGAGAAAACTAGAAGAACACCTAGCATTTCCCTAATTTTGTTGAGCTTTATTATTTTATTATGAATATAAATGTTATTTGAAATATTTCATATGTGTTTTAAAAGAAAATATGGTTTTCAAAAAAAATGTTTATGAAAAGGATGAATTTTGAAAGGAAAACAAGTTTTACGAAAAGCTACAATATTGCATGTGAAAAGAATGATAATGTATGTGAAGAATGCATATAAAAGTCAAACAATTATGGGGATTATAAGCCTAGCACCCTAATGTAAGGAAGGGGAAAATAAAGTTGCTTAACAACTCAAAGCTATAAGATAGATAAATTGTAGCAACCTAGCAGTTGAGTGGGGAGAATACACTTAACAAACTAAGTTTGTTAAGTGGGAGTATGGATACTCTTGTTAATAAGAAACGGAAAAGTATGTGAAAGTATGAATATGTAAAAGATATTGTATGAAAAAGTTAACGTAGATGATATGTATCGTTATGTTTTAACCGTTGTTTCCATTGTCATATTATGAATTTGTTTTTATGATCAATATTATGAGATTGGTAGTTATATTTATATAATTAAGAAGATGGAAAAAGAAATATGATTATATATACAAACTTCTCTATTCAAGTGGTTATTTTTAACAACTATGACATTTTGGTGGCAAACTCTATTTGGAAAGCTCTATGTACTATTAGCTGTTATTATAAACATTGGTTAGAAGTGTTCTTAAAATGGGTGCTCATATTATAAAATGGTTAGTATACTTAAACTTGCTAACCCATAGACTCACACATTCACATGTAAATTTTCATATTTTCAAGACTCGTTGACTTACAATAGTCAGTTTTGTAGTGTTTTGATGTGCCGCTTGTGGCACCTTTTAAGAAACAATATTAATCTTTAGATACGTATATTATGTCTGTAATAGCAATATGAATATTTATATAAGTTGAAGTTATTTAGAAGCTTTGGTATGTTTCATTTGAGATGAGTTTATGATGTCAACAAAAAATAAAGAAAAAATTTGTTCATAATTATTCTCGCTACAAGAGTTCTGATATTGATGATGTTGTATGTAGTAGTGTTACATAAAAAATTCTGACATTTAATTTTTACTTTCGACATGTTTATAAGTCGGAGTGTTACATTTCATACATGAGTCACACTTAATATACCTAAATCACATGCATTGATTGCAGTTTACCAACTTCAATTCATCTCATGAATTATAATTAGCTCAACAAAATATTGCGATTATTCAAATAAAAACATATTAAATAATGTAAAATTCATAATTAGATTTAAGATACCAACCCTAACATGTATGTATAGATATTTGGCTTACTCCAAGTAATATGGTGAACAAGACAAGCCCTCCTTCCCACTTTAGTTTCCAAGATGACCATGATATCACAAATGCAGAGACTATGGCAGTTTGGATTGTGCCAAATAAGCTCATCATCGCCGTTAGGGACAATTCTGCGGGGTAAAATTGATTGACACGCCCCTGCAAAACTTACATGATTATGTTTGGCTCAAGATAAAAATGGGCCGGACACATATGCTCTACTTTTTTTTTACATAACTTGAGCCAAATTTGTAATAATTGTTAAATCATCATTTGTCTCAAAAGTTTAAGCTAATATGAATAGTTGAATTTAATTATTAAAACTCAAGTTTGGTCTCTATTAAGGTGCAATAATGTCACTCTACTCATGTGGACGATTCGTAAAACATGCACTGAAGGGTGTGAATTTTCAAATGCCATAAAAAAGACTAACTTACTTCACTAGACATTAATTGATTTTCATATGGGTCAAAGGTTTGATCTAACAAATAATACCATATCCAAAGTCATGGGTTCAAGTCGTGGGATTGTCACATTAAGGGAGGAATTGTTTAGGTACAACAATGCTATTTTACTCACGTGTACGGCTCTTAGAACGTGTATTGTGATGTGCGATTTTTTTGAATGTTTTAAAAAGGCTTTGACATTTCTCACTAGACAACAGTTTCAAACTTTTTGTAATACCACATTAAATCACCACTTATTTCAAAAACCTAAGCTAATGCTTGAAAGAAATGAATTTGATCATTTAATTTATATAATAATAATAATAATAATAATAATGTTAGCTATATGATCAACAATGCAGATATGAGATATCTATTTCTTACCACTAAAATATTCCAAAAGCTTGTCGCAAGCACCGCAACAACGATCATGACGCTGCCAAGGACGCTATCACTTGTCCCTTTAACGTTAAACAACATAGAGGTTAGCAAAACTGGCCCCTTCAACAAAACTAAAGCCAACGCTCCGGCGGCCGAGAGGAGTAGACCCCATATCTTCGCCTGTCCGTTGATGTTCCACCATCTGAGATTTTCTTGTCCGAAGATGAGGGCCATTATAAATACTATAGAGGGTACCAAGTTCAGTCCAACGCTTTGATAGGTCGATGCTAAATATTGCAGGGACGTTATCAATAGCATCTGACAAAGAGTTATCCTACAAAACAATGTATATTATATATATAAAATAATATTTAAACAAATTGCTTACGAGTCACAGCCATGTGTTACGAAATTAATCCTATTTCCGGGGGTGGAGCTAGAACTTAATTATAGTTTGTGGGTGAAACTACTTAAAAAAATATATATTTGGTGGATGAATTTTCAAAGGTCAAGTCAATTATATATATATGTTTTTTTTTTAAATATTAATTTTTTTGGGACGACAGTGGTTCCACCCTTGCAAATTTCCTAGAATCAATGAAATACAAAAAAATAAAAAAGAAGGTAAAAACAAACAATTACAAAACACAGAGATTTACGTGGTTAACCATTAAATGTACAGAGAGATATATAAAGTCACACGAAACCCTACTACAAAAGCGACTAAGGTCAAAACACCCAAAAAAGGGCCAAAATATTTTCTTATCTTTTCACTTGTTAAGTCGAATCATTTAAATCTTGGTGTCATGTACGAATGTTTTTTGCTTTCTTCTTATTTTTCACTGATTGATCTTTGAGAAATAGGATAGATTTCCTAACACCCCCAACTAGTTTAAATATCTTAGAATTATATTTTTCAATTTGTACAAGAAGAAAAAGGTTTGCACTTAACTGCAAGAGTCCCAAAAGGAATGCATAGCATAGTATGTTCAAGGACAGCGGAGGCCTCTTGTTCCTGCCACCAAAGACAACTCAATCCTTAAACATAAATCATAGTTTTCGAGAAGAATTTTTTTTTAAAAAAGATACAAATATTCTCTAATATATATATATATATATATATATATATATATGGGTGAAGATGAAAGCACTTACTTCTCGAGGAAGAAAGCGAGAAGGGACAAGAGAATGGTGGCAATGACATGCTCGTAGACAACAATAACAAGAGCACTGATGCCAGTGGAGATAACTGATTCTACCAAAATCATGAAAATTGCGAGGCAGAGTTCGTTTAATGTCAGGAACAGGTATGGCGTGCATTCCTCTGACACCGACAACAACCTCGTCATGTCCATTTCCTGCTATCCAACAAGCTTTTCTTCTTCTTTTTCTTAAACCTTTTGTTTCACCATTCATGATGAACAGAGATCATGGGCTGCATTTTTGAAGAGGGGTAAGGAAAGTTGAGATGGTCACTTCAAGACTTGAATGCCTCCTTAAATGTTTGGTTGACTGCAGTTGTTGAGTGCAACATAGGACAGGTATTAAAATCAAGGACACAATTTTCCTCACAAATTTTGAGGGAAAATTTTCTCCAACCTATTCTAATAAGTGATAAGTGTCGTTCAACATTTTTGAGTTTCTAAAAAATTAATGTTTGAGTTTCTATTTAGTGAAATGACAATAAATGACTGTTAAAATATTAAAAAAAACATGTGAGAGTTGGCCTTTGTCACTTATTAGAGTAAGTTGAAGGAAATTTACTCCAAACCGGTTTGATGGAAATTTCTATCCTAAAATCAATAAATCTCCACATAATGGCATGAAAGTTTGATTATTGCATGACTAACCAATTGACAATGTCCACACAAAAAAAAAAAAAAAGACTTTCAATTGAGGTAATGTCCTCTCCAAATTACCAAAAATTGTCAATGTTCTCTCAATAACGAAAATAAAGTTATAAAAATATAAATTAAAAAGTAAAACTAATAATAATAAAAACCAAGGTGTAGAAATTTAAAAAAAAAAAATTAAATTTTGTTTGTTTTCGAATTTATTGGAATATTTTTATCTTATAAAAAAAATGGTCATTTTTGTCCTTTTTTCTGGCATTGGGGCCCAGGGACACTATCCCAATTAAAAGTTTGGAGAGAACACAGTAAATAAGGTAGTAGTTTGAGAAGAGTACGTGGACTTTTTCCTAATTTTTGAGATCTCAATTATAATTTTCAATTTAAATTGTTCAGATTTGATCACTTGGGAATTACTATTTTTATCATATTTTTAAGTAGTAATAAATAGTAAAATGATTAATATAAGAAATATTGAGTTAATAAATGTGATAAATGTTAAGATGACAAAATCTTTATCATTTAATTTTAAAGTGTTAATGCAATGATCACGCACACCTAATCTTCGATTCGAAATTCTTGCAAAATAACCAAATGTCAAAGTAGTGCACCGCAAAGAAAAAGGGAACTAGAGAGTATCAATTTAATGCATTTAGGAGGATAATATAATTTTTTTTTTTTTTTTTTTTTTTTGAGGAGGGGTGTAAATTTTTTGGATAAGTTTATCCTCCTAAATACACTAAATGGATATTCTCAATTTCATTAGAAGATCATTTTCCAAGAAAAAGGGGGCGGATAACAATTAGTCCTAGACAACATTAACTTTGATTCTAGTTTTAAACAAAATTATTTTGAATATTTTGGTCAAGACTTTTTCCACATAAATATCTTCAAATCTATTGTAATACCCCAAACGGATCCAGCTTGTACGAAAATTGAAGGGTGAGGATTTAATTAAAGTAATTGAAGGGTTCAGATCTATCATAATAAATACTAATAAATAGATGAAAACATGAAGTAATGGATGAAAGAGAAAATTAGTATTTATTATGACTGATGTGCGTTCTTCAATTACTTTAGTTAAATTCTCCTCCAATTTTTTTTAACAGCATGTATACAAGCCGGATCCCCCACAAACCTGCTAAAATAGCAGCTTAATTATTAAATTCATCAGATTTTACAACGGTCAAAAATCTCAGAAGGAAAAGCTAGCAAATTCATTTAAACTTGCTTGGGTGTTTTCTTTCAAATTCGGCAATCTTAGAAATCAAAATCTGTTGATCCACTTTTACAAATCTTTCTCCCTTCATTGCATTTGCATACAAATCCAACCCTTCTTCATAGTTTTCACTAGAAACCATGGAGTCAAAAAGTCTTCAATATTATTACTCTTCAAAGTTCAAAAAACCAAAATCCAGCTTTGAAGCTTCTTGGATATTGCCTGCTTGCTTGCTCACCGAAACCTCATCATCCAACACCGTCGATCAGAACCCACCCAACGGCCACAATGATATCATGGGTCAAGCAGAATCGTCGAAGGAGTTTCTCTTAGAATCACCCAGATGCACGGAAACACCAAAAAACCTCCATGGTACCTCGAGGTTCTTCGTTCAAACGGGCGCGTTGAGATCACTCGCCGAAGACGCTCGAATAAGCGCGTGCGAACCCGGAAACATCGACAAGGAACGTGGAAGAGAAGCAGAAGATGTTCAACTCCGTGGGACCCATCGCCAGCCGACAAGTGTCAGCGAAGAAGGCGTCAAACTCCCCGGGGCCTCCCTCATCGTTGTAATGTACACGCTGGAGCCGCACACGGAGTTCCGACGGTCCATGATGGAGATGGTGGGGTCTAGATTAGAGCGTAATCTAACCGTAGATTGGGATTACTTGGAAGAGCTTGTGCTTTGTTACTTGGAGCTTAACGAGAACAAGTGCCGAGAGTACATATTAAGCGCATTTTTTCATGTACTTGTAGAGTTGCTTGGATGAAGGATGCTCACAATCTCTGTGTCTCTGTCTCTGTCTCTCTCTCTCTCTCTCACACACACACACACACACACACACACACACAAAAGAAAAAACTGAAAAATTATTTCACCCTTCCAATTAAGGGGGTTTGGGAGGGACAAGGCTCCTTTTTTATTTTAAGAAAAAATGTAAAATGGATTATCGTGGTTTCCCTTATTTGCAATTAATTTTTTGTGGTATTAAAATAAACTCAAATATCATTGAGGTATGCCAAATTTTTTTTTCATTTCCTCATTTAACAGATTCTGATAACGTAAAACGTTCGAACCAATAAAATTATGATACTTGTCATATTGAAATCAGTGTCACACTAATGAAATCTGTTAAATTAGTGGACAAAATTTGACTGTATGGACTAAATTATTTTCTTGGCATTCCTTAAGGATCTTTTAGTTTATTTTGATAACACATGGAGCTAATTGTAAATAACAATGACTAATTTTACATTTTTCGCTTTATTTTATTTGAAAATAAAAATATTTCACTTCAAATAAAATTGCGAGTATTTATTTCGAAAAATAATCATTTCCATTTCAAATTCCTTCCATTTCCTCTGGTTAATACATTTAGAAGGGCAAAATGTCCAAATGTTTTTTGGACAACACTACCCTTCTAAATGCACTAATTGGAAGAAATGAAGGGAATTTGAAATGGAGAAGATCTTTTTCCATTTATTTTATTGCCAGGATTTAAAGTTGGTGCATTTAATGATATACATAATTTTACATTAATTAATTTTTTTAAAAAAATGTGTCAACATTTACTTCATATACAGAACATGATTATCTCTAGTTCATTTGAACTGGATAATATCCAATTGGTTATAGTAGATGTGTATTTTTGCCTTTTCACTTTTTGATGGGACAAAAATATCCCTTCACTATAACTAACTGAATATTATTCAGTTCAAATGGATTGTAAATGAACCTAATTCCTTCATATACACATTTAGATGCATTAATTTTAAATTAAGACCATAATTATTTGATATGGAAAGGATCCTAAGGGAGATAACTAAATGAGAAATGCTATTAAATATGATTTAAATTGGAGCATAGATTTTCTTTCATAGTTGGGCTATTAAATATGATTTATTGTGTCACATAAGAAACTTTGTCCGATTGGAGCACATAATTTTGTTGAAATGATCTTTATTCCGAAAAGGCAAAAGGAAAAGAAAAATGCTTTATTTCCTCCCTTGGTTCGTCTCCTATCCTCCCGATTTTTTTTAAATTACCATTAGATCTATGGGGCCATATGGATCCTACACATGAGCCCTACAAATGCAATAGTGATTTTGAAAAGATGAAGAATGAAAGAAGAATCAGGTGAAGATGTATAGTATCTCTTTTCGAAAGCATAATGCTACCCTAACACATTTATTACACTTATTTCATGAGAATTTTAAATGGCTTCCGATTAACAATAGAACTATTTTCCAAATACCACAGGCATAATGAAAGGAAAGGCCTCAAGTTTCAGCCCAAAAAGCTTTATAATCAGCTGCAGCATATATTTTGTACATCAAGAAATGTAGCACACAAATGTGAAGCAAATGCATCTGATGCTAATCCATCCATGTGCACAGTAAGCTGTTGACATACAATTCACTATCTCAATGAAACAAGCAACAGAAAATCAGGAGAAAGATTCATGCCTTGGGGCATTACCCTTCTTCACTGAAGATGTGATATTGCTGCATCAAGCCAAAGCCCATTGTCCGAA